>NW_027473395.1:0-314311 GCF_050947335.1 Megachile rotundata
TGTGTGATTGTGTGATTGTGTGATTGTGTGATTGTGTGATTGTGATTTTGTGATTGTGATTGTGTGATTGTGACTGTGTGATTGTGACTGTGTGATTGTGTGAGTGTGTGATTGTGTGATTGAGTGATTGTGTGCTTGTGTGATTGTGTGGTTGTGTGATTGTGTGATTGTGTGATTAGGTGATTGTGTGATTGTGTGATTGTGTGATTGTGTGATTGTGTGATTGTGTGATTGTGTGATTGTGTGATTGTGTGATTGTGTGATTGTGTGATTGTGTGATTGTGTGATTGTGTGATTGTGTGATTGTGTGATTGTGTGATTGTGGTTGTGTGATTGTGACTGTGTGATTGTGTGATTGTGTGATTGTGATTGTGTGATTGTGACTGTGTGATTGTGTCAGTGTGTGATTGTGTGATTGTGTGATTGTGTGAGTGTGTGATTGTGTGATTGTGTGATTGTGTGATTGTGTGATTGTGTGATTGTGTGATTGTGTGATTGAGTGATTGTGTGATTGAGTGATTGTGTGGTTGTGTGATTGTGTGGTTGTGTGATTGTGTGGTTGTGTGATTGTGTGATTGTGTGATTGTGTGATTGTGTGATTGTGTGATTGTGTGATTGTGTGATTGTGTGATTGTGTGGTTGTGTGATTGTGTGATTGTGTGATTGTGGTTGTGTGATTGTGACTGTGTGATTGTGATTGTGTGATTGTGATTGTGTGATTGTGATTGTGTGATTGTGATTGTGTGATTGTGATTGTGTGATTGTGATTGTGTGATTGTGATTGTGTGATTGTGATTGTGTGATTGTGATTGTGTGATTGTGATTGTGTGATTGTGATTGTGTGATTGTGATTGTGTGATTGTGATTGTGTGATTGTGATTGTGTGATTGTGATTGTGTGATTGTGATTGTGTGATTGTGATTGTGTGATTGTGATTGTGTGATTGTGATTGTGTGATTGTGATTGTGTGATTGTGATTGTGTGATTGTGATTGTGTGATTGTGATTGTGTGATTGTGATTGTGTGATTGTGATTGTGTGATTGTGATTGTGTGATTGTGATTGTGTGATTGTGATTGTGTGATTGTGATTGTGTGATTGTGATTGTGTGATTGTGATTGTGTGATTGTGATTGTGTGATTGTGATTGTGTGATTGTGATTGTGTGATTGTGATTGTGTGATTGTGATTGTGTGATTGTGATTGTGTGATTGTGATTGTGTGATTGTGATTGTGTGATTGTGATTGTGTGATTGTGATTGTGTGATTGTGATTGTGTGATTGTGATTGTGTGATTGTGATTGTGTGATTGTGATTGTGTGATTGTGATTGTGTGATTGTGATTGTGTGATTGTGATTGTGTGATTGTGATTGTGTGATTGTGATTGTGTGATTGTGATTGTGTGATTGTGATTGTGTGATTGTGATTGTGTGATTGTGATTGTGTGATTGTGATTGTGTGATTGTGATTGTGTGATTGTGATTGTGTGATTGTGATTGTGTGATTGTGATTGTGTGATTGTGATTGTGTGATTGTGATTGTGTGATTGTGATTGTGTGATTGTGATTGTGTGATTGTGATTGTGTGATTGTGATTGTGTGATTGTGATTGTGTGATTGTGATTGTGTGATTGTGATTGTGTGATTGTGATTGTGTGATTGTGATTGTGTGATTGTGATTGTGTGATTGTGATTGTGTGATTGTGATTGTGTGATTGTGATTGTGTGATTGTGATTGTGTGATTGTGATTGTGTGATTGTGATTGTGTGATTGTGATTGTGTGATTGTGATTGTGTGATTGTGATTGTGTGATTGTGATTGTGTGATTGTGATTGTGTGATTGTGATTGTGTGATTGTGATTGTGTGATTGTGATTGTGTGATTGTGATTGTGTGATTGTGATTGTGTGATTGTGATTGTGTGATTGTGATTGTGTGATTGTGATTGTGTGATTGTGATTGTGTGATTGTGATTGTGTGATTGTGATTGTGTGATTGTGATTGTGTGATTGTGATTGTGTGATTGTGATTGTGTGATTGTGATTGTGTGATTGTGATTGTGTGATTGTGATTGTGTGATTGTGATTGTGTGATTGTGATTGTGTGATTGTGATTGTGTGATTGTGATTGTGTGATTGTGATTGTGTGATTGTGATTGTGTGATTGTGATTGTGTGATTGTGATTGTGTGATTGTGATTGTGTGATTGTGATTGTGTGATTGTGATTGTGTGATTGTGATTGTGTGATTGTGATTGTGTGATTGTGATTGTGTGATTGTGATTGTGTGATTGTGATTGTGTGATTGTGATTGTGTGATTGTGATTGTGTGATTGTGATTGTGTGATTGTGATTGTGTGATTGTGATTGTGTGATTGTGATTGTGTGATTGTGATTGTGTGATTGTGATTGTGTGATTGTGATTGTGTGATTGTGATTGTGTGATTGTGATTGTGTGATTGTGATTGTGTGATTGTGATTGTGTGATTGTGATTGTGTGATTGTGATTGTGTGATTGTGATTGTGTGATTGTGATTGTGTGATTGTGATTGTGTGATTGTGATTGTGTGATTGTGATTGTGTGATTGTGATTGTGTGATTGTGATTGTGTGATTGTGATTGTGTGATTGTGATTGTGTGATTGTGATTGTGTGATTGTGATTGTGTGATTGTGATTGTGTGATTGTGATTGTGTGATTGTGATTGTGTGATTGTGATTGTGTGATTGTGATTGTGTGATTGTGATTGTGTGATTGTGATTGTGTGATTGTGATTGTGTGATTGTGATTGTGTGATTGTGATTGTGTGATTGTGATTGTGTGATTGTGATTGTGTGATTGTGATTGTGTGATTGTGATTGTGTGATTGTGATTGTGTGATTGTGATTGTGTGATTGTGATTGTGTGATTGTGATTGTGTGATTGTGATTGTGTGATTGTGATTGTGTGATTGTGATTGTGTGATTGTGATTGTGTGATTGTGATTGTGTGATTGTGATTGTGTGATTGTGATTGTGTGATTGTGATTGTGTGATTGTGATTGTGTGATTGTGATTGTGTGATTGTGATTGTGTGATTGTGATTGTGTGATTGTGATTGTGTGATTGTGATTGTGTGATTGTGATTGTGTGATTGTGATTGTGTGATTGTGATTGTGTGATTGTGATTGTGTGATTGTGATTGTGTGATTGTGATTGTGTGATTGTGATTGTGTGATTGTGATTGTGTGATTGTGATTGTGTGATTGTGATTGTGTGATTGTGATTGTGTGATTGTGATTGTGTGATTGTGATTGTGTGATTGTGATTGTGTGATTGTGATTGTGTGATTGTGATTGTGTGATTGTGATTGTGTGATTGTGATTGTGTGATTGTGATTGTGTGATTGTGATTGTGTGATTGTGATTGTGTGATTGTGATTGTGTGATTGTGATTGTGTGATTGTGATTGTGTGATTGTGATTGTGTGATTGTGATTGTGTGATTGTGATTGTGTGATTGTGATTGTGTGATTGTGATTGTGTGATTGTGATTGTGTGATTGTGATTGTGTGATTGTGATTGTGTGATTGTGATTGTGTGATTGTGATTGTGTGATTGTGATTGTGTGATTGTGATTGTGTGATTGTGATTGTGTGATTGTGATTGTGTGATTGTGATTGTGTGATTGTGATTGTGTGATTGTGATTGTGTGATTGTGATTGTGTGATTGTGATTGTGTGATTGTGATTGTGTGATTGTGATTGTGTGATTGTGATTGTGTGATTGTGATTGTGTGATTGTGATTGTGTGATTGTGATTGTGTGATTGTGATTGTGTGATTGTGATTGTGTGATTGTGATTGTGTGATTGTGATTGTGTGATTGTGATTGTGTGATTGTGATTGTGTGATTGTGATTGTGTGATTGTGATTGTGTGATTGTGATTGTGTGATTGTGATTGTGTGATTGTGATTGTGTGATTGTGATTGTGTGATTGTGATTGTGTGATTGTGATTGTGTGATTGTGATTGTGTGATTGTGATTGTGTGATTGTGATTGTGTGATTGTGATTGTGTGATTGTGGTTGTGTGATTGTGATTGTGTGATTGTGATTGTGTGATTGTGATTGTGTGATTGTGATTGTGTGATTGTGATTGTGTGATTGTGATTGTGTGATTGTGATTGTGTGATTGTGATTGTGTGATTGTGATTGTGTGATTGTGATTGTGTGATTGTGATTGTGTGATTGTGATTGTGTGATTGTGATTGTGTGATTGTGATTGTGTGATTGTGATTGTGTGATTGTGATTGTGTGATTGTGATTGTGTGATTGTGATTGTGTGATTGTGATTGTGTGATTGTGATTGTGTGATTGTGATTGTGTGATTGTGATTGTGTGATTGTGATTGTGTGATTGTGATTGTGTGATTGTGATTGTGTGATTGTGATTGTGTGATTGTGATTGTGTGATTGTGATTGTGTGATTGTGATTGTGTGATTGTGATTGTGTGATTGTGATTGTGTGATTGTGATTGTGTGATTGTGATTGTGTGATTGTGATTGTGTGATTGTGATTGTGTGATTGTGATTGTGTGATTGTGATTGTGTTATTGTGTGATTGTGTGATTGAGTGATTGTGTGACTGCGTGATTGTGTGACTGTGTGATTGTGTGACTGCGTGATTGTGTGACCGCGATTGTGTGACCGTGATTGTGTGACCGTGATTTTGTGACCGTGATTGTGTGACCGTGATTGTGTCATCGTGATTGTGTGATCGTGATTGTGTGATCGTGATTGTGCAATCGTGATTGTGTGATTGCGTGATTGTGATTGTGTGATTGTGTGACTGTGTGATTGTGTGATTGTGTGATTGTGTGATTGTGTGATTGTGTGATTGTATGATTGTGTGATTGTGTGATTGTGATTTTGTGATTGTGATTGTGTGATTGTGACTGTGTGATTGTGACTGTGTGATTGTGTGAGTGTGTGATTGTGTGATTGAGTGATTGTGTGCTTGTGTGATTGTGTGATTGTGTGATTGCGTGATTGTGTGATTGTGTGATTGTGTGATTGTGTGATTGTGGTTGTGTGATTGTGACTGTGTGATTGTGATTGTGTGATTGTGATTGTGTGATTGTGACTGTGTGATTGTGTCAGTGTGTGATTGTGTGATTGTGTGATTGTGTGAGTGTGTGATTGTGTGATTGTGTGATTGTGTGATTGTGTGATTGTGTGATTGTGATTGTGTGATTGTGACTGTGTGATTGTGTGAGTGTGTGATTGTGTGATTGAGTGATTGTGTGGTTGTGTGATTGTGTGGTTGTGTGATTGTGTGGTTGTGTGATTGTGTGATTGTGTGATTGTGTGATTGTGTGATTGTGTGATTGTGTGATTGTGTGATTGTGTGATTGTGTGATTGTGTGGTTGTGTGATTGTGTGATTGTGTGATTGTGGTTGTGTGATTGTGACTGTGTGATTGTAATTGTGTGATTGTGATTGTGTGATTGTGACTGTGTGATTGCGTGAGTGTGTGATTGTGTGATTGTGTGATTGTGTGACTGTGTGATTGTGCGATTGTGTAATTGTGCGATTGTGTAATTGTGATTGTGTGATTGTGATTGTGTGATTGTGATTGTGTGATTGTGATTGTGTGATTGTGATTGTGTGATTGTGATTGTGTGATTGTGATTGTGTGATTGTGATTGTGTGATTGTGATTTTGTGATTGTGATTTTGTGATTGTGATTGTGTGATTGTGATTGTGTGATTGTGATCGTGTGATTGTGATTGTGTGATTGTGATTGTGTGATTGTGATTGTGTGATTGTGTGATTGTGTGATTGAGTGATTGTGTGACTGCGTGATTGTGTGACTGTGTGATTGTGTGACTGCGTGATTGTGTGACCGCGATTGTGTGACCGTGATTGTGTGACCGTGATTTTGTGACCGTGATTGTGTGACCGTGATTGTGTCATCGTGATTGTGTGATCGTGATTGTGTGATCGTGATTGTGCAATCGTGATTGTGTGATTGCGTGATTGTGATTGTGTGATTGTGTGACTGTGTGATTGTGTGATTGTGTGATTGTGTGATTGTGTGATTGTGTGATTGTGTGATTGTGTGATTGTGTGATTGTGATTTTGTGATTGTGATTGTGTGATTGTGACTGTGTGATTGTGACTGTGTGATTGTGTGAGTGTGTGATTGTGTGATTGAGTGATTGTGTGCTTGTGTGATTGTGTGGTTGTGTGATTGTGTGATTGTGTGATTAGGTGATTGTGCGATTGTGTGATTGTGTGATTGTGTGATTGTGTGATTGTGTGATTGTGTGATTGTGTGATTGTGTGATTGTGTGATTGTGTGATTGTGTGATTGTGTGATTGTGTGATTGTGTGATTGTGTGATTGTGTGATTGTGTGATTGTGTGATTGTGTGATTGTGTGATTGTGTGATTGTGTGATTGTGTGATTGTGTGATTGTGTGATTGTGTGATTGTGTGATTGTGTGATTGTGGTTGTGTGATTGTGACTGTGTGATTGTGATTGTGTGATTGTGATTGTGTGATTGTGACTGTGTGATTGTGTCAGTGTGTGATTGTGTGATTGTGTGATTGTGTGAGTGTGTGATTGTGTGATTGTGTGATTGTGTGATTGTGTGATTCTGTGATTGTGATTGTGTGATTGTGACTGTGTGATTGTGTGAGTGTGTGATTGTGTGATTGAGTGATTGTGTGGTTGTGTGATTGTGTGGTTGTGTGATTGTGTGGTTGTGTGATTGTGTGATTGTGTGATTGTGTGATTGTGTGATTGTGTGATTGTGTGAGTGTGTGATTGTCTGATTGAGTGATTGTGTGCTTGTGTGATTGTGTGGTTGTGTGATTGCGTGATTGTGTGATTAGGTGATTGTGTGATTGTGTGATTGTGTGATTGTGACTGTGTGATTGTGTGAGTGTGTGATTGTGTGATTGAGTGATTGTGTGCTTGTGTGATTGTGTGGTTGTGTGATTGTGTGATTGTGTGATTGTGTGATTGTGTGATTGTGTGATTGTGTGATTGTGTGATTGTGTGATTGTGTGATTGTGTGATTGTGTGATTGTGTGATTGTGTGATTGTGTGATTGTGTGATTGTGTGATTGTGTGATTGTGGTTGTGTGATTGTGACTGTGTGATTGTAATTGTGTGATTGTGATTGTGTGATTGTGACTGTGTGATTGCGTGAGTATGTGATTGTGTGATTGTGTGATTGTGTGATTGTGTGATTGTGTGGGTGTGTGATTGTGTGATTGTGTGATTGTGTGATTGTGTGATTGTGACTGTGTGATTGTGTGTGTGTGTGATTGTGTGATTGAGTGATTGTGTGGTTGTGTGATTGTGTGGTTGTGTGATTGTGTGATTGTGTGATTGTGTGATTGTGTGATTGTGTGATTGTGTGATTGTGTGATTGTGTGATTGTGTGATTGTGTGATTGTGTGATTGTGTGATTGTGTGATTGTGTGATTGTGTGATTGTGTGATTGTGTGATTGTGTGATTGTGTGATTGTGTGATAGTGACTGTGTGATTGTGTGATTGTGTGATTGTGTGATTGTGTGACCGTGATTGTGTGACCGTGATTGTGTGACCGTGATTGAGTGACCGTGATTGTGATTGCGTGATTGTGTGATTGTGTGATTGCGATTGTGTGATTGTGATTGTGTGATTGTGATTGTGTGATTGTGATTGTGTGATTGTGATTGTGTGATTGTGATTGTGTGATTGTGATTGTGTGATTGTGATTGTGTGATTGTGATTGTGTGATTGTGATTGTGTGATTGTGATTGTGTGATTGTGATTGTGTGATTGTGATTGTGTGATTGTGATTGTGTGATTGTGATTGTGTGATTGTGATTGTGTGATTGTGATTGTGTGATTGTGATTGTGTGATTGTGATTGTGTGATTGTGATTGTGTGATTGTGATTGTGTGATTGTGATTGTGTGATTGTGATTGTGTGATTGTGATTGTGTGATTGTGATTGTGTGATTGTGATTGTGTGATTGTGATTGTGTGATTGTGATTGTGTGATTGTGATTGTGTGATTGTGATTGTGTGATTGTGATTGTGTGATTGTGATTGTGTGATTGTGATTGTGTGATTGTGATTGTGTGATTGTGATTGTGTGATTGTGATTGTGTGATTGTGATTGTGTGATTGTGATTGTGTGATTGTGATTGTGTGATTGTGATTGTGTGATTGTGATTGTGTGATTGTGGTTGTGTGATTGTGATTGTGTGATTGTGATTGTGTGATTGTGATTGTGTGATTGTGATTGTGTGATTGTGATTGTGTGATTGTGATTGTGTGATTGTGATTGTGTGATTGTGATTGTGTGATTGTGATTGTGTGATTGTGATTGTGTGATTGTGATTGTGTGATTGTGATTGTGTGATTGTGATTGTGTGATTGTGATTGTGTGATTGTGATTGTGTGATTGTGATTGTGTGATTGTGATTGTGTGATTGTGATTGTGTGATTGTGATTGTGTGATTGTGATTGTGTGATTGTGATTGTGTGATTGTGATTGTGTGATTGTGATTGTGTGATTGTGATTGTGTGATTGTGATTGTGTGATTGTGATTGTGTGATTGTGATTGTGTGATTGTGATTGTGTGATTGTGATTGTGTGATTGTGATTGTGTGATTGTGATTGTGTGATTGTGATTGTGTGATTGTGATTGTGTGATTGTGATTGTGTGATTGTGATTGTGTGATTGTGATTGTGTGATTGTGATTGTGTGATTGTGATTGTGTGATTGTGATTGTGTGATTGTGATTGTGTGATTGTGATTGTGTGATTGTGATTGTGTGATTGTGATTGTGTGATTGTGATTGTGTGATTGTGATTGTGTGATTGTGATTGTGTGATTGTGATTGTGATTGTGTGATTGTGTGATTGTGTGATTGAGTGATTGTGTGACTGCGTGATTGTGTGATTGTGTGACTGCGTGATTGTGTGACCGCGATTGTGTGACCGTGATTGTGTGACCGTGATTTTGTGACCGTGATTGTGTGACCGTGATTGTGTCATCGTGATTGTGTGATCGTGATTGTGTGATCGTGATTGTGCAATCGTGATTGTGTGATTGCGTGATTGTGATTGTGTGATTGTGTGACTGTGATTGTGTGATTGTGTGATTGTGTGATTGTGTGATTGTGTGATTGTGTGATTGTGTGATTGTGATTTTGTGATTGTGATTGTGTGATTGTGACTGTGTGATTGTGACTGTGTGATTGTGTGAGTGTGTGATTGTGTGATTGAGTGATTGTGTGCTTGTGTGATTGTGTGGTTGTGTGATTGTGTGATTGTGTGATTAGGTGATTGTGTGATTGTGTGATTGTGTGATTGTGTGATTGTGTGATTGTGTGATTGTGTGATTGTGTGATTGTGTGATTGTGTGATTGTGTGATTGTGTGATTGTGTGATTGTGTGATTGTGTGATTGTGTGATTGTGTGATTGTGTGATTGTGTGATTGTGTGATTGTGTGATTGTGTGATTGTGGTTGTGTGATTGTGACTGTGTGATTGTGATTGTGTGATTGTGATTGTGTGATTGTGACTGTGTGATTGTGTCAGTGTGTGATTGTGTGATTGTGTGATTGTGTGAGTGTGTGATTGTGTGATTGTGTGATTGTGTGATTGTGTGATTGTGTGATTGTGACTGTGTGATTGAGTGATTGTGTGGTTGTGTGATTGTGTGGTTGTGTGATTGTGTGGTTGTGTGATTGTGTGATTGTGTGATTGTGTGATTGTGTGATTGCGTGATTGTGTGATTGTGTGATTGTGTGATTGTGTGGTTGTGTGATTGTGTGATTGCGTGATTGTGGTTGTGTGATTGTGACTGTGTGATTGTAATTGTGTGATTGTGATTGTGTGATTGTGACTGTGTGATTGCGTGAGTGTGTGATTGTGTGATTGTGTGATTGTGTGACTGTGTGATTGTGCGATTGTGTAATTGTGCGATTGTGTAATTGTGATTGTGTGATTGTGATTGTGTGATTGTGATTGTGTGATTGTGATTGTGTGATTGTGATTGTGTGATTGTGATTGTGTGATTGTGATTGTGTGATTGTGATTGTGTGATTGTGATTTTGTGATTGTGATTTTGTGATTGTGATTGTGTGATTGTGATTGTGTGATTGTGATTGTGTGATTGTGATTGTGTGATTGTGATTGTGTGATTGTGATTGTGTGATTGTGATTGTGTGATTGTGATTGTGTGATTGTGATCGTGTGATTGTGATCGTGTGATTGTGATCGTGTGATTGTGATCGTGTGATTGTGATCGTGTGATTGTGATTGTGTGATTGTGATTGTGTGATTGTGATTGTGTGATTGTGATCGTGTGATTGTGATCGTGTGATTGTGATCGTGTGATTGTGATCGTGTGATTGTGATCGTGTGATTGTGATCGTGTGATTGTGATCGTGTGATTGTGATCGTGTGATTGTGATCGTGTGATTGTGATCGTGTGATTGTGATCGTGTGAGTGTGTGATTGTGTGATTGAGTGATTGTGTGGTTGTGTGATTGTGTGGTTGTGTGATTGTGTGGTTGTGTGATTGTGTGATTGTGTGATTGTGTGATTGTGTGATTGTGTGATTGTGTGATTGTGTGATTGTGTGATTGTGTGATTGTGTGATTGTGTGATTGTGTGATTGTGTGATTGTGTGATTGTGGTTGTGTGATTGTGATTGTGTGATTGTGATTGTGTGATTGTGATTGTGTGATTGTGGTTGTGTGATTGTGATTGTGTGATTGTGATTGTGTGATTGTGATTGTGTGATTGTGATTGTGTGATTGTGATTGTGTGATTGTGACTGTGTGATTGTGTGTGTGTGTGATTGTGTGATTGAGTGATTGTGTGGTTGTGTGATTGTGTGGTTGTGTGATTGTGTGATTGTGTGATTGTGTGATTGTGTGATTGTGTGATTGTGTGATTGTGTGATTGTGTGATTGTGTGATTGTGTGATTGTGTGATTGTGTGATTGTGTGATTGTGTGATTGTGTGATTGTGTGATTGTGTGATAGTGACTGTGTGATTGTGTGATTGTGTGATTATGTGACCGTGATTGTGTGACCGTGATTGTGTGACCGTGTTTGAGTGACCGTGATTGTGATTGCGTGATTGTGTGATTGTGTGATTGCGATTGTGTGATTGTGATTGTGTGATTGTGATTGTGTGATTGTGATTGTGTGATTGTGATTGTGTGATTGTGATTGTGTGATTGTGATTGTTTGATTGTGATTGTGTGATTGTGATTGTGTGATTGTGATTGTGTGATTGTGATTGTGTGATTGTGATTGTGTGATTGTGATTGTGTGATTGTGATTGTGTGATTGTGATTGTGTGATTGTGATTGTGTGATTGTGATTGTGTGATTGTGATTGTGTGATTGTGATTGTGTGATTGTGATTGTGTGATTGTGATTGTGTGATTGTGATTGTGTGATTGTGTGATTGTGATTGTGTGATTGTGATTGTGTGATTGTGATTGTGTGATTGTGATTGTGTGATTGTGATTGTGTGATTGTGATTGTGTGATTGTGATTGTGTGATTGTGATTGTGTGATTGTGATTGTGTGATTGTGATTGTGTGATTGTGATTGTGTGATTGTGATTGTGTGATTGTGATTGTGTGATTGTGATTGTGTGATTGTGATTGTGTGATTGTGATTGTGTGATTGTGATTGTGTGATTGTGATTGTGTGATTGTGATTGTGTGATTGTGGTTGTGTGATTGTGATTGTGTGATTGTGATTGTGTGATTGTGATTGTGTGATTGTGATTGTGTGATTGTGATTGTGTGATTGTGATTGTGTGATTGTGATTGTGTGATTGTGATTGTGTGATTGTGATTGTGTGATTGTGATTGTGTGATTGTGATTGTGTGATTGTGATTGTGTGATTGTGATTGTGTGATTGTGTGATTGTGATTGTGTGATTGTGATTGTGTGATTGTGATTGTGTGATTGTGATTGTGTGATTGTGATTGTGTGATTGTGATTGTGTGATTGTGATTGTGTGATTGTGATTGTGTGATTGTGATTGTGTGATTGTGATTGTGTGATTGTGATTGTGTGATTGTGATTGTGTGATTGTGATTGTGTGATTGTGATTGTGATTGTGTGATTGTGTGATTGTGTGATTGAGTGATTGTGTGACTGCGTGATTGTGTGATTGTGTGACTGCGTGATTGTGTGACCGCGATTGTGTGACCGTGATTGTGTGACCGTGATTTTGTGACCGTGATTGTGTGACCGTGATTGTGTCATCGTGATTGTGTGATCGTGATTGTGTGATCGTGATTGTGCAATCGTGATTGTGTGATTGCGTGATTGTGATTGTGTGATTGTGTGACTGTGTGATTGTGTGATTGTGATTGTGTGATTGTGATTGTGTGATTGTGATTGTGTGATTGTGATTGTGTGATTGTGATTGTGTGATTGTGATTGTGTGATTGTGATTGTGTGATTGTGATTGTGTGATTGTGATTGTGTGATTGTGATTGTGTGATTGTGATTGTGTGATTGTGATTGTGTGATTGTGATTGTGTGATTGTGATTGTGTGATTGTGATTGTGTTATTGTGTGATTGTGTGATTGAGTGATTGTGTGACTGCGTGATTGTGTGACTGTGTGATTGTGTGATTGTGTGATTGTGTGATTGTGTGATTGTGTGATTGTGTGATTGTGTGATTGTGTGATTGTGTGATTGTGATTTTGTGATTGTGATTGTGTGATTGTGACTGTGTGATTGTGACTGTGTGATTGTGTGAGTGTGTGATTGTGTGATTGAGTGATTGTGTGCTTGTGTGATTGTGTGATTGTGTGATTGCGTGATTGTGTGATTGTGTGATTGTGTGATTGTGTGATTGTGGTTGTGTGATTGTGACTGTGTGATTGTGATTGTGTGATTGTGATTGTGTGATTGTGACTGTGTGATTGTGTCAGTGTGTGATTGTGTGATTGTGTGATTGTGTGAGTGTGTGATTGTGTGATTGTGTGATTGTGTGATTGTGTGATTGTGTGATTGTGTGATTGTGTGATTGTGTGATTGTGACTGTGTGATTGTGTGAGTGTGTGATTGTGTGATTGAGTGATTGTGTGCTTGTGTGATTGTGTGGTTGTGTGATTGTGTGATTGTGTGATTGTGTGATTGTGTGATTGTGTGATTGTGTGATTGTGTGATTGTGTGATTGTGTGATTGTGTGATTGTGTGATTGTGTGATTGTGTGATTGTGTGATTGTGTGATTGTGTGATTGTGTGATTGTGGTTGTGTGACTGTGACTGTGTGATTGTAATTGTGTGATTGTGATTGTGTGATTGTGACTGTGTGATTGCGTGAGTGTGTGATTGTGTGATTGTGTGATTGTGTGATTGTGTGATTGTGTGGGTGTGTGATTGTGTGATTGTGTGATTGTGTGATTGTGTGATTGTGACTGTGTGATTGTGTGTGTGTGTGATTGTGTGATTGAGTGATTGTGTGGTTGTGTGATTGTGTGGTTGTGTGATTGTGTGATTGTGTGATTGTGTGATTGTGTGATTGTGTGATTGTGTGATTGTGTGATTGTGTGATTGTGTGATTGTGTGATTGTGTGATTGTGTGATTGTGTGATTGTGTGATTGTGTGATTGTGTGATTGTGTGATTGTGTGATTGTGTGATAGTGACTGTGTGATTGTGTGATTGTGTGATTGTGTGATTGTGTGACCGTGATTGTGTGACCGTGATTGTGTGACCGTGATTGAGTGACCGTGATTGTGATTGCGTGATTGTGTGATTGTGTGATTGCGATTGTGTGATTGTGATTGTGTGATTGTGATTGTGTGATTGTGATTGTGTGATTGTGATTGTGTGATTGTGATTGTGTGATTGTGATTGTGTGATTGTGATTGTGTGATTGTGATTGTGTGATTGTGATTGTGTGATTGTGATTGTGTGATTGTGATTGTGTGATTGTGATTGTGTGATTGTGATTGTGTGATTGTGATTGTGTGATTGTGATTGTGTGATTGTGATTGTGTGATTGTGATTGTGTGATTGTGATTGTGTGATTGTGATTGTGTGATTGTGATTGTGTGATTGTGATTGTGTGATTGTGATTGTGTGATTGTGATTGTGTGATTGTGATTGTGTGATTGTGATTGTGTGATTGTGATTGTGTGATTGTGATTGTGTGATTGTGATTGTGTGATTGTGATTGTGTGATTGTGATTGTGTGATTGTGATTGTGTGATTGTGATTGTGTGATTGTGATTGTGTGATTGTGATTGTGTGATTGTGATTGTGTGATTGTGATTGTGTGATTGTGATTGTGTGATTGTGATTGTGTGATTGTGATTGTGTGATTGTGATTGTGTGATTGTGATTGTGTGATTGTGGTTGTGTGATTGTGATTGTGTGATTGTGATTGTGTGATTGTGATTGTGTGATTGTGATTGTGTGATTGTGATTGTGTGATTGTGATTGTGTGATTGTGATTGTGTGATTGTGATTGTGTGATTGTGATTGTGTGATTGTGATTGTGTGATTGTGATTGTGTGATTGTGATTGTGTGATTGTGATTGTGTGATTGTGATTGTGTGATTGTGATTGTGTGATTGTGATTGTGTGATTGTGATTGTGTGATTGTGATTGTGTGATTGTGATTGTGTGATTGTGATTGTGTGATTGTGATTGTGTGATTGTGATTGTGTGATTGTGATTGTGTGATTGTGATTGTGTGATTGTGATTGTGTGATTGTGATTGTGTGATTGTGATTGTGTGATTGTGATTGTGTGATTGTGATTGTGTGATTGTGATTGTGTGATTGTGTGATTGTGATTGTGTGATTGTGATTGTGTGATTGTGATTGTGTGATTGTGATTGTGTGATTGTGATTGTGATTGTGTGATTGTGTGATTGTGTGATTGAGTGATTGTGTGACTGCGTGATTGTGTGATTGTGTGACTGCGTGATTGTGTGACCGCGATTGTGTGACCGTGATTGTGTGACCGTGATTTTGTGACCGTGATTGTGTGACCGTGATTGTGTCATCGTGATTGTGTGATCGTGATTGTGTGATCGTGATTGTGCAATCGTGATTGTGTGATTGCGTGATTGTGATTGTGTGATTGTGTGACTGTGTGATTGTGTGATTGTGTGATTGTGTGATTGTGTGATTGTGTGATTGTGTGATTGTGTGATTGTGTGATTGTGTGATTGTGTGATTGTGTGATTGTGATTTTGTGATTGTGATTGTGTGATTGTGACTGTGTGATTGTGACTGTGTGATTGTGTGAGTGTGTGATTGTGTGATTGAGTGATTGTGTGCTTGTGTGATTGTGTGGTTGTGTGATTGTGTGATTGTGTGATTAGGTGATTGTGTGATTGTGTGATTGTGTGATTGTGTGATTGTGTGATTGTGTGATTGTGTGATTGTGTGATTGTGTGATTGTGTGATTGTGTGATTGTGTGATTGTGTGATTGTGTGATTGTGTGATTGTGTGATTGTGTGATTGTGTGATTGTGGTTGTGTGATTGTGACTGTGTGATTGTGATTGTGTGATTGTGATTGTGTGATTGTGACTGTGTGATTGTGTCAGTGTGTGATTGTGTGATTGTGTGATTGTGTGAGTGTGTGATTGTGTGATTGTGTGATTGTGTGATTGTGTGATTGTGTGATTGTGACTGTGTGATTGAGTGATTGTGTGGTTGTGTGATTGTGTGGTTGTGTGATTGTGTGGTTGTGTGATTGTGTGATTGTGTGATTGTGTGATTGTGTGATTGCGTGATTGTGTGATTGTGTGATTGTGTGATTGTGTGGTTGTGTGATTGTGTGATTGTGTGATTGTGGTTGTGTGATTGTGACTGTGTGATTGTAATTGTGTGATTGTGATTGTGTGATTGTGACTGTGTGATTGCGTGAGTGTGTGATTGTGTGATTGTGTGATTGTGTGACTGTGTGATTGTGCGATTGTGTAATTGTGCGATTGTGTAATTGTGATTGTGTGATTGTGATTGTGTGATTGTGATTGTGTGATTGTGATTGTGTGATTGTGATTGTGTGATTGTGATTGTGTGATTGTGATTGTGTGATTGTGATTGTGTGATTGTGATTGTGTGATTGTGATTGTGTGATTGTGATTGTGTGATTGTGATTGTGTGATTGTGATTTTGTGATTGTGATTTTGTGATTGTGATTGTGTGATTGTGATTGTGTGATTGTGATTGTGTGATTGTGATTGTGTGATTGTGATTGTGTGATTGTGATTGTGTGATTGTGATTGTGTGATTGTGATTGTGTGATTGTGATTGTGTGATTGTGATCGTGTGATTGTGATCGTGTGATTGTGATTGTGTGATTGTGATTGTGTGATTGTGATTGTGTGATTGTGATCGTGTGATTGTGATCGTGTGATTGTGATCGTGTGATTGTGATCGTGTGATTGTGATCGTGTGATTGTGATCGTGTGATTGTGATCGTGTGATTGTGATCGTGTGATTGTGATCGTGTGATTGTGATCGTGTGATTGTGATTGTGTGATTGTGATTGTGTGATTGTGATTGTGTGATTGTGTGATTGTGTGATTGAGTGATTGTGTGACTGCGTGATTGTGTGACTGTGTGATAGTGTGACTGCGTGATTGTGTGACCGCGATTGTGTGACCGTGATTGTGTGACCGTGATTTTGTGACCGTGATTGTGTGACCGTGATTGTGTCATCGTGATTGTGTGATCGTGATTGTGTGATCGTGATTGTGCAATCGTGATTGTGTGATTGCGTGATTGTGATTGTGTGATTGCGTGACTGTGTGATTGTGTGATTGTGTGATTGTGTGATTGTGCGATTGTGTGATTGTGTGATTGTGTGATTGTGTGATTGTGATTTTGTGATTGTGATTGTGTGATTGTGACTGTGTGATTGTGACTGTGTGATTGTGTGAGTGTGTGATTGTGTGATTGAGTGATTGTGTGCTTGTGTGATTGTGTGGTTGTGTGATTGTGTGATTGTGTGATTAGGTGATTGTGTGATTGTGTGATTGTGTGATTGTGTGATTGTGTGATTGTGTGATTGTGTGATTGTGTGATTGTGTGATTGTGTGATTGTGTGATTGTGTGATTGTGTGATTGTGTGATTGTGTGATTGTGGTTGTGTGACTGTGACTGTGTGATTGTGATTGTGTGATTGTGATTGTGTGATTGTGACTGTGTGATTGTGTCAGTGTGTGATTGTGTGATTGTGTGATTGTGTGAGTGTGTGATTGTGTGATTGTGTGATTGTGTGATTGTGTGATTGTGTGATTGTGATTGTGTGATTGTGACTGTGTGATTGTGTGAGTGTGTGATTGTGTGATTGAGTGATTGTGTGGTTGTGTGATTGTGTGGTTGTGTGATTGTGTGGTTGTGTGATTGTGTGATTGTGTGATTGTGTGATTGTGTGATTGTGTGATTGTGTGATTGTGTGATTGTGTGATTGTGTGATTGTGTGATTGTGTGATTGTGTGATTGTGTGATTGTGTGATTGTGTGATTGTGGTTGTGTGATTGTGGTTGTGTGATTGTGGTTGTGTGATTGTGATTGTGTGATTGTGATTGTGTGATTGTGACTGTGTGATTGTGACTGTGTGATTGTGTGATTGTGTGATTGAGTGTTTGTGTGCTTGTGTGATTGTGTGGTTGTGTGATTGTGTGATTGTGTGATTGTGCGATTGTGCGATTGTGTGATTGTGTGATTGTGTGAGTGTGTGATTGTCTGATTGAGTGATTGTGTGCTTGTGTGATTGTGTGGTTGTGTGATTGCGTGATTGTGTGATTAGGTGATTGTGTGATTGTGTGATTGTGTGATTGTGACTGTGTTATTGTGTGAGTGTGTGATTGTGTGATTGAGTGATTGTGTGCTTGTGTGATTGTGTGGTTGTGTGATTGTGTGATTGTGTGATTGTGTGATTGTGTGATTGTGTGATTGTGTGATTGTGTGATTGTGTGATTGTGTGATTGTGTGATTGTGTGATTGTGTGATTGTGTGATTGTGTGATTGTGTGATTGTGTGATTGTGTGAATGTGTGATTGTGGTTGTGTGATTGTGACTGTGTGATTGTAATTGTGTGATTGTGATTGTGTGATTGTGACTGTGTGATTGCGTGAGTGTGTGATTGTGTGATTGTGTGATTGTGTGAGTGTGTGATTGTGTGATTGTGTGATTGTGTGATTGTGTGATTGTGACTGTGTGATTGTGTGTGTGTGTGATTGTGTGATTGAGTGATTGTGTGGTTGTGTGATTGTGTGGTTGTGTGACTGTGTGATTGTGTGATTGTGTGATTGTGTGATTGTGTGATTGTGTGATTGTGTGATTGTGTGATAGTGACTGTGTGATTGTGTGATTGTGTGATTGTGTGATTGTGTGACCGTGATTGTGTGACCGTGATTGAGTGACCGTGATTGTGATTGCGTGATTGTGTGATTGTGTGATTGCGATTGTGTGATTGTGATTGTGTGATTGTGATTGTGTGATTGTGATTGTGTGATTGTGATTGCGTGATTGTGATTGTGTGATTGTGATTGTGTGATTGTGATTGTGTGATTGTGATTGTGTGATTGTGATTGTGTGGTTGTGATTGTGTGATTGTGATTGTGTGATTGTGATTGTGTGATTGTGATTGTGTGATTGTGATTGTGTGATTGTGATTGTGTGATTGTGATTGTGTGATTGTGATTGTGTGATTGTGATTGTGTGATTGTGATTGTGTGATTGTGATTGTGTGATTGTGATTGTGTGATTGTGATTGTGTGATTGTGATTGTGTGATTGTGATTGTGTGATTTTGATTGTGTGATTGTGATTGTGTGATTGTGATTGTGTGATTGTGATTGTGTGATTGTGATTGTGTGATTGTGATTGTGTGATTTTGATTGTGTGATTGTGATTGTGTGCTTGTGATTGTGTGCTTGTGATTGTGTGCTTGTGATTGTGTGCTTGTGATTGTGTGATTGTGATTGTGTGATTGTGATTGTG
Source organism: Megachile rotundata (assembly GCF_050947335.1). Taxonomy (NCBI): domain Eukaryota; kingdom Metazoa; phylum Arthropoda; class Insecta; order Hymenoptera; family Megachilidae; genus Megachile; species Megachile rotundata. The sequence goes on from NW_027473395.1 coordinate 18,999, forward strand.
TGATTGTGATTGAGTGATTGTGATTGTGTGATTGTGATTGTGTGATTGTGATTGTGTGATTGTGATTGTGTGATTGTGATTGTGTGCTTGTGATTGTGTGCTTGTGATTGTGTGCTTGTGATTGTGTGATTGTGTGATTGTGTGATTGTGTGATTGTGATTGTGACTGTGTGATTGTGATTGTGTGATTGTGTGATTGTGATTGTGTGATTGTGATTGTGTGATTGTGATTGTGTGATTGTGATTATGTGATTGTGATTGTGTGATTGTGATTTTGTGATTGTGATTGTGTGATTGTGACTGTGTGATTGTGACTGTGTGATTGTGTGAGTGTGTGATTGTGTGATTGAGTGATTGTGTGCTTGTGTGATTGTGTGGTTGTGTGATTGTGTGATTGTGTGATTGTGTGATTAGGTGATTGTGTGATTGTGTGATTGTGTGATTGTGTGATTGTGTGATTGTGTGATTGTGTGATTGTGTGATTGTGTGATTGTGTGATTGTGTGATTATGTGATTGTGTGAATGTGTGATTGTGTGATTGTGTGAGTGTGTGATTGTCTGATTGAGTGATTGTGTGCTTGTGTGATTGTGTGGTTGTGTGATTGTGTGATTGTGTGATTAGGTGATTGTGTGATTGTGTGAATGTGTGATTGTGACTGTGTGATTGTGACTGTGTGATTGTGTGAGTGTGTGATTGTGTGATTGAGTGATTGTGTGCTTGTGTGATTGTGTGGTTGTGTGATTGTGTGATTGTGTGATTGTGTGATTGTGTGATTGTGTGATTGTGTGATTGTGTGATTGTGTGATTGTGTGATTGTGTGATTGTGTGATTGTGGTTGTGTGATTGTGACTGTGTGATTGTGATTGTGTGATTGTGGTTGTGTGATTGTGACTGTGTGATTGTGTCAGTGTGTGATTGTGTGATTGTGTGATTGTGTGATTGTGTGAGTGTGTGATTGTGTGATTGTGTGATTGTGTGATTGTGTGATTGTGATTGTGTGATTGTGACTGTGTGATTGTGTGAGAGTGTGATTGTGTGGTTGTGTGATTGTGTGGTTGTGTGATTGTGTGGTTGTGTGATTGTGTGGTTGTGTGATTGTGTGATTGTGTGATTGTGTGATTGTGTGATTGTGTGATTGTGTGATTGTGTGATTGTGTGATTGTGTGATTGTGTGATTGTGTGATTGTGGTTGTGTGATTGTGGTTGTGTGATTGTGGTTGTGTGATTGTGATTGTGTGATTGTGACTGTGTGATTGTGTGATTGTGTGATTGAGTGATTGTGTGCTTGTGTGATTGTGTGGTTGTGTGATTGTGTGATTGTGTGATTGTGTGATTGTGTGATTGTGTGATTGTGTGATTGTGTGATTGTGTGATTGTGTGATTGTGTGATTTTGTGATTGTGTGATTGTGATTGTGTGATTGTGATTGTGTGATTGTGACTGTGTGATTGTGACTGTGTGATTGTGTGAGTGTGTGATTGTGTGATTGAGTGATTGTGTGCTTGTGTGATTGTGTGGTTGTGTGATTGTGTGATTGTGTGATTAGGTGATTAGGTGATTGTGTGATTGTGTGATTGTGTGATTGTGTGATTGTGTGATTATGTGATTGTGTGATTGTGTGATTGTGTGATTGTGTGATTGTGTGATTGTGTGAGTGTGTGATTGTCTGATTGAGTGATTGTGTGCTTGTGTGATTGTGTGTTTGTGTGATTGCGTGATTGTGTGATTAGGTGATTGTGTGATTGTGTGATTGTGTGATTGTGTGATTGTGACTGTGTGATTGAGTGATTGTGTGCTTGTATGATTGTGTGATTGTGTGATTGTGTGATTGTGTGAGTGTGTGATTGTGTGATTGAGTGATTGTGTGATTGTGTGATTGTGATTTTCTGATTGTGATTGTGTGATTGTGACTGTGTGATTGTGTGAGTGTGTGATTGTGTGATTGAGTGATTGTCTGATTGTGTGAATGTGTGATTGTGTGATTGTGTGATTGTGTGATTATGTGATTGTGTGATTGTGTGATTGTGTGATTGTGTGATTGTGTGATTGTGTTTATGTGATTGTGTGATTGTGTGATTGTGTGATTGAGTGATTGTGTGCTTGTGTGATTGTGTGGTTGTGTGATTGTGTGATTGTGTGATTGTGTGATTATGTGATTGTGTGATTGTGTGAGTGTGTGATTGTCTGATTGAGTGATTGTGTGCTTGTGTGATTGTGCGGTTGTGTGATTGTGTGATTGTGTGATTAGGTGATTGTGTGATTGTGTGACTGTGTGATTGTGACTGTGTGATTGTGTGAGTGTGTGATTGTGTGATTGAGTGATTGTGTGCTTGTGTGATTGTGTGGTTGTGTGATTGTGTGATTGTGTGATTAGGTGATTAGGTGATTGTGTGATTGTGTGATTGTGTGATTGTGTGATTGTGTGATTATGTGATTGTGTGATTGTGTGATTGTGTGATTGAGTGATTGTGTGCTTGTGTGATTGTGTGGTTGTGTGATTGTGTGATTGTGTGATTGTGTGATTATGTGATTGTGTGATTGTGTGAGTGTGTGATTGTCTGATTGAGTGATTGTGTGCTTGTGTGATTGTGCGGTTGTGTGATTGTGTGATTGTGTGATTAGGTGATTGTGTGATTGTGTGATTGTGTGATTGTGACTGTGTGATTGTGTGAGTGTGTGATTGTGTGTTTGAGTGATTGTGTGCTTGTGTGATTGTGTGGTTGTGTGATTGTGTGATTGTGTGATTGTGTGATTGTGTGATTGTGTGATTGTGTGATTGTGTGATTGTGTGATTGTGTGATTGTGTGATTGTGTGATTGTGTGATTGTGTGATTGTGTGATTGTGTGATTGTGTGATTGTGTGATTGTGTGATTTTGGTTGTGTGATTGTGACTGTGTGATTGTGATTGTGTGATTGTGATTGTGTGATTGTGACTGTGTGATTGTGTCAGTGTGTGATTGTGTGATTGTGTGATTGTGTGAGTGTGTGATTGTGTGATTGAGTGATTGTGTGATTGTGTGATTGTGTGATTGTGGTTGTGTGATTGTGACTGTGTGATTGTGATTGTGTGATTGTGATTGTGTGATTGTGACTGTGTGATTGTGTCAGTGTGTGATTGTGCGATTGTGTGTGTGTGTGATTGTGTGATTGTGTGATTGTGTGATTGTGTGATTGTGGTTGTGTGATTGTGATTGTGTGATTGTGATTGTGTGATTGTGATTGTTAGATTGTGTCTGTGTGATTGTGTGAGTGTGTGATTGTGTGATTGTGTGATTGTGTGATTGTGTGATTGTGTGATTGTGTGATTGTGTGATTGTGTGATTGTGTGATTGTGTGATTGTGATTGTGTGATTGTGATTGTGTGATTGTGACTGTGTGATTGTGTGAGTGTGTGATTGTGTGATTGAGTGATTGTGTGCTTGTGTGATTGTGTGGTTGTGTGATTGTGTGATTGTGTGATTAGGTGATTAGGTGATTAGGTGATTGTGTGATTGTGTGATTGTCTGATTGTGTGAATGTGTGATTGTGTGATTGTGTGATTGTGTGATTATGTGATTGTGTGATTGTGTGATTGTGTGATTGTGTGATTGTGTGAGTGTGTGATTGTCTGATTGAGTGATTGTGTGCTTGTGTGATTGTGTGGTTGTGTGATTGCGTGATTGTGTGATTAGGTGATTGTGTGTTTGTGTGATTGTGTGATTGTGACTGTGTGATTGTGTGAGTGTGTGATTGTGTGATTGAGTGATTGTGTGCTTGTGTGATTGTGTGGTTGTGTGATTGTGTGATTGTGTGATTGTGTGATTGTGTGATTGTGTGATTGTGTGATTGTGTAATTGTGTGATTGTGTGATTGTGTGATTGTGTGATTGTGTGATTGTGTGATTGTGTGATTGTGTGATTGTGTGATTGTGTGATTGTGTGATTGTGTGATTGTGGTTGTGTGATTGTGACTGTGTGATTGTAATTGTGTGATTGTGATTGTGTGATTGTGTGAGTGTGTGATTGTGTGATTGTGTGATTGTGTGATTGTGTGATTGTGTGATTGTGTGAGTGTGTGATTGTGTGATTAGGTGATTAGGTGATTGTGTGATTGTGTGATTGTGTGATTGTGTGATTGTGTGATTATGTGATTGTGTGATTGTGTGATTGTGTGATTGTGTGATTGTGTGAGTGTGTGATTGTCTGATTGAGTGATTGTGTGCTTGTGTGATTGTGTGGTTGTGTGATTGCGTGATTGTGTGATTAGGTGATTGTGTGATTGTGTGATTGTGTGATTGTGACTGTGTGATTGAGTGATTGTGTGCTTGTATGATTGTGTGATTGTGTGATTGTGTGATTGTGTGAGTGTGTGATTGTGTGATTGAGTGATTGTGTGATTGTGTGATTGTGTGATTGTGGTTGTGTGATTGTGACTGTGTGATTGTGATTGTGTGATTGTGATTGTGTGATTGTGATTGTGTGATTGTGATTGTGTGATTGTGATTGTGTGATTGTGATTGTGTGATTGTGATTGTGTGATTGTGATTGTGTGATTGTGATTGTGTGATTGTGATTGTGTGATTGTGATTGTGTGATTGTGATTGTGTGATTGTGATTGTGTGATTGTGATTGTGTGATTGTGATTGTGTGATTGTGATTGTGTGATTGTGATTGTGTGATTGTGATTGTGTGATTGTGATTGTGTGATTGTGATTGTGTGATTGTGATTGTGTGATTGTGATTGTGTGATTGTGATTGTGTGATTGTGATTGTGTGATTGTGATTGTGTGATTGTGATTGTGTGATTGTGATTGTGTGATTGTGATTGTGTGATTGTGATTGTGTGATTGTGATTGTGTGATTGTGATTGTGTGATTGTGATTGTGTGATTGTGATTGTGTGATTGTGATTTTGTGATTGTGATTGTGTGATTGTGATTGTGTGATTGTGATTGTGTGGTTGTGATTGTGTGATTGTGATTGTGTGATTGTGATTGTGTGATTGTGATTGTGTGATTGTGATTGTGTGATTGTGATTGTGTGATTGTGATTGTGTGATTGTGATTGTGTGATTGTGATTGTGTGATTGTGATTGTGTGATTGTGATTGTGTGATTGTGATTGTGTGATTGTGATTGTGTGATTGTGATTGTGTGATTGTGATTGTGTGATTGTGATTGTGTGATTGTGATTGTGTGATTGTGATTGTGTGATTGTGATTGTGTGATTGTGATTGTGTGATTGTGATTGTGTGATTGTGATTGTGTGATTGTGATTGTGTGATTGTGATTGTGTGATTGTGATTGTGTGATTGTGATTGTGTGATTGTGATTGTGTGATTGTGATTGTGTGATTGTGATTGTGTGATTGTGATTGTGTGATTGTGTGATTGTGTGATTGAGTGATTGTGTGACTGCGTGATTGTGTGACTGTGTGATTGTGTGACTGCGTGATTGTGTGACCGCGATTGTGTGACCGTGATTGTGTGACCGTGATTTTGTGACCGTGATTGTGTGACCGTGATTGTGTCATCGTGATTGTGTGATCGTGATTGTGTGATCGTGATTGTGCAATCGTGATTGTGTGATTGCGTGATTGTGATTGTGTGATTGTGTGACTGTGTGATTGTGTGATTGTGTGATTGTGTGATTGTGTGATTGTGTGATTGTGTGATTGTGTGATTGTGATTTTGTGATTGTGATTGTGTGATTGTGACTGTGTGATTGTGACTGTGTGATTGTGTGAGTGTGTGATTGTGTGATTGAGTGATTGTGTGCTTGTGTGATTGTGTGGTTGTGTGATTGTGTGATTGTGTGATTAGGTGATTGTGTGATTGTGTGATTGTGTGATTGTGTGATTGTGTGATTGTGTGATTGTGTGATTGTGTGATTGTGTGATTGTGTTATTGTGTGATTGTGTGATTGTGCGATTGTGTGATTGTGTGATTGTGTGATTGTGTGATTGCGTGATTGTGTGATTGTGTGATTGTGTGATTGTGGTTGTGTGATTGTGATTGTGTGATTGTGATTGTGTGATTGTGATTGTGTGATTGTGATTGTGTGATTGTGATTGTGTGATTGTGATTGTGTGATTGTGATTGTGTGATTGTGATTGTGTGATTGTGATTGTGTGATTGTGATTTTGTGATTGTGATTGTGTGATTGTGATTGTGTGATTGTGATTGTGTGGTTGTGATTGTGTGATTGTGATTGTGTGATTGTGATTGTGTGATTGTGATTGTGTGATTGTGATTGTGTGATTGTGATTGTGTGATTGTGATTGTGTGATTGTGATTGTGTGATTGTGATTGTGTGATTGTGATTGTGTGATTGTGATTGTGTGATTGTGATTGTGTGATTGTGATTGTGTGATTGTGATTGTGTGATTGTGATTGTGTGATTGTGATTGTGTGATTGTGATTGTGTGCTTGTGATTGTGTGATTGTGATTGTGTGATTGTGATTGTGTGATTGTGATTGTGTGATTGTGATTGTGTGATTGTGATTGTGTGATTGTGATTGTGTGATTGTGATTGTGTGATTGTGATTGTGTGATTGTGATTGTGTGATTGTGTGATTGTGTGATTGAGTGATTGTGTGACTGCGTGATTGTGTGACTGTGTGATTGTGTGACTGCGTGATTGTGTGACCGCGATTGTGTGACCGTGATTGTGTGACCGTGATTTTGTGACCGTGATTGTGTGACCGTGATTGTGTCATCGTGATTGTGTGATCGTGATTGTGTGATCGTGATTGTGCAATCGTGATTGTGTGATTGCGTGATTGTGATTGTGTGATTGTGTGACTGTGTGATTGTGTGATTGTGTGATTGTGTGATTGTGTGATTGTGTGATTGTGTGATTGTGTGATTGTGATTTTGTGATTGTGATTGTGTGATTGTGACTGTGTGATTGTGACTGTGTGATTGTGTGAGTGTGTGATTGTGTGATTGAGTGATTGTGTGCTTGTGTGATTGTGTGGTTGTGTGATTGTGTGATTGTGTGATTAGGTGATTGTGTGATTGTGTGATTGTGTGATTGTGTGATTGTGTGATTGTGTGATTGTGTGATTGTGTGATTGTGTGATTGTGTGATTGTGTGATTGTGTGATTGTGCGATTGTGTGATTGTGTGATTGTGTGATTGTGTGATTGCGTGATTGTGTGATTGTGTGATTGTGTGATTGTGGTTGTGTGATTGTGACTGTGTGATTGTGATTGTGTGATTGTGATTGTGTGATTGTGACTGTGTGATTGTGTCAGTGTGTGATTGTGTGATTGTGTGATTGTGTGATTGTGTGATTGTGTGATTGTGATTGTGTGATTGTGACTGTGTGATTGTGTGAGTGTGTGATTGTGTGATTGAGTGATTGTGTGGTTGTGTGATTGTGTGGTTGTGTGATTGTGTGGTTGTGTGATTGTGTGATTGTGTGATTGTGTGATTGTGTGATTGTGTGATTGTGTGATTGTGTGATTGTGTGATTGTGTGATTGTGTGGTTGTGTGATTGTGTGATTGTGTGATTGTGGTTGTGTGATTGTGACTGTGTGATTGTAATTGTGTGATTGTGATTGTGTGATTGTGACTGTGTGATTGCGTGAGTGTGTGATTGTGTGATTGTGTGATTGTGTGACTGTGTGATTGTGCGATTGTGTAATTGTGCGATTGTGTAATTGTGATTGTGTGATTGTGATTGTGTGATTGTGATTGTGTGATTGTGATTTTGTGATTGTGATTTTGTGATTGTGATTGTGTGATTGTGATTGTGTGATTGTGATCGTGTGATTGTGATTGTGTGATTGTGATTGTGTGATTGTGATTGTGTGATTGTGTGATTGTGTGATTGAGTGATTGTGTGACTGCGTGATTGTGTGACTGTGTGATTGTGTGACTGCGTGATTGTGTGACCGCGATTGTGTGACCGTGATTGTGTGACCGTGATTTTGTGACCGTGATTGTGTGACCGTGATTGTGTCATCGTGATTGTGTGATCGTGATTGTGTGATCGTGATTGTGCAATCGTGATTGTGTGATTGCGTGATTGTGATTGTGTGATTGTGTGACTGTGTGATTGTGTGATTGTGCGATTGTGTGATTGTGTGATTGTGTGATTGTGTGATTGTGTGATTGTGTGATTGTGTGATTGTGTGATTGTGTGATTGTGTGATTGTGTGATTGTGTGATTGTGTGATTGTGTGATTGTGTGATTGTGTGATTGTGTGATTGTGATTTTGTGATTGTGATTGTGTGATTGTGACTGTGTGATTGTGACTGTGTGATTGTGTGAGTGTGTGATTGTGTGATTGAGTGATTGTGTGCTTGTGTGATTGTGTGGTTGTGTGATTGTGTGATTGTGTGATTAGGTGATTGTGTGATTGTGTGATTGTGTGATTGTGTGATTGTGTGATTGTGTGATTGTGTGATTGTGTGATTGTGTGATTGTGTGATTGTGTGATTGTGTGATTGTGTGAGTGTGTGATTGTGTGATTGTGTGATTGTGTGATTGTGTGATTGTGTGATTGTGACTCTGTTATTGAGTGATTGTGTGGTTGTGTGATTGTGTGGTTGTGTGATTGTGTGGTTGTGTGATTGTGTGATTGTGTGATTGTGTGATTGTGTGATTGTGTGATTGTGTGATTGTGTGATTGTGTGATTGTGTGGTTGTGTGATTGTGTGATTGTGTGATTGTGGTTGTGTGATTGTGACTGTGTGATTGTAATTGTGTGATTGTGATTGTGTGATTGTGACTGTGTGATTGCGTGAGTGTGTGATTGTGTGATTGTGTGACTGTGTGATTGTGCGATTGTGTAATTGTGCGATTGTGTAATTGTGATTGTGTGATTGTGATTGTGTGATTGTGATTGTGTGATTGTGATTGTGTGATTGTGATTGTGTGATTGTGATTGTGTGATTGTGATTGTGTGATTGTGATTGTGTGATTGTGATTGTGTGATTGTGATTGTGTGATTGTGATTTTGTGATTGTGATTTTGTGATTGTGATTGTGTGATTGTGATTGTGTGATTGTGATTGTGTGATTGTGATTGTGTGATTGTGATTGTGTGATTGTGATTGTGTGATTGTGATTGTGTGATTGTGATTGTGTGATTGTGATTGTGTGATTGTGATCGTGTGATTGTGATCGTGTGATTGTGATCGTGTGATTGTGATTGTGTGATTGTGATTGTGTGATTGTGATTGTGTGATTGTGATCGTGTGATTGTGATCGTGTGATTGTGATCGTGTGATTGTGATCGTGTGATTGTGATCGTGTGATTGTGATCGTGTGATTGTGATCGTGTGATTGTGATCGTGTGATTGTGATCGTGTGATTGTGATCGTGTGATTGTGATCGTGTGATTGTGATTGTGTGATTGTGATTGTGTGATTGTGTGATTGTGTGATTGAGTGATTGTGTGACTGCGTGATTGTGTGACTGTGTGATTGTGTGACTGCGTGATTGTGTGACCGCGATTGTGTGACCGTGATTGTGTGACCGTGATTTTGTGACCGTGATTGTGTGACCGTGATTGTGTCATCGTGATTGTGTGATCGTGATTGTGTGATCGTGATTGTGCAATCGTGATTGTGTGATTGCGTGATTGTGATTGTGTGATTGTGTGACTGTGTGATTGTGTGATTGTGTGATTGTGTGATTGTGTGATTGTGTGATTGTGTGATTGTGTGATTGTGATTTTGTGATTGTGATTGTGTGATTGTGACTGTGTGATTGTGACTGTGTGATTGTGTGAGTGTGTGATTGTGTGATTGAGTGATTGTGTGCTTGTGTGATTGTGTGGTTGTGTGATTGTGTGATTGTGTGATTAGGTGATTGTGTGATTGTGTGATTGTGTGATTGTGTGATTGTGTGATTGTGTGATTGTGTGATTGTGTGATTGTGTGATTGTGTGATTGTGTGATTGTGTGATTGTGTGATTGTGTGATTGTGTGATTGTGGTTGTGTGACTGTGACTGTGTGATTGTGATTGTGTGATTGTGATTGTGTGATTGTGACTGTGTGATTGTGTCAGTGTGTGATTGTGTGATTGTGTGATTGTGTGATTGTGTGAGTGTGTGATTGTGTGATTGTGTGATTGTGTGATTGTGTGATTGTGTGATTGTGATTGTGTGATTGTGACTGTGTGATTGTGTGAGTGTGTGATTGTGTGATTGAGTGATTGTGTGGTTGTGTGATTGTGTGGTTGTGTGATTGTGTGGTTGTGTGATTGTGTGATTGTGTGATTGTGTGATTGTGTGATTGTGTGATTGTGTGATTGTGTGATTGTGTGATTGTGTGATTGTGTGATTGTGTGATTGTGTGATTGTGTGATTGTGTGATTGTGGTTGTGTGATTGTGGTTGTGTGATTGTGGTTGTGTGATTGTGATTGTGTGATTGTGATTGTGTGATTGTGACTGTGTGATTGTGACTGTGTGATTGTGTGATTGTGTGATTGAGTGTTTGTGTGCTTGTGTGATTGTGTGGTTGTGTGATTGTGTGATTGTGTGATTGTGTGATTGTGTGATTGTGTGATTGTGTGATTGTGTGATTGTGTGATTGTGTGATTGTGTGATTGTGTGATTGTGTGATTGTGTGATTGTGTGATTGTGTGATTGTGTGAATGTGTGATTGTGGTTGTGTGATTGCGACTGTGTGATTGTAATTGTGTGATTGTGATTGTGTGATTGTGACTGTGTGATTGCGTGAGTGTGTGATTGTGTGATTGTGTGATTGTGTGAGTGTGTGATTGTGTGATTGTGTGATTGTGTGATTGTGTGATTGTGACTGTGTGATTGTGTGTGTGTGTGATTGTGTGATTGAGTGATTGTGTGGTTGTGTGATTGTGTGGTTGTGTGACTGTGTGATTGTGTGATTGTGTGATTGTGTGATTGTGTGATTGTGTGATTGTGTGATTGTGTGATTGTGTGATAGTGACTGTGTGATTGTGTGATTGTGTGATTGTGTGATTGTGTGACCGTGATTGTGTGACCGTGATTGTGTGACCGTGATTGAGTGACCGTGATTGTGATTGCGTGATTGTGTGATTGTGTGATTGCGATTGTGTGATTGTGATTGTGTGATTGTGATTGTGTGATTGTGATTGTGTGATTGTGATTGTGTGATTGTGATTGTGTGATTGTGATTGTGTGATTGTGATTGTGTGATTGTGATTGTGTGATTGTGATTGTGTGATTGTGATTGTGTGATTGTGATTGTGTGATTGTGATTGTGTGATTGTGATTGTGTGATTGTGATTGTGTGATTGTGATTGTGTGATTGTGATTGTGTGATTGTGATTGTGTGATTGTGATTGTGTGATTGTGATTGTGTGATTGTGATTGTGTGATTGTGATTGTGTGATTGTGATTGTGTGATTGTGATTGTGTGATTGTGATTGTGTGATTGTGATTGTGTGATTGTGATTGTGTGATTGTGATTGTGTGATTGTGATTGTGTGATTGTGATTGTGTGATTGTGATTGTGTGATTGTGATTGTGTGATTGTGATTGTGTGATTGTGATTGTGTGATTGTGATTGTGTGATTGTGATTGTGTGATTGTGATTGTGTGATTGTGATTGTGTGATTGTGATTGTGTGATTGTGATTGTGTGATTGTGATTGTGTGATTGTGATTGTGTGATTGTGATTGTGTGATTGTGATTGTGTGATTGTGATTGTGTGATTGTGATTGTGTGATTGTGATTGTGTGATTGTGATTGTGTGATTGTGATTGTGTGATTGTGATTGTGTGATTGTGATTGTGTGATTGTGATTGTGTGATTGTGATTGTGTGATTGTGATTGTGTGATTGTGATTGTGTGATTGTGATTGTGTGATTGTGATTGTGTGATTGTGATTGTGTGATTGTGATTGTGTGATTGTGATTGTGTGATTGTGATTGTGTGATTGTGATTGTGTGATTGTGATTGTGTGATTGTGATTGTGTGATTGTGATTGTGTGATTGTGATTGTGTGATTGTGATTGTGTGATTGTGATTGTGTGATTGTGATTGTGTGATTGTGATTGTGTGATTGTGATTGTGTGATTGTGATTGTGTGATTGTGATTGTGTGATTGTGATTGTGTGATTGTGATTGTGTGATTGTGATTGTGTGATTGTGATTGTGTGATTGTGATTGTGTGATTGTGATTGTGTGATTGTGATTGTGTGATTTTGATTGTGTGATTGTGATTGTGTGATTGTGATTGTGTGATTGTGATTGTGTGATTGTGATTGTGTGATTGTGATTGTGTGATTTTGATTGTGTGATTGTGATTGTGTGCTTGTGATTGTGTGCTTGTGATTGTGTGCTTGTGATTGTGTGCTTGTGATTGTGTGATTGTGATTGTGTGATTGTGATTGTGTGATTGTGATTGAGTGATTGTGATTGTGTGATTGTGATTGTGTGATTGTGATTGTGTGATTGTGATTGTGTGATTGTGATTGTGTGCTTGTGATTGTGTGCTTGTGATTGTGTGCTTGTGATTGTGTGCTTGTGATTGTGTGATTGTGTGATTGTGTGATTGTGTGATTGTGATTGTGACTGTGTGATTGTGATTGTGTGATTGTGTGATTGTGATTGTGTGATTGTGATTGTGTGATTGTGATTGTGTGATTGTGATTGTGTGATTGTGATTATGTGATTGTGATTGTGTGATTGTGATTGTGTGATTGTGATTGTGTGATTGTGATTGTGTGATTGTGTGATTGTGTGATTGTGTGATTAGGTGATTGTGTGATTGTGTGATTGTGTGATTGTGATTGTGTGATTGTGACTGTGTGATTGTGACTGTGTGATTGTGTGAGTGTGTGATTGTGTGATTGAGTGATTGTGTGATTGTGTGATTGTGATTGTGTGATTGTGATTGTGTGATTGTGTGATTGTGTGATTGTGATTTTGTGATTGTGATTGTGTGATTGTGACTGTGTGATTGTGACTGTGTGATTGTGTGAGTGTGTGATTGTGTGATTGAGTGATTGTGTGCTTGTGTGATTGTGTGGTTGTGTGATTGTGTGATTGTGTGATTGTGTGATTAGGTGATTGTGTGATTGTGTGATTGTGTGATTGTGTGATTGTGTGATTGTGTGATTGTGTGATTGTGTGATTGTGTGATTGTGTGATTATGTGATTGTGTGAATGTGTGATTGTGTGATTGTGTGAGTGTGTGATTGTCTGATTGAGTGATTGTGTGCTTGTGTGATTGTGTGGTTGTGTGATTGTGTGATTGTGTGATTAGGTGATTGTGTGATTGTGTGAATGTGTGATTGTGACTGTGTGATTGTGACTGTGTGATTGTGTGAGTGTGTGATTGTGTGATTGAGTGATTGTGTGCTTGTGTGATTGTGTGGTTGTGTGATTGTGTGATTGTGTGATTGTGTGATTGTGTGATTGTGTGATTGTGTGATTGTGTGATTGTGTGATTGTGTGATTGTGTGATTGTGTGATTGTGTGATTGTGTGATTGTGGTTGTGTGATTGTGACTGTGTGATTGTGATTGTGTGATTGTGGTTGTGTGATTGTGACTGTGTGATTGTGTCAGTGTGTGATTGTGTGATTGTGTGATTGTGTGATTGTGTGAGTGTGTGATTGTGTGATTGTGTGATTGTGTGATTGTGTGATTGTGATTGTGTGATTGTGACTGTGTGATTGTGTGAGAGTGTGATTGTGTGGTTGTGTGATTGTGTGGTTGTGTGATTGTGTGGTTGTGTGATTGTGTGGTTGTGTGATTGTGTGATTGTGTGATTGTGTGATTGTGTGATTGTGTGATTGTGTGATTGTGTGATTGTGTGATTGTGTGATTGTGTGATTGTGTGATTGTGTGATTGTGTGATTGTGTGATTGTGGTTGTGTGATTGTGGTTGTGTGATTGTGGTTGTGTGATTGTGATTGTGTGATTGTGACTGTGTGATTGTGTGATTGTGTGATTGAGTGATTGTGTGCTTGTGTGATTGTGTGGTTGTGTGATTGTGTGATTGTGTGATTGTGTGATTGTGTGATTGTGTGATTGTGTGATTGTGTGATTGTGTGATTGTGTGATTGTGTGATTGTGTGATTGTGTGATTTTGTGATTGTGTGATTGTGATTGTGTGATTGTGATTGTGTGATTGTGACTGTGTGATTGTAACTGTGTGATTGTGTGAGTGTGTGATTGTGTGATTGAGTGATTGTGTGCTTGTGTGATTGTGTGGTTGTGTGATTGTGTGATTGTGTGATTAGGTGATTAGGTGATTGTGTGATTGTGTGATTGTGTGATTGTGTGATTGTGTGATTGTGTGATTGTGTGATTGTGTGATTTTGGTTGTGTGATTGTGACTGTGTGATTGTGATTGTGTGATTGTGATTGTGATTGTGTGATTGTGACTGTGTGATTGTGTCAGTGTGTGATTGTGTGATTGTGTGATTGTGTGAGTGTGTGATTGTGTGATTGAGTGATTGTGTGATTGTGTGATTGTGTGATTGTGGTTGTGTGATTGTGACTGTGTGATTGTGATTGTGTGATTGTGATTGTGTGATTGTGACTGTGTGATTGTGTCAGTGTGTGATTGTGCGATTGTGTGAGTGTGTGATTGTGTGATTGTGTGATTGTGTGATTGTGTGATTGTGTGATTGTGGTTGTGTGATTGTGATTGTGTGATTGTGATTGTGTGATTATGATTGTTAGATTGTGTCTGTGTGATTGTGTGAGTGTGTGATTGTGTGATTGTGTGATTGTGTGATTGTGTGATTGTGTGATTGTGTGATTGTGTGATTGTGTGATTGTGTGATTGTGATTGTGTGATTGTGATTGTGTGATTGTGACTGTGTGATTGTGTGAGTGTGTGATTGTGTGATTGAGTGATTGTGTGCTTGTGTGATTGTGTGGTTGTGTGATTGTGTGATTGTGTGATTAGGTGATTAGGTGATTAGGTGATTGTGTGATTGTGTGATTGTCTGATTGTGTGAATGTGTCATTGTGTGATTGTGTGATTGCGTGATTGTGTGATTAGGTGATTGTGTGATTGTGTGATTGTGTGATTGTGTGATTGTGTGATTGTGTGATTGTGTGATTGTGTGATTGTGTGATTGTGGTTGTGTGATTGTGACTGTGTGATTGTAATTGTGTGATTGTGATTGTGTGATTGTGTGAGTGTGTGATTGTGTGATTGTGTGATTGTGTGATTGTGTGATTGTGTGATTGTGTGAGTGTGTGATTGTGTGATTAGGTGATTAGGTGATTGTGTGATTGTGTGATTGTGTAATTGTGTGATTGTGTGATTATGTGATTGTGTGATTGTGTGATTGTGTGATTGTGTGATTGTGTGAGTGTGTGATTGTCTGATTGAGTGATTGTGTGCTTGTGTGATTGTGTGGTTGTGTGATTGCGTGATTGTGTGATTAGGTGATTGTGTGACTGTGTGATTGTGTGATTGTGTGATTGTGTGATTGCGTGATTGTGATTGTGTGATTGTGTGACTGTGTGATTGTGTGATTGTGTGATTGTGTGATTGTGTGATTGTGTGATTGTGTGATTGTGATTTTCTGATTGTGATTGTGTGATTGTGACTGTGTGATTGTGACTGTGTGATTGTGACTGTGTGATTGTGTGAGTGTGTGATTGTGTGATTGTGTGATTGTGTGACTGCGTGATTGTGTGACCGCGATTGTGTGACCGTGATTGTGTGACCGTGATTTTGTGACCGTGATTGTGTGACCGTGATTGTGTCATCGTGATTGTGTGATCGTGATTGTGTGATCGTGATTGTGTGATCGTGATTGTGCAATCGTGATTGTGTGGTTGTGTGATTGTGTGATTGTGTGATTGTGTGATTGTGTGATTGTGTGATTGTGTGATTGTGTGATTGTGTGATTGTGTGATTGTGTGATTGTGTGATTGTGTGATTGTGTGATTGTGTGATTGTGTGATTGTGTGATTGTGGTTGTATGATTGTGACTGTGTGATTGTAATTGTGTGATTGTGATTGTGTGATTGTGACTGTGTGATTGTGTGAGTGTGTGATTGTGTGATTGTGTGATTGTGTGATTGTGTGATTGTGTGATTGTGTGAGTGTGTGATTGTGTGATTGTGTGATTGTGTGATTGTGTGATTGTGTGATTGTGTGATTGTGTGATTGTGTGATTGCGTGATTGTGTGAGTGTGTGATTGTGTGATTGAGTGATTGTGTGGTTGTGTGATTGTGTGGTCGTGTGATTGTGTGATTGTGTGATAGTGACTGTGTGATTGTGTGATTGTGTGATTGTGTGATTGTGTGACCGTGATTGTGTGACAGTGATTGTGTGACCGTGATTGTGTGACCGTGATTGAGTGACCGTGATTGTGATTGCGTGATTGTGTGATTGTGTGAATGTGTGATCGTGTGATTGTGTGATCGTGTGATTGTGTGATTGTGTGAGTGTGTGATTGTGTGATTGTGTGATTGTGTGATTGTGTGATTGTGTGATTGTGTGATTGTGTGATTGTGTGATTGTGTGATTGTGTGATTGTGTGATTGTGTGATTGTGTGATTGTGTGATTGTGATTGTGTGATTGTGACTGTGTGATTGTGTGAGTGTGTGATTGTGTGATTGAGTGATTGTGTGGTTGTGTGATTGTGTGGTTGTGTGGTTGTGTGGTTGTGTGATTGTGTGATTGTGTGATTGTGTGATTGTGTGATTGTGTGATTGTGTGATTGTGTGATTGTGTGATTGTGTAATTGTGTGATTGTGTGATTGTGTGATTGTGTGATTGTGGTTGTGTGATTGTGGTTGTGTGATTGTGGTTGTGTGATTGTGATTGTGTGATTGTGACTGTGTGATTGTGACTGTGTGATTGTGTGATTGTGTGATTGAGTGATTGTGTGCTTGTGTGATTGTGTGGTTGTGTGATTGTGTGATTGTGTGATTGTGTGATTGTGTGATTGTGTGATTGTGTGATTGTGTGATTGTGTGATTGTGTGATTGTGTGATTGTGTGATTGTGGTTGTGTGATTGTGATTGGGTGATTGTGATTGTGTGATTGTGATTGTGTGATTGTGTCTGTGTGATTGTGTGAGTGTGTGATTGTGTGATTGTGTGATTGTGTGATTGTGTGATTGTGTGATTGTGTGATTGTGTGATTGTGTGATTGTGTGATTGTGTGGTTGTGTGATTGTGACTGTGTGATTGTGATTGTGTGATTGTGACTGTGTGATTGTGACTGTGTGACTGTGTCAGTGTGTGATTGTGTGATTGTGTGATTGTGTGATTGTGTGAGTGTGTGATTGTGTGATTGTGTGATTGTGTGATTGTGTGATTGTGATTGTGTGATTGTGACTGTGTGATTGTGTGAGTGTGTGATTGTGTGATTGAGTGATTGTGTGGTTGTGTGATTGTGTGGTTGTGTGATTGTGTGGTTGTGTGATTGTGTGATTGTGTGATTGTGTGATTGTGTGATTGTGTGATTGTGTGATTGTGTGATTGTGTGATTGTGTGATTGTGTGATTGTGTGATTGTGTGATTGTGTGATTGTGTGATTGTGTGATTGTGTGATTGTGTGATTGTGTGATTGTGTGATTGTGTGACCGTGATTGTGTGACCGTGATTGTGTGACCGTGATTGAGTGACCGTGATTGTGATTGCGTGATTGTGTGATTGTGTGATTGCGATTGTGTGATTGTGATTGTGTGATTGTGATTGTGTGATTGTGATTGTGTGATTGTGATTGTGTGATTGTGATTGTGTGATTGTGATTGTGTGATTGTGATTGTGTGATTGTGATTGTGTGATTGTGATTGTGTGATTGTGATTGTGTGATTGTGATTGTGTGATTGTGATTGTGTGATTGTGATTGTGTGATTGTGATTGTGTGATTGTGATTGTGTGATTGTGATTGTGTGATTGTGATTGTGTGATTGTGATTGTGTGATTGTGATTGTGTGATTGTGATTGTGTGATTGTGATTGTGTGATTGTGATTGTGTGATTGTGATTGTGTGATTGTGATTGTGTGATTGTGATTGTGTGATTGTGATTGTGTGATTGTGATTGTGTGATTGTGATTGTGTGATTGTGATTGTGTGATTGTGATTGTGTGATTGTGATTGTGTGATTGTGATTGTGTGATTGTGATTGTGTGATTGTGATTGTGTGATTGTGTGATTGTGATTGTGTGATTGTGATTGTGTGGTTGTGATTGTGTGGTTGTGATTGTGTGATTGTGATTGTGTGATTGTGATTGTGTGATTGTGATTGTGTGATTGTGATTGTGTGATTGTGATTGTGTGATTGTGATTGTGTGATTGTGGTTGTGTGATTTTGATTGTGTGATTGTGATTGTGTGATTGTGATTGTGTGATTGTGATTGTGTGATTGTGATTGTGTGATTGTGATTGTGTGATTGTGATTGTGTGATTTTGATTGTGTGATTGTGATTGTGTGATTGTGATTGTGTGATTGTGATTGTGTGATTGTGATTGTGTGATTGTGATTGTGTGATTTTGATTGTGTGATTGTGATTGTGTGCTTGTGATTGTGTGCTTGTGATTGTGTGCTTGTGATTGTGTGCTTGTGATTGTGTGATTGTGATTGTGTGATTGTGATTGTGTGATTGTGATTGAGTGATTGTGATTGTGTGATTGTGATTGTGTGATTGTGATTGTGTGATTGTGATTGTGTGATTGTGATTGTGTGCTTGTGATTGTGTGCTTGTGATTGTGTGCTTGTGATTGTGTGATTGTGTGATTGTGTGATTGTGTGATTGTGATTGTGACTGTGTGATTGTGATTGTGTGATTGTGTGATTGTGATTGTGTGATTGTGATTGTGTGATTGTGATTGTGTGATTGTGATTATGTGATTGTGATTGTGTGATTGTGATTGTGTGATTGTGATTGTGTGATTGTGATTGTGTGATTGTGTGATTGTGTGATTGTGTGATTAGGTGATTGTGTGATTGTGTGATTGTGTGATTGTGATTGTGTGATTGTGACTGTGTGATTGTGACTGTGTGATTGTGTGAGTGTGTGATTGTGTGATTGAGTGATTGTGTGATTGTGTGATTGTGATTGTGTGATTGTGATTGTGTGATTGTGTGATTGTGTGATTGTGATTTTGTGATTGTGATTGTGTGATTGTGACTGTGTGATTGTGACTGTGTGATTGTGTGAGTGTGTGATTGTGTGATTGAGTGATTGTGTGCTTGTGTGATTGTGTGGTTGTGTGATTGTGTGATTGTGTGATTGTGTGATTAGGTGATTGTGTGATTGTGTGATTGTGTGATTGTGTGATTGTGTGATTGTGTGATTGTGTGATTGTGTGATTGTGTGATTGTGTGATTGTGTGATTATGTGATTGTGTGAATGTGTGATTGTGTGATTGTGTGAGTGTGTGATTGTCTGATTGAGTGATTGTGTGCTTGTGTGATTGTGTGGTTGTGTGATTGTGTGATTGTGTGATTAGGTGATTGTGTGATTGTGTGAATGTGTGATTGTGACTGTGTGATTGTGACTGTGTGATTGTGACTGTGTGATTGTGTGAGTGTGTGATTGTGTGATTGAGTGATTGTGTGCTTGTGTGATTGTGTGGTTGTGTGATTGTGTGATTGTGTGATTGTGTGATTGTGTGATTGTGTGATTGTGTGATTGTGTGATTGTGTGATTGTGTGATTGTGTGATTGTGTGATTGTGTGATTGTGTGATTGTGTGATTGTGTGATTGTGGTTGTGTGATTGTGACTGTGTGATTGTGATTGTGTGATTGTGGTTGTGTGATTGTGACTGTGTGATTGTGTCAGTGTGTGATTGTGTGATTGTGTGATTGTGTGATTGTGTGAGTGTGTGATTGTGTGATTGTGTGATTGTGTGATTGTGTGATTGTGATTGTGTGATTGTGACTGTGTGATTGTGTGAGAGTGTGATTGTGTGAGTGTGTGATTGTCTGATTGAGTGATTGTGTGCTTGTGTGATTGTGTGTTTGTGTGATTGCGTGATTGTGTGATTAGGTGATTGTGTGATTGTGTGATTGTGTGATTGTGACTGTGTGATTGAGTGATTGTGTGCTTGTATGATTGTGTGATTGTGTGATTGTGTGATTGTGTGAGTGTGTGATTGTGTGATTGAGTGATTGTGTGATTGTGTGATTGTGTGATTGTGTGATTGTGATTTTCTGATTGTGATTGTGTGATTGTGACTGTGTGATTGTGACTGTGTGATTGTGACTGTGTGATTGTGTGAGTGTGTGATTGTGTGATTGAGTGATTGTCTGATTGTGTGAATGTGTGATTGTGTGATTGTGTGATTGTGTGATTATGTGATTGTGTGATTGTGTGATTGTGTGATTGTGTGATTGTGTGATTGTGTGATTATGTGATTGTGTGATTGTGTGATTGTGTGATTGAGTGATTGTGTGCTTGTGTGATTGTGTGGTTGTGTGATTGTGTGATTGTGTGATTGTGTGATTATGTGATTGTGTGATTGTGTGAGTGTGTGATTGTCTGATTGAGTGATTGTGTGCTTGTGTGATTGTGCGGTTGTGTGATTGTGTGATTGTGTGATTAGGTGATTGTGTGATTGTGTGACTGTGTGATTGTGACTGTGTGATTGTGTGAGTGTGTGATTGTGTGATTGAGTGATTGTGTGCTTGTGTGATTGTGTGGTTGTGTGATTGTGTGATTGTGTGATTAGGTGATTAGGTGATTGTGTGATTGTGTGATTGTGTGATTGTGTGATTGTGTGATTATGTGATTGTGTGATTGTGTGATTGTGTGATTGAGTGATTGTGTGCTTGTGTGATTGTGTGGTTGTGTGATTGTGTGATTGTGTGATTGTGTGATTATGTGATTGTGTGATTGTGTGAGTGTGTGATTGTCTGATTGAGTGATTGTGTGCTTGTGTGATTGTGCGGTTGTGTGATTGTGTGATTGTGTGATTAGGTGATTGTGTGATTGTGTGATTGTGTGATTGTGACTGTGTGATTGTGTGAGTGTGTGATTGTGTGTTTGAGTGATTGTGTGCTTGTGTGATTGTGTGGTTGTGTGATTGTGTGATTGTGTGATTGTGTGATTGTGTGATTGTGTGATTGTGTGATTGTGTGATTGTGTGATTGTGTGATTGTGTGATTGTGTGATTGTGTGATTGTGTGATTGTGTGATTGTGTGATTGTGTGATTGTGTGATTGTGTGATTGTGTGATTGTGTGATTGTGTGATTGTGTGATTGTGTGATTTTGGTTGTGTGATTGTGACTGTGTGATTGTGATTGTGTGATTGTGATTGTGTGATTGTGACTGTGTGATTGTGTCAGTGTGTGATTGTGTGATTGTGTGATTGTGTGAGTGTGTGATTGTGTGATTGAGTGATTGTGTGATTGTGTGATTGTGTGATTGTGGTTGTGTGATTGTGACTGTGTGATTGTGATTGTGTGATTGTGATTGTGTGATTGTGACTGTGTGATTGTGTCAGTGTGTGATTGTGCGATTGTGTGAGTGTGTGATTGTGTGATTGTGTGATTGTGTGATTGTGTGATTGTGGTTGTGTGATTGTGATTGTGTGATTGTGATTGTGTGATTGTGATTGTTAGATTGTGTCTGTGTGATTGTGTGAGTGTGTGATTGTGTGATTGTGTGATTGTGTGATTGTGTGATTGTGTGATTGTGTGATTGTGTGATTGTGTGATTGTGTGATTGTGATTGTGTGATTGTGATTGTGTGATTGTGACTGTGTGATTGTGTGAGTGTGCGATTGTGTGATTGAGTGATTGTGTGCTTGTGTGATTGTGTGGTTGTGTGATTGTGTGATTGTGTGATTAGGTGATTAGGTGATTAGGTGATTGTGTGATTGTGTGATTGTCTGATTGTGTGAATGTGTGATTGTGTGATTGTGTGATTGTGTGATTATGTGATTGTGTGATTGTGTGATTGTGTGATTGTGTGATTGTGTGAGTGTGTGATTGTCTGATTGAGTGATTGTGTGCTTGTGTGATTGTGTGGTTGTGTGATTGCGTGATTGTGTGATTAGGTGATTGTGTGTTTGTGTGATTGTGTGATTGTGACTGTGTGATTGTGTGAGTGTGTGATTGTGTGATTGAGTGATTGTGTGCTTGTGTGATTGTGTGGTTGTGTGATTGTGTGATTGTGTGATTGTGTGATTGTGTGATTGTGTGATTGTGTGATTGTGTGATTGTGTGATTGTGTGATTGTGTGATTGTGTGATTGTGTGATTGTGTGATTGTGTGATTGTGTGATTGTGGTTGTGTGATTGTGACTGTGTGATTGTAATTGTGTGATTGTGATTGTGTGATTGTGTGAGTGTGTGATTGTGTGATTGTGTGATTGTGTGATTGTGTGATTGTGTGATTAGGTGATTAGGTGATTGTGTGATTGTGTGATTGTGTAATTGTGTGATTGTGTGATTATGTGATTGTGTGATTGTGTGATTGTGTGATTGTGTGATTGTGTGAGTGTGTGATTGTCTGATTGAGTGATTGTGTGCTTGTGTGATTGTGTGGTTGTGTGATTGCGTGATTGTGTGATTAGGTGATTGTGTGATTGTGTGATTGTGTGATTGTGACTGTGTGATTGAGTGATTGTGTGCTTGTATGATTGTGTGATTGTGTGATTGTGTGATTGTGTGAGTGTGTGATTGTGTGATTGAGTGATTGTGTGATTGTGTGATTGTGTGATTGTGGTTGTGTGATTGTGACTGTGTGATTGTGATTGTGTGATTGTGATTGTGTGATTGTGATTGTGTGATTGTGTGATTGTGTGATTGAGTGATTGTGTGACTGCGTGATTGTGTGACTGTGTGATTGTGTGACTGCGTGATTGTGTGACCGCGATTGTGTGACCGTGATTGTGTGACCGTGATTTTGTGACCGTGATTGTGTGACCGTGATTGTGTCATCGTGATTGTGTGATCGTGATTGTGTGATCGTGATTGTGCAATCGTGATTGTGTGATTGCGTGATTGTGATTGTGTGATTGTGTGACTGTGTGATTGTGTGATTGTGTGATTGTGTGATTGTGTGATTGTGTGATTGTGTGATTGTGTGATTGTGATTTTCTGATTGTGATTGTGTGATTGTGACTGTGTGATTGTGACTGTGTGATTGTGACTGTGTGATTGTGTGAGTGTGTGATTGTGTGATTGTGTGACTGCGTGATTGTGTGACCGCGATTGTGTGACCGTGATTGTGTGACCGTGATTTTGTGACCGTGATTGTGTGACCGTGATTGTGTCATCGTGATTGTGTGATCGTGATTGTGTGATCGTGATTGTGTGATCGTGATTGTGCAATCGTGATTGTGTGGTTGTGTGATTGTGTGATTGTGTGATTGTGTGATTGTGTGATTGTGTGATTGTGTGATTGTGTGATTGTGTGATTGTGTGATTGTGTGATTGTGTGATTGTGTGATTGTGTGATTGTGTGATTGTGTGATTGTGTGATTGTGTGATTGTGTGATTGTGTGATTGTGTGATTGTGGTTGTATGATTGTGACTGTGTGATTGTAATTGTGTGATTGTGATTGTGTGATTGTGACTGTGTGATTGTGTGAGTGTGTGATTGTGTGATTGTGTGATTGTGTGATTGTGTGATTGTGTGATTGTGTGAGTGTGTGATTGTGTGATTGTGTGATTGTGTGATTGTGTGATTGTGTGATTGTGTGATTGTGTGATTGTGTGATTGTGTGATTGTGTGAGTGTGTGATTGTGTGATTGAGTGATTGTGTGGTTGTGTGATTGTGTGGTTGTGTGATTGTGTGATTGTGTGATAGTGACTGTGTGATTGTGTGATTGTGTGATTGTGTGATTGTGTGACCGTGATTGTGTGACAGTGATTGTGTGACCGTGATTGTGTGACCGTGATTGAGTGACCGTGATTGTGATTGCGTGATTGTGTGATTGTGTGAATGTGTGATCGTGTGATTGTGTGATCGTGTGATTGTGTGATTGTGTGAGTGTGTGATTGTGTGATTGTGTGATTGTGTGATTGTGTGATTGTGTGATTGTGTGATTGTGTGATTGTGTGATTGTGTGATTGTGTGATTGTGATTGTGTGATTGTGACTGTGTGATTGTGTGAGTGTGTGATTGTGTGATTGAGTGATTGTGTGGTTGTGTGATTGTGTGGTTGTGTGGTTGTGTGGTTGTGTGATTGTGTGATTGTGTGATTGTGTGATTGTGTGATTGTGTGATTGTGTGATTGTGTGATTGTGTGATTGTGTAATTGTGTGATTGTGTGATTGTGTGATTGTGTGATTGTGGTTGTGTGATTGTGGTTGTGTGATTGTGGTTGTGTGATTGTGATTGTGTGATTGTGACTGTGTGATTGTGACTGTGTGATTGTGTGATTGTGTGATTGAGTGATTGTGTGCTTGTGTGATTGTGTGGTTGTGTGATTGTGTGATTGTGTGATTGTGTGATTGTGTGATTGTGTGATTGTGTGATTGTGTGATTGTGTGATTGTGTGATTGTGTGATTGTGTGATTGTGTGATTGTGGTTGTGTGATTGTGATTGGGTGATTGTGATTGTGTGATTGTGATTGTGTGATTGTGTCTGTGTGATTGTGTGAGTGTGTGATTGTGTGATTGTGTGATTGTGTGATTGTGTGATTGTGTGATTGTGTGATTGTGTGGTTGTGTGATTGTGACTGTGTGATTGTGATTGTGTGATTGTGACTGTGTGATTGTGACTGTGTGACTGTGTCAGTGTGTGATTGTGTGATTGTGTGATTGTGTGATTGTGTGAGTGTGTGATTGTGTGATTGTGTGATTGTGTGATTGTGTGATTGTGATTGTGTGATTGTGACTGTGTGATTGTGTGAGTGTGTGATTGTGTGATTGAGTGATTGTGTGGTTGTGTGATTGTGTGGTTGTGTGATTGTGTGGTTGTGTGATTGTGTGATTGTGTGATTGTGTGATTGTGTGATTGTGTGATTGTGTGATTGTGTGATTGTGTGATTGTGTGATTGTGTGATTGTGTGATTGTGTGATTTTGTGATTGTGTGATTGTGTGATTGTGTGATTGTGTGATTGTGTGACCGTGATTGTGTGACCGTGATTGTGTGACCGTGATTGAGTGACCGTGATTGTGATTGCGTGATTGTGTGATTGTGTGATTGCGATTGTGTGATTGTGATTGTGTGATTGTGATTGTGTGATTGTGATTGTGTGATTGTGATTGTGTGATTGTGATTGTGTGATTGTGATTGTGTGATTGTGATTGTGTGATTGTGATTGTGTGATTGTGATTGTGTGATTGTGATTGTGTGATTGTGATTGTGTGATTGTGATTGTGTGATTGTGATTGTGTGATTGTGATTGTGTGATTGTGATTGTGTGATTGTGATTGTGTGATTGTGATTGTGTGATTGTGATTGTGTGATTGTGATTGTGTGATTGTGATTGTGTGATTGTGATTGTGTGATTGTGATTGTGTGATTGTGATTGTGTGATTGTGATTGTGTGATTGTGATTGTGTGATTGTGATTGTGTGATTGTGATTGTGTGATTGTGATTGTGTGATTGTGATTGTGTGATTGTGATTGTGTGATTGTGATTGTGTGATTGTGATTGTGTGATTGTGATTGTGTGATTGTGATTGTGTGATTGTGATTGTGTGATTGTGATTGTGTGATTGTGATTGTGTGATTGTGATTGTGTGATTGTGATTGTGTGATTGTGATTGTGTGATTGTGATTGTGTGATTGTGATTGTGTGATTGTGATTGTGTGATTGTGATTGTGTGATTGTGATTGTGTGATTGTGATTGTGTGATTGTGATTGTGTGATTGTGATTGTGTGATTGTGATTGTGTGATTGTGATTGTGTGATTGTGATTGTGTGATTGTGATTGTGTGATTGTGATTGTGTGATTGTGATTGTGTGATTGTGATTGTGTGATTGTGATTGTGTGATTGTGATTGTGTGATTGTGATTGTGTGATTGTGATTGTGTGATTGTGTGATTGTGATTGTGTGATTGTGATTGTGTGGTTGTGATTGTGTGGTTGTGATTGTGTGATTGTGATTGTGTGATTGTGATTGTGTGATTGTGATTGTGTGATTGTGATTGTGTGATTGTGATTGTGTGATTGTGATTGTGTGATTGTGATTGTGTGATTGTGGTTGTGTGATTGTGATTGTGTGATTGTGATTGTGTGATTGTGATTGTGTGATTGTGATTGTGTGATTGTGATTGTGTGATTGTGATTGTGTGATTGTGATTGTGTGATTTTGATTGTGTGATTGTGATTGTGTGATTGTGATTGTGTGATTGTGATTGTGTGATTGTGATTGTGTGATTGTGATTGTGTGATTTTGATTGTGTGATTGTGATTGTGTGCTTGTGATTGTGTGCTTGTGATTGTGTGCTTGTAATTGTGTGCTTGTGATTGTGTGATTGTGATTGTGTGATTGTGATTGTGTGATTGTGATTGTGTGCTTGTGATTGTGTGCTTGTGATTGTGTGCTTGTGATTGTGTGATTGTGTGATTGTGTGATTGTGTGATTGTGATTGTGACTGTGTGATTGTGATTGTGTGATTGTGTGATTGTGATTGTGTGATTGTGATTGTGTGATTGTGATTGTGTGATTGTGATTATGTGATTGTGATTGTGTGATTGTGATTGTGTGATTGTGATTGTGTGATTGTGATTGTGTGATTGTGTGATTGTGTGATTGTGTGATTAGGTGATTGTGTGATTGTGTGATTGTGTGATTGTGATTGTGTGATTGTGACTGTGTGATTGTGACTGTGTGATTGTGACTGTGTGATTGTGTGAGTGTGTGATTGTGTGATTGAGTGATTGTGTGATTGTGTGATTGTGATTGTGTGATTGTGATTGTGTGATTGTGTGATTGTGTGATTGTGTGATTGTGATTTTGTGATTGTGATTGTGTGATTGTGACTGTGTGATTGTGACTGTGTGATTGTGTGAGTGTGTGATTGTGTGATTGAGTGATTGTGTGCTTGTGTGATTGTGTGGTTGTGTGCTTGTGTGATTGTGTGATTGTGTGATTAGGTGATTGTGTGATTGTGTGATTGTGTGATTGTGTGATTGTGTGATTGTGTGATTGTGTGATTGTGTGATTGTGTGATTGTGTGATTGTGTGATTATGTGATTGTGTGAATGTGTGATTGTGTGATTATGTGAGTGTGTGATTGTCTGATTGAGTGATTGTGTGCTTGTGTGATTGTGTGGTTGTGTGATTGTGTGATTGTGTGATTAGGTGATTGTGTGATTGTGTGAATGTGTGATTGTGACTGTGTGATTGTGACTGTGTGATTGTGTGAGTGTGTGATTGTGTGATTGAGTGATTGTGTGCTTGTGTGATTGTGTGGTTGTGTGATTGTGTGATTGTGTGATTGTGTGATTGTGTGATTGTGTGATTGTGTGATTGTGTGATTGTGTGATTGTGTGATTGTGTGATTGTGTGATTGTGTGATTGTGTGATTGTGTGATTGTGTGATTGTGTGATTGTGTGATTGTGTGATTGTGTGATTGTGTGATTGTGTGGTTGTGTGATTGTGGTTGTGTGATTGTGGTTGTGTGATTGTGATTGTGTGATTGTGACTGTGTGATTGTGTGATTGTGTGATTGAGTGATTGTGTGCTTGTGTGATTGTGTGGTTGTGTGATTGTGTGATTGTGTGATTGTGTGATTGTGTGATTGTGTGACTGTGTGATTGTGTGAGTGTGTGATTGTGTGATTGAGTGATTGTGTGCTTGTGTGATTGTGTGGTTGTGTGATTGTGTGATTGTGTGATTGTGTGATTGTGTGGTTGTGTGATTGTGTGGTTGTGTGATTGTGTGATTGTGTGATTGTGTGATTGTGTGATTGTGTGATTGTGTGATTGTGTGATTGTGTGATTGTGTGATTGTGTGATTGTGTGATTGTGTGGTTGTGTGATTGTGGTTGTGTGATTGTGGTTGTGTGATTGTGATTGTGTGATTGTGACTGTGTGATTGTGTGATTGTGTGATTGTGTGATTGAGTGATTGTGTGCTTGTGTGATTGTGTGGTTGTGTGATTGTGTGATTGTGTGATTGTGTGATTGTGTGATTGTGTGACTGTGTGATTGTGTGAGTGTGTGATTGTGTGATTGAGTGATTGTGTGCTTGTGTGATTGTGTGGTTGTGTGATTGTGTGATTGTGTGATTAGGTGATTAGGTGATTGTGTGATTGTGTGATTGTGTGATTGTGTGATTGTGTGATTATGTGATTGTGTGATTGTGTGATTGTGTGATTGTGTGATTGTGTGAGTGTGTGATTGTCTGATTGAGTGATTGTGTGCTTGTGTGATTGTGTGTTTGTGTGATTGCGTGATTGTGTGATTAGGTGATTGTGTGATTGTGTGATTGTGTGATTGTGACTGTGTGATTGAGTGATTGTGTGCTTGTATGATTGTGTGATTGTGTGATTGTGTGATTGTGTGAGTGTGTGATTGTGTGATTGAGTGATTGTGTGATTGTGTGATTGTGTGATTGTGTGATTGTGATTTTCTGATTGTGATTGTGTGATTGTGACTGTGTGATTGTGACTGTGTGATTGTGTGAGTGTGTGATTGTGTGATTGAGTGATTGTCTGATTGTGTGAATGTGTGATTGTGTGATTGTGTGATTGTGTGATTATGTGATTGTGTGATTGTGTGATTGTGTGATTGTGTGATTGTGTGATTGTGTTTATGTGATTGTGTGATTGTGTGATTGTGTGATTGAGTGATTGTGTGCTTGTGTGATTGTGTGGTTGTGTGATTGTGTGATTGTGTGATTGTGTGATTATGTGATTGTGTGATTGTGTGAGTGTGTGATTGTCTGATTGAGTGATTGTGTGCTTGTGTGATTGTGCGGTTGTGTGATTGTGTGATTGTGTGATTAGGTGATTGTGTGATTGTGTGACTGTGTGATTGTGACTGTGTGATTGTGTGAGTGTGTGATTGTGTGATTGAGTGATTGTGTGCTTGTGTGATTGTGTGGTTGTGTGATTGTGTGATTGTGTGATTAGGTGATTAGGTGATTGTGTGATTGTGTGATTGTGTGATTGTGTGATTGTGTGATTATGTGATTGTGTGATTGTGTGATTGTGTGATTGAGTGATTGTGTGCTTGTGTCATTGTGTGGTTGTGTGATTGTGTGATTGTGTGATTGTGTGATTATGTGATTGTGTGATTGTGTGATTGTGTGAGTGTGTGATTGTCTGATTGAGTGATTGTGTGCTTGTGTGATTGTGCGGTTGTGTGATTGTGTGATTGTGTGATTAGGTGATTGTGTGATTGTGTGATTGTGTGATTGTGACTGTGTGATTGTGTGAGTGTGTGATTGTGTGTTTGAGTGATTGTGTGCTTGTGTGATTGTGTGGTTGTGTGATTGTGTGATTGTGTGATTGTGTGATTGTGTGATTGTGTGATTGTGTGATTGTGTGATTGTGTGATTGTGTGATTGTGTGATTGTGTGATTGTGTGATTGTGTGATTGTGTGATTGTGTGATTGTGTCATTTTGGTTGTGTGATTGTGACTGTGTGATTGTGATTGTGTGATTGTGATTGTGTGATTGTGACTGTGTGATTGTGTCAGTGTGTGATTGTGTGATTGTGTGATTGTGTGAGTGTGTGATTGTGTGATTGAGTGATTGTGTGATTGTGTGATTGTGTGATTGTGGTTGTGTGATTGTGACTGTGTGATTGTGATTGTGTGATTGTGATTGTGTGATTGTGACTGTGTGATTGTGTCAGTGTGTGATTGTGCGATTGTGTGAGTGTGTGATTGTGTGATTGTGTGATTGTGTGATTGTGTGATTGTGGTTGTGTGATTGTGATTGTGTGATTGTGATTGTGTGATTGTGATTGTTAGATTGTGTCTGTGTGATTGTGTGAGTGTGTGATTGTGTGATTGTGTGATTGTGTGATTGTGTGATTGTGTGATTGTGTGATTGTGTGATTGTGTGATTGTGTGATTGTGATTGTGTGATTGTGATTGTGTGATTGTGACTGTGTGATTGTGTGAGTGTGTGATTGTGTGATTGAGTGATTGTGTGCTTGTGTGATTGTGTGGTTGTGTGATTGTGTGATTGTGTGATTAGGTGATTAGGTGATTAGGTGATTGTGTGATTGTGTGATTGTCTGATTGTGTGAATGTGTGATTGTGTGATTGTGTGATTGTGTGATTATGTGATTGTGTGATTGTGTGATTGTGTGATTGTGTGATTGTGTGAGTGTGTGATTGTCTGATTGAGTGATTGTGTGCTTGTGTGATTGTGTGGTTGTGTGATTGCGTGATTGTGTGATTAGGTGATTGTGTGTTTGTGTGATTGTGTGATTGTGACTGTGTGATTGTGTGAGTGTGTGATTGTGTGATTGAGTGATTGTGTGCTTGTGTGATTGTGTGGTTGTGTGATTGTGTGATTGTGTGATTGTGTGATTGTGTGATTGTGTGATTGTGTGATTGTGTAATTGTGTGATTGTGTGATTGTGTGATTGTGTGATTGTGTGATTGTGTGATTGTGTGATTGTGTGATTGTGTGATTGTGTGATTGTGTGATTGTGTGATTGTGGTTGTGTGATTGTGACTGTGTGATTGTAATTGTGTGATTGTGATTGTGTGATTGTGTGAGTGTGTGATTGTGTGATTGTGTGATTGTGTGATTGTGTGATTGTGTGATTGTGTGAGTGTGTGATTGTGTGATTAGGTGATTAGGTGATTGTGTGATTGTGTGATTGTGTGATTGTGTGATTGTGTGATTATGTGATTGTGTGATTGTGTGATTGTGTGATTGTGTGATTGTGTGAGTGTGTGATTGTCTGATTGAGTGATTGTGTGCTTGTGTGATTGTGTGGTTGTGTGATTGCGTGATTGTGTGATTAGGTGATTGTGTGATTGTGTGATTGTGTGATTGTGACTGTGTGATTGAGTGATTGTGTGCTTGTATGATTGTGTGATTGTGTGATTGTGTGATTGTGTGAGTGTGTGATTGTGTGATTGAGTGATTGTGTGATTGTGTGATTGTGTGATTGTGGTTGTGTGATTGTGACTGTGTGATTGTGATTGTGTGATTGTGATTGTGTGATTGTGATTGTGTGATTGTGATTGTGTGATTGTGATTGTGTGATTGTGATTGTGTGATTGTGATTGTGTGATTGTGATTGTGTGATTGTGATTGTGTGATTGTGATTGTGTGATTGTGATTGTGTGATTGTGATTGTGTGATTGTGATTGTGTGATTGTGATTGTGTGATTGTGATTGTGTGATTGTGATTGTGTGATTGTGATTGTGTGATTGTGATTGTGTGATTGTGATTGTGTGATTGTGATTGTGTGATTGTGATTGTGTGATTGTGATTGTGTGATTGTGATTGTGTGATTGTGATTGTGTGATTGTGATTGTGTGATTGTGATTGTGTGATTGTGATTGTGTGATTGTGATTGTGTGATTGTGATTGTGTGATTGTGATTGTGTGATTGTGATTGTGTGATTGTGATTGTGTGATTGTGATTGTGTGATTGTGATTGTGTGATTGTGATTGTGTGATTGTGATTGTGTGATTGTGATTGTGTGATTGTGATTGTGTGATTGTGATTGTGTGATTGTGATTGTGTGATTGTGATTTTGTGATTGTGATTGTGTGGTTGTGATTGTGTGGTTGTGATTGTGTGATTGTGATTGTGTGATTGTGATTGTGTGATTGTGATTGTATGATTGTGATTGTGTGATTGTGATTGTGTGATTGTGATTGTGTGATTGTGATTGTGTGATTGTGATTGTGTGATTGTGATTGTGTGATTGTGATTGTGTGATTGTGATTGTGTGATTGTGATTGTGTGATTGTGATTGTGTGATTGTGATTGTGTGATTGTGATTGTGTGATTGTGATTGTGTGATTGTGATTGTGCGATTGTGATTGTGTGATTGTGATTGTGTGATTGTGATTGTGTGATTGTGATTGTGTGATTGTGATTGTGTGATTGTGATTGTGTGATTGTGATTGTGTGATTGTGTGATTGTGTGATTGAGTGATTGTGTGATTGAGTGATTGTGTGACTGCGTGATTGTGTGACTGTGTGATTGTGTGACTGCGTGATTGTGTGACCGCGATTGTGTGACCGTGATTGTGTGACCGTGATTTTGTGACCGTGATTGTGTGACCGTGATTGTGTCATCGTGATTGTGTGATCGTGATTGTGTGATCGTGATTGTGCAATCGTGATTGTGTGATTGCGTGATTGTGATTGTGTGATTGTGTGACTGTGTGATTGTGTGATTGTGTGATTGTGTGATTGTGTGATTGTGTGATTGTGATTTTGTGATTGTGATTGTGTGATTGTGACTGTGTGATTGTGACTGTGTGATTGTGTGAGTGTGTGATTGTGTGATTGAGTGATTGTGTGCTTGTGTGATTGTGTGGTTGTGTGATTGTGTGATTGTGTGATTAGGTGATTGTGTGATTGTGTGATTGTGTGATTGTGTGATTGTGTGATTGTGTGATTGTGTGATTGTGTGATTGTGTGATTGTGTGATTGTGTGATTGTGTGATTGTGTGATTGTGTGATTGTGTGATTGTGTGATTGTGTGATTGTGTGATTGCGTGATTGTGTGATTGTGTGATTGTGTGATTGTGGTTGTGTGATTGTGACTGTGTGATTGTGATTGTGTGATTGTGATTGTGTGATTGTGACTGTGTGATTGTGTCAGTGTGTGATTGTGTGATTGTGTGATTGTGTGAGTGTGTGATTGTGTGATTGTGTGATTGTGTGATTGTGTGATTGTGTGATTGTGATTGTGTGATTGTGACTGTGTGATTGTGTGAGTGTGTGATTGTGTGATTGAGTGATTGTGTGGTTGTGTGATTGTGTGGTTGTGTGATTGTGTGGTTGTGTGATTGTGTGATTGTGTGATTGTGTGATTGTGTGATTGTGTGATTGTGTGATTGTGTGATTGTGTGATTGTGTGATTGTGTGGTTGTGTGATTGTGTGATTGTGTGATTGTGGTTGTGTGATTGTGACTGTGTGATTGTAATTGTGTGATTGTGATTGTGTGATTGTGACTGTGTGATTGCGTGAGTGTGTGATTGTGTGATTGTGTGATTGTGTGACTGTGTGATTGTGCGATTGTGTAATTGTGCGATTGTGTAATTGTGATTGTGTGATTGTGATTGTGTGATTGTGATTGTGTGATTGTGATTTTGTGATTGTGATTTTGTGATTGTGATTGTGTGATTGTGATTGTGTGATTGTGATCGTGTGATTGTGATTGTGTGATTGTGATTGTGTGATTGTGATTGTGTGATTGTGTGATTGTGTGATTGTGTGATTGTGTGATTGTGTGATTGTGTGATTGTGTGATTGTGTGATTGTGTGATTGTGTGATTGTGTGATTGTGTGATTGTGTGATTGTGTGATTGTGTGATTGTGTGATTGTGTGATTGTGTGATTGTGTGATTGTGTGATTGCGTGATTGTGTGATTGTGTGATTGTGTGATTGTGGTTGTGTGATTGTGACTGTGTGATTGTGATTGTGTGATTGTGATTGTGTGATTGTGACTGTGTGATTGTGTCAGTGTGTGATTGTGTGATTGTGTGATTGTGTGAGTGTGTGATTGTGTGATTGTGTGATTGTGTGATTGTGTGATTGTGTGATTGTGATTTTGTGATTGTGGTTGTGTGATTGTGACTGTGTGATTGTGACTGTGTGATTGTGTGAGTGTGTGATTGTGTGATTGAGTGATTGTGTGCTTGTGTGATTGTGTGGTTGTGTGATTGTGTGATTGTGTGATTAGGTGATTGTGCGATTGTGTGATTGTGTGATTGTGTGATTGTGTGATTGTGTGATTGTGTGATTGTGTGATTGTGTGATTGTGTGATTGTGTGATTGTGTGATTGTGTGATTGTGTGATTGTGTGATTGTGTGATTGTGTGATTGTGTGATTGTGTGATTGTGTGATTGTGTGATTGTGTGATTGTGTGATTGTGGTTGTGTGATTGTGACTGTGTGATTGTGATTGTGTGATTGTGATTGTGTGATTGTGACTGTGTGATTGTGTCAGTGTGTGATTGCGTGATTGTGTGATTGTGTGAGTGTGTGATTGTGTGATTGTGTGATTGTGTGATTGTGTGATTCTGTGATTGTGATTGTGTGATTGTGACTGTGTGATTGTGTGAGTGTGTGATTGTGTGATTGAGTGATTGTGTGGTTGTGTGATTGTGTGGTTGTGTGATTGTGTGGTTGTGTGATTGTGTGATTGTGTGATTGTGTGATTGTGTGATTGTGTGATTGTGTGAGTGTGTGATTGTCTGATTGAGTGATTGTGTGCTTGTGTGATTGTGTGGTTGTGTGATTGCGTGATTGTGTGATTAGGTGATTGTGTGATTGTGTGATTGTGTGATTGTGACTGTGTGATTGTGTGAGTGTGTGATTGTGTGATTGAGTGATTGTGTGCTTGTGTGATTGTGTGGTTGTGTGATTGTGTGATTGTGTGATTGTGTGATTGTGTGATTGTGTGATTGTGTGATTGTGTGATTGTGTGATTGTGTGATTGTGTGATTGTGTGATTGTGTGATTGTGTGATTGTGTGATTGTGTGATTGTGTGATTGTGTGATTGTGTGATTGTGGTTGTGTGATTGTGACTGTGTGATTGTAATTGTGTGATTGTGATTGTGTGATTGTGACTGTGTGATCGCGTGAGTGTGTGATTGTGTGATTGTGTGATTGTGTGATTGTGTGGGTGTGTGATTGTGTGATTGTGTGATTGTGTGATTGTGTGATTGTGACTGTGTGATTGTGTGTGTGTGTGATTGTGTGATTGAGTGATTGTGTGGTTGTGTGATTGTGTGGTTGTGTGATTGTGTGATTGTGTGATTGTGTGATTGTGTGATTGTGTGATTGTGTGATTGTGTGATTGTGTGATTGTGTGATTGTGTGATTGTGTGATTGTGTGATTGTGTGATTGTGTGATTGTGTGATAGTGACTGTGTGATTGTGTGATTGTGTGATTGTGTGATTGTGTGACCGTGATTGTGTGACCGTGATTGTGTGACCGTGATTGAGTGACCGTGATTGTGATTGCGTGATTGTGTGATTGTGTGATTGCGATTGTGTGATTGTGATTGTGTGATTGTGATTGTGTGATTGTGATTGTGTGATTGTGATTGTGTGATTGTGATTCTGTGATTGTGATTGTGTGATTGTGATTGTGTGATTGTGATTGTGTGATTGTGATTGTGTGATTGTGATTGTGTGATTGTGATTGTGTGATTGTGATTGTGTGATTGTGATTGTGTGATTGTGATTGTGTGATTGTGATTGTGTGATTGTGATTGTGTGATTGTGATTGTGTGATTGTGATTGTGTGATTGTGATTGTGTGATTGTGATTGTGTGATTGTGATTGTGTGATTGTGATTGTGTGATTGTGATTGTGTGATTGTGATTGTGTGATTGTGATTGTGTGATTGTGATTGTGTGATTGTGATTGTGTGATTGTGATTGTGTGATTGTGATTGTGTGATTGTGATTGTGTGATTGTGATTGTGTGATTGTGATTGTGTGATTGTGATTGTGTGATTGTGATTGTGTGATTGTGATTGTGTGATTGTGATTGTGTGATTGTGATTGTGTGATTGTGATTGTGTGATTGTGATTGTGTGATTGTGATTGTGTGATTGTGATTGTGTGATTGTGATTGTGTGATTGTGATTGTGTGATTGTGATTGTGTGATTGTGATTGTGTGATTGTGATTGTGTGATTGTGATTGTGTGATTGTGATTGTGTGATTGTGATTGTGTGATTGTGATTGTGTGATTGTGATTGTGTGATTGTGATTGTGTGATTGTGATTGTGTGATTGTGATTGTGTGATTGTGATTGTGTGATTGTGATTGTGTGATTGTGATTGTGTGATTGTGATTGTGTGATTGTGATTGTGTGATTGTGATTGTGTGATTGTGATTGTGTGATTGTGATTGTGTGATTGTGATTGTGTGATTGTGATTGTGTGATTGTGATTGTGTGATTGTGATTGTGTGATTGTGATTGTGTGATTGTGATTGTGTGATTGTGATTGTGTGATTGTGATTGTGTGATTGTGATTGTGTGATTGTGATTGTGTGATTGTGTTTGTGTGATTGTGATTGTGTGATTGTGATTGTGTGATTGTGATTGTGTGATTGTGGTTGTGTGATTGTGATTGTGTGATTGTGATTGTGTGATTGTGATTGTGTGATTGTGATTGTGTGATTGTGATTGTGTGATTGTGATTGTGTGATTGTGATTGTGTGATTGTGATTGTGTGATTGTGATTGTGTGATTGTGATTGTGTGATTGTGATTGTGTGATTGTGATTGTGTGATTGTGATTGTGTGATTGTGATTGTGTGATTGTGATTGTGTGATTGTGATTGTGTGATTGTGATTGTGTGATTGTGATTGTGTGATTGTGATTGTGTGATTGTGATTGTGTGATTGTGATTGTGTGATTGTGATTGTGTGATTGTGTGATTGTGATTGTGTGATTGTGATTGTGTGATTGTGATTGTGTGATTGTGATTGTGTGATTGTGATTGTGTGATTGTGATTGTGATTGTGTGATTGTGTGATTGTGTGATTGAGTGATTGTGTGACTGCGTGATTGTGTGATTGTGTGACTGCGTAATTGTGTGACCGCGATTGTGTGACCGTGATTGTGTGACCGTGATTTTGTGACCGTGATTGTGTGACCGTGATTGTGTCATCGTGATTGTGTGATCGTGATTGTGTGATCGTGATTGTGCAATCGTGATTGTGTGATTGCGTGATTGTGATTGTGTGATTGTGTGACTGTGTGATTGTGTGATTGCGTGATTGTGATTGTGTGATTGTGTGACTGTGTGATTGTGTGATTGTGTGATTGTGTGATTGTGTGATTGTGTGATTGTGTGATTGTGTGATTGTGTGATTGTGTGATTGTGATTTTGTGATTGTGATTGTGTGATTGTGACTGTGTGATTGTGACTGTGTGATTGTGTGAGTGTGTGATTGTGTGATTGAGTGATTGTGTGCTTGTGTGATTGTGTGGTTGTGTGATTGTGTGATTGTGTGATTAGGTGATTGTGTGATTGTGTGATTGTGTGATTGTGTGATTGTGTGATTGTGTGATTGTGTGATTGTGTGATTGTGTGATTGTGTGATTGTGTGATTGTGTGATTGTGTGATTGTGTGATTGTGTGATTGTGTGATTGTGTGATTGTGTGATTGTGTGATTGTGTGATTGTGTGATTGTGTGATTGTGGTTGTGTGATTGTGACTGTGTGATTGTGATTGTGTGATTGTGATTGTGTGATTGTGACTGTGTGATTGTGTCAGTGTGTGATTGTGTGATTGTGTGATTGTGTGAGTGTGTGATTGTGTGATTGTGTGATTGTGTGATTGTGTGATTGTGTGATTGTGACTGTGTGATTGAGTGATTGTGTGGTTGTGTGATTGTGTGGTTGTGTGATTGTGTGGTTGTGTGATTGTGTGATTGTGTGATTGTGTGATTGTGTGATTGTGTGATTGTGTGATTGTGTGATTGTGTGATTGTGTGGTTGTGTGATTGTGTGATTGTGTGATTGTGGTTGTGTGATTGTGACTGTGTGATTGTAATTGTGTGATTGTGATTGTGTGATTGTGACTGTGTGATTGCGTGAGTGTGTGATTGTGTGATTGTGTGACTGTGTGATTGTGCGATTGTGTAATTGTGCGATTGTGTAATTGTGATTGTGTGATTGTGATTGTGTGATTGTGATTGTGTGATTGTGATTGTGTGATTGTGATTGTGTGATTGTGATTGTGTGATTGTGATTGTGTGATTGTGATTGTGTGATTGTGATTGTGTGATTGTGATTGTGTGATTGTGATTTTGTGATTGTGATTTTGTGATTGTGATTGTGTGATTGTGATTGTGTGATTGTGATTGTGTGATTGTGATTGTGTGATTGTGATTGTGTGATTGTGATTGTGTGATTGTGATTGTGTGATTGTGATTGTGTGATTGTGATTGTGTGATTGTGATTGTGTGATTGTGATCGTGTGATTGTGATCGTGTGATTGTGATTGTGTGATTGTGATTGTGTGATTGTGATTGTGTGATTGTGATCGTGTGATTGTGATCGTGTGATTGTGATCGTGTGATTGTGATCGTGTGATTGTGATCGTGTGATTGTGATCGTGTGATTGTGATCGTGTGATTGTGATCGTGTGATTGTGATCGTGTGATTGTGATCGTGTGATTGTGATCGTGTGATTGTGATTGTGTGATTGTGATTGTGTGATTGTGATTGTGTGATTGTGTGATTGTGTGATTGAGTGATTGTGTGACTGCGTGATTGTGTGACTGTGTGATTGTGTGACTGCGTGATTGTGTGACCGCGATTGTGTGACCGTGATTGTGTGACCGTGATTTTGTGACCGTGATTGTGTGACCGTGATTGTGTCATCGTGATTGTGTGATCGTGATTGTGTGATCGTGATTGTGCAATCGTGATTGTGTGATTGCGTGATTGTGATTGTGTGATTGTGTGACTGTGTGATTGTGTGATTGTGTGATTGTGTGATTGTGTGATTGTGTGATTGTGTGATTGTGATTTTGTGATTGTGATTGTGTGATTGTGACTGTGTGATTGTGACTGTGTGATTGTGTGAGTGTGTGATTGTGTGATTGAGTGATTGTGTGCTTGTGTGATTGTGTGGTTGTGTGATTGTGTGATTGTGTGATTAGGTGATTGTGTGATTGTGTGATTGTGTGATTGTGTGATTGTGTGATTGTGTGATTGTGTGATTGTGTGATTGTGTGATTGTGTGATTGTGTGATTGTGGTTGTGTGACTGTGACTGTGTGATTGTGATTGTGTGATTGTGATTGTGTGATTGTGACTGTGTGATTGTGTCAGTGTGTGATTGTGTGATTGTGTGATTGTGTGAGTGTGTGATTGTGTGATTGTGTGATTGTGTGATTGTGTGATTGTGTGATTGTGATTGTGTGATTGTGACTGTGTGATTGTGTGAGTGTGTGATTGTGTGATTGAGTGATTGTGTGGTTGTGTGATTGTGTGGTTGTGTGATTGTGTGGTTGTGTGATTGTGTGATTGTGTGATTGTGTGATTGTGTGATTGTGTGATTGTGTGATTGTGTGATTGTGTGATTGTGTGATTGTGTGATTGTGTGATTGTGTGATTGTGTGATTGTGTGATTGTGGTTGTGTGATTGTGGTTGTGTGATTGTGGTTGTGTGATTGTGATTGTGTGATTGTGATTGTGTGATTGTGACTGTGTGATTGTGACTGTGTGATTGTGTGATTGTGTGATTGAGTGTTTGTGTGCTTGTGTGATTGTGTGGTTGTGTGATTGTGTGATTGTGTGATTGTGTGATTGTGTGATTGTGTGATTGTGTGATTGTGTGATTGTGTGATTGTGTGATTGTGTGATTGTGTGATTGTGTGATTGTGTGATTGTGTGATTGTGTGATTGTGTGATTGTGTGAATGTGTGATTGTGGTTGTGTGATTGTGACTGTGTGATTGTAATTGTGTGATTGTGATTGTGTGATTGTGACTGTGTGATTGCGTGAGTGTGTGATTGTGTGATTGTGTGATTGTGTGAGTGTGTGATTGTGTGATTGTGTGATTGTGTGATTGTGTGATTGTGACTGTGTGATTGTGTGTGTGTGTGATTGTGTGATTGAGTGATTGTGTGGTTGTGTGACTGTGTGATTGTGTGATTGTGTGATTGTGTGATTGTGTGATTGTGTGATTGTGTGATTGTGTGATAGTGACTGTGTGATTGTGTGATTGTGTGATTGTGTGATTGTGTGACCGTGATTGTGTGACCGTGATTGTGTGACCGTGATTGAGTGACCGTGATTGTGATTGCGTGATTGTGTGATTGTGTGATTGCGATTGTGTGATTGCGATTGTGTGATTGTGATTGTGTGATTGTGATTGTGTGATTGTGATTGTGTGATTGTGATTGTGTGATTGTGATTGTGTGATTGTGATTGTGTGATTGTGATTGTGTGATTGTGATTGTGTGATTGTGATTGTGTGATTGTGATTGTGTGATTGTGATTGTGTGATTGTGATTGTGTGATTGTGATTGTGTGATTGTGATTGTGTGATTGTGATTGTGTGATTGTGATTGTGTGATTGTGATTGTGTGATTGTGATTGTGTGATTGTGATTGTGTGATTGTGATTGTGTGATTGTGATTGTGTGATTGTGATTGTGTGATTGTGATTGTGTGATTGTGATTGTGTGATTGTGATTGTGTGATTGTGATTGTGTGATTGTGATTGTGTGATTGTGATTGTGTGATTGTGATTGTGTGATTGTGATTGTGTGATTGTGATTGTGTGATTGTGATTGTGTGATTGTGATTGTGTGATTGTGATTGTGTGATTGTGATTGTGTGATTGTGATTGTGTGATTGTGATTGTGTGATTGTGATTGTGTGATTGTGATTGTGTGATTGTGATTGTGTGATTGTGATTGTGTGATTGTGATTGTGTGATTGTGATTGTGTGATTGTGATTGTGTGATTGTGATTGTGTGATTGTGATTGTGTGATTGTGATTGTGTGATTGTGATTGTGTGATTGTGATTGTGTGATTGTGATTGTGTGATTGTGATTGTGTGATTGTGATTGTGTGATTGTGATTGTGTGATTGTGATTGTGTGATTGTGATTGTGTGATTGTGATTGTGTGATTGTGATTGTGTGATTGTGATTGTGTGATTGTGATTGTGTGATTGTGATTGTGTGATTGTGATTGTGTGATTGTGATTGTGTGATTGTGATTGTGTGATTGTGATTGTGTGATTGTGATTGTGTGATTGTGATTGTGTGATTGTGATTGTGTGATTGTGATTGTGTGATTGTGATTGTGTGATTGTGATTGTGTGATTGTGATTGTGTGATTGTGATTGTGTGATTGTGATTGTGTGATTGTGATTGTGTGATTGTGATTGTGTGATTGTGATTGTGTGATTGTGATTGTGTGATTGTGATTGTGTGATTGTGATTGTGTGATTGTGATTGTGTGATTGTGATTGTGTGATTGTGATTGTGTGATTGTGATTGTGTGATTGTGATTGTGTGATTGTGATTGTGTGATTGTGTGATTGTGATTGTGTGATTGTGATTGTGTGGTTGTGATTGTGTGGTTGTGATTGTGTGATTGTGATTGTGTGATTGTGATTGTGTGATTGTGATTGTGTGATTGTGATTGTGTGATTGTGATTGTGTGATTGTGATTGTGTGATTGTGATTGTGTGATTGTGGTTGTGTGATTGTGATTGTGTGATTGTGATTGTGTGATTGTGATTGTGTGATTGTGATTGTGTGATTGTGATTGTGTGATTGTGATTGTGTGATTGTGATTGTGTGATTTTGATTGTGTGATTGTGATTGTGTGATTGTGATTGTGTGATTGTGATTGTGTGATTGTGATTGTGTGATTGTGATTGTGTGATTGTGATTGTGTGATTTTGATTGTGTGATTGTGATTGTGTGCTTGTGATTGTGTGCTTGTGATTGTGTGCTTGTGATTGTGTGCTTGTGATTGTGTGATTGTGATTGTGTGATTGTGATTGTGTGATTGTGATTGAGTGATTGTGATTGTGTGATTGTGATTGTGTGATTGTGATTGTGTGATTGTGATTGTGTGATTGTGATTGTGTGCTTGTGATTGTGTGCTTGTGATTGTGTGATTGTGTGATTGTGTGATTGTGTGATTGTGTGATTGTGATTGTGACTGTGTGATTGTGATTGTGTGATTGTGTGATTGTGATTGTGTGATTGTGATTGTGTGATTGTGATTGTGTGATTGTGATTGTGTGATTGTGATTGTGTGATTGTGATTGTGTGATTGTGTGATTGTGTGATTGTGTGATTAGGTGATTGTGTGATTGTGTGATTGTGTGATTGTGTGATTGTGTGATTGTGTGATTGTGTGATTGTGTGATTGTGTGATTGTGTGATTGTGATTTTGTGATTGTGATTGTGTGATTGTGACTGTGTGATTGTGACTGTGTGATTGTGTGAGTGTGTGATTGTGTGATTGAGTGATTGTGTGCTTGTGTGATTGTGTGGTTGTGTGATTGTGTGATTGTGTGATTAGGTGATTGTGTGATTGTGTGATTGTGTGATTGTGTGATTGTGTGATTGTGTGATTGTGTGATTGTGTGATTGTGTGATTGTGTGATTGTGTGATTGTGTGATTGTGGTTGTGT
This sequence comes from Megachile rotundata, assembly GCF_050947335.1. NCBI lineage: Eukaryota > Metazoa > Arthropoda > Insecta > Hymenoptera > Megachilidae > Megachile > Megachile rotundata. The sequence goes on from NW_027473395.1 coordinate 61,140, forward strand.
GACTGTGACTGTGTGATTGTGATTGTGTGATTGTGATTGTGTGATTGTGACTGTGTGATTGTGTCAGTGTGTGATTGTGTGATTGTGTGATTGTGTGATTGTGTGAGTGTGTGATTGTGTGATTGTGTGATTGTGTGATTGTGTGATTGTGTGATTGTGATTGTGTGATTGTGACTGTGTGATTGTGTGAGTGTGTGATTGTGTGATTGAGTGATTGTGTGGTTGTGTGATTGTGTGGTTGTGTGATTGTGTGGTTGTGTGATTGTGTGATTGTGTGATTGTGTGATTGTGTGATTGTGTGATTGTGTGATTGTGTGATTGTGTGATTGTGTGATTGTGTGATTGTGTGATTGTGTGATTGTGTGATTGTGTGATTGTGTGATTGTGGTTGTGTGATTGTGGTTGTGTGATTGTGGTTGTGTGATTGTGATTGTGTGATTGTGATTGTGTGATTGTGACTGTGTGATTGTGACTGTGTGATTGTGTGATTGTGTGATTGAGTGTTTGTGTGCTTGTGTGATTGTGTGGTTGTGTGATTGTGTGATTGTGTGATTGTGTGATTGTGTGATTGTGTGATTGTGTGATTGTGTGATTGTGTGATTGTGTGATTGTGTGATTGTGTGATTGTGTGATTGTGTGATTGTGTGAATGTGTGATTGTGGTTGTGTGATTGTGACTGTGTGATTGTAATTGTGTGATTGTGACTGTGTGATTGCGTGAGTGTGTGATTGTGTGATTGTGTGATTGTGTGAGTGTGTGATTGTGTGATTGTGTGATTGTGTGATTGTGTGATTGTGACTGTGTGATTGTGTGTGTGTGTGATTGTGTGATTGAGTGATTGTGTGGTTGTGTGATTGTGTGGTTGTGTGACTGTGTGATTGTGTGATTGTGTGATTGTGTGATTGTGTGATTGTGTGATTGTGTGATTGTGTGATTGTGTGATAGTGACTGTGTGATTGTGTGATTGTGTGATTGTGTGATTGTGTGACCGTGATTGTGTGACCGTGATTGTGTGACCGTGATTGAGTGACCGTGATTGTGATTGCGTGATTGTGTGATTGTGTGATTGCGATTGTGTGATTGTGATTGTGTGATTGTGATTGTGTGATTGTGATTGTGTGATTGTGATTGTGTGATTGTGATTGTGTGATTGTGATTGTGTGATTGTGATTGTGTGATTGTGATTGTGTGATTGTGATTGTGTGATTGTGATTGTGTGATTGTGATTGTGTGATTGTGATTGTGTGATTGTGATTGTGTGATTGTGATTGTGTGATTGTGATTGTGTGATTGTGATTGTGTGATTGTGATTGTGTGATTGTGATTGTGTGATTGTGATTGTGTGATTGTGATTGTGTGATTGTGATTGTGTGATTGTGATTGTGTGATTGTGATTGTGTGATTGTGATTGTGTGATTGTGATTGTGTGATTGTGATTGTGTGATTGTGATTGTGTGATTGTGATTGTGTGATTGTGATTGTGTGATTGTGATTGTGTGATTGTGATTGTGTGATTGTGATTGTGTGATTGTGATTGTGTGATTGTGATTGTGTGATTGTGATTGTGTGATTGTGATTGTGTGATTGTGATTGTGTGATTGTGATTGTGTGATTGTGATTGTGTGATTGTGATTGTGTGATTGTGATTGTGTGATTGTGATTGTGTGATTGTGATTGTGTGATTGTGATTGTGTGATTGTGATTGTGTGATTGTGATTGTGTGATTGTGATTGTGTGATTGTGATTGTGTGATTGTGATTGTGTGATTGTGATTGTGTGATTGTGATTGTGTGATTGTGATTGTGTGATTGTGATTTTGTGATTGTGATTGTGTGATTGTGATTGTGTGATTGTGATTGTGTGATTGTGATTGTGTGATTGTGATTGTGTGATTGTGATTGTGTGATTGTGATTGTGTGATTGTGATTGTGTGATTGTGATTGTGTGATTGTGATTGTGTGATTGTGATTGTGTGATTGTGATTGTGTGATTGTGATTGTGTGATTGTGATTGTGTGATTGTGATTGTGTGATTGTGATTGTGTGATTGTGATTGTGTGATTGTGATTGTGTGATTGTGATTGTGTGATTGTGATTGTGTGATTGTGATTGTGTGATTGTGATTGTGTGATTGTGATTGTGTGATTGTGATTGTGTGATTGTGATTGTGTGATTGTGATTGTGTGATTGTGATTGTGTGATTGTGATTGTGTGATTGTGATTGTGTGATTGTGATTGTGTGATTGTGATTGTGTGATTGTGATTGTGTGATTGTGATTGTGTGATTGTGATTGTGTGATTGTGATTGTGTGATTGTGATTGTGTGATTGTGATTGTGTGATTGTGATTGTGTGATTGTGATTGTGTGATTGTGTGATTGTGATTGTGTGATTGTGATTGTGTGGTTGTGATTGTGTGGTTGTGATTGTGTGATTGTGATTGTGTGATTGTGATTGTGTGATTGTGATTGTGTGATTGTGATTGTGTGATTGTGATTGTGTGATTGTGATTGTGTGATTGTGGTTGTGTGATTGTGATTGTGTGATTGTGGTTGTGTGATTGTGATTGTGTGATTGTGATTGTGTGATTGTGATTGTGTGATTGTGATTGTGTGATTGTGATTGTGTGATTGTGATTGTGTGATTGTGATTGTGTGATTGTGATTGTGTGATTGTGATTGTGTGATTGTGATTGTGTGATTTTGATTGTGTGATTGTGATTGTGTGATTGTGATTGTGTGATTGTGATTGTGTGATTGTGATTGTGTGATTGTGATTGCGTGATTTTGATTGTGTGATTGTGATTGTGTGCTTGTGATTGTGTGCTTGTGATTGTGTGCTTGTGATTGTGTGCTTGTGATTGTGTGATTGTGATTGTGTGATTGTGATTGTGTGATTGTGATTGAGTGATTGTGATTGTGTGATTGTGATTGTGTGATTGTGATTGTGTGATTGTGATTGTGTGATTGTGATTGTGTGCTTGTGATTGTGTGCTTGTGATTGTGTGCTTGTGATTGTGTGATTGTGTGATTGTGTGATTGTGTGATTGTGATTGTGACTGTGTGATTGTGATTGTGTGATTGTGTGATTGTGATTGTGTGATTGTGATTGTGTGATTGTGATTGTGTGATTGTGATTATGTGATTGTGATTGTGTGATTGTGATTGTGTGATTGTGATTGTGTGATTGTGATTGTGTGATTGTGTGATTGTGTGATTGTGTGATTAGGTGATTGTGTGATTGTGTGATTGTGTGATTGTGATTGTGTGATTGTGACTGTGTGATTGTGACTGTGTGATTGTGTGAGTGTGTGATTGTGTGATTGAGTGATTGTGTGATTGTGTGATTGTGATTGTGTGATTGTGATTGTGTGATTGTGTGATTGTGTGATTGTGATTTTGTGATTGTGATTGTGTGATTGTGACTGTGTGATTGTGACTGTGTGATTGTGTGAGTGTGTGATTGTGTGATTGAGTGATTGTGTGCTTGTGTGATTGTGTGGTTGTGTGATTGTGTGATTGTGTGATTGTGTGATTAGGTGATTGTGTGATTGTGTGATTGTGTGATTGTGTGATTGTGATTGTGTGATTGTGATTGTGTGATTGTGATTGTGTGATTGTGATTGTGTGATTGTGATTGTGTGATTGTGATTGTGTGATTGTGATTGTGTGATTGTGATTGTGTGATTGTGATTGTGTGATTGTGATTGTGTGATTGTGATTGTGTGATTGTGATTGTGTGATTGTGTGATTGTGTGATTGTGTGATTGTGTGATTGTGTGACCGTGATTGTGTGACCGTGATTGTGTGACCGTGATTGAGTGACCGTGATTGTGATTGCGTGATTGTGTGATTGTGTGATTGCGATTGTGTGATTGCGATTGTGTGATTGTGATTGTGTGATTGTGATTGTGTGATTGTGATTGTGTGATTGTGATTGTGTGATTGTGATTGTGTGATTGTGATTGTGTGATTGTGATTGTGTGATTGTGATTGTGTGATTGTGATTGTGTGATTGTGATTGTGTGATTGTGATTGTGTGATTGTGATTGTGTGATTGTGATTGTGTGATTGTGATTGTGTGATTGTGATTGTGTGATTGTGATTGTGTGATTGTGATTGTGTGATTGTGATTGTGTGATTGTGATTGTGTGATTGTGATTGTGTGATTGTGATTGTGTGATTGTGATTGTGTGATTGTGATTGTGTGATTGTGATTGTGTGATTGTGATTGTGTGATTGTGATTGTGTGATTGTGATTGTGTGATTGTGATTGTGTGATTGTGATTGTGTGATTGTGATTGTGTGATTGTGATTGTGTGATTGTGATTGTGTGATTGTGATTGTGTGATTGTGATTGTGTGATTGTGATTGTGTGATTGTGATTGTGTGATTGTGATTGTGTGATTGTGATTGTGTGATTGTGATTGTGTGATTGTGATTGTGTGATTGTGATTGTGTGATTGTGATTGTGTGATTGTGATTGTGTGATTGTGATTGTGTGATTGTGATTGTGTGATTGTGATTGTGTGATTGTGATTGTGTGATTGTGATTGTGTGATTGTGATTGTGTGATTGTGATTGTGTGATTGTGATTGTGTGATTGTGATTGTGTGATTGTGTGATTGTGATTGTGTGATTGTGATTGTGTGATTGTGATTGTGTGATTGTGATTGTGTGATTGTGATTGTGTGATTGTGATTGTGTGATTGTGATTGTGTGATTGTGATTGTGTGATTGTGATTGTGTGATTGTGATTGTGTGATTGTGGTTGTGTGATTGTGATTGTGTGATTGTGATTGTGTGATTGTGATTGTGTGATTGTGATTGTGTGATTGTGATTGTGTGATTGTGATTGTGTGATTGTGATTGTGTGATTTTGATTGTGTGATTGTGATTGTGTGATTGTGATTGTGTGATTGTGATTGTGTGATTGTGATTGTGTGATTGTGATTGTGTGATTTTGATTGTGTGATTGTGATTGTGTGCTTGTGATTGTGTGCTTGTGATTGTGTGCTTGTGATTGTGTGCTTGTGATTGTGTGATTGTGATTGTGTGATTGTGATTGTGTGATTGTGATTGAGTGATTGTGATTGTGTGATTGTGATTGTGTGATTGTGATTGTGTGATTGTGATTGTGTGATTGTGATTGTGTGCTTGTGATTGTGTGCTTGTGATTGTGTGCTTGTGATTGTGTGATTGTGTGATTGTGTGATTGTGTGATTGTGATTGTGACTGTGTGATTGTGATTGTGTGATTGTGTGATTGTGATTGTGTGATTGTGATTGTGTGATTGTGATTGTGTGATTGTGATTGTGTGATTGTGATTGTGTGATTGTGATTGTGTGATTGTGATTGTGTGATTGTGATTGTGTGATTGTGATTGTGTGATTGTGTGATTGTGATTGTGTGATTGTGATTGTGTGGTTGTGATTGTGTGGTTGTGATTGTGTGATTGTGATTGTGTGATTGTGATTGTGTGATTGTGATTGTGTGATTGTGATTGTGTGATTGTGATTGTGTCATTGTGATTGTGTGATTGTGATTGTGTGATTGTGATTGTGTGATTGTGGTTGTGTGATTGTGATTGTGTGATTGTGATTGTGTGATTGTGATTGTGTGATTGTGATTGTGTGATTGTGATTGTGTGATTGTGATTGTGTGATTGTGATTGTGTGATTTTGATTGTGTGATTGTGATTGTGTGATTGTGATTGTGTGATTGTGATTGTGTGATTGTGATTGTGTGATTGTGATTGTGTGATTTTGATTGTGTGATTGTGATTGTGTGCTTGTGATTGTGTGCTTGTGATTGTGTGCTTGTGATTGTGTGCTTGTGATTGTGTGATTGTGATTGTGTGCTTGTGATTGTGTGCTTGTGATTGTGTGCTTGTGATTGTGTGATTGTGTGATTGTGTGATTGTGTGATTGTGATTGTGACTGTGTGATTGTGATTGTGTGATTGTGTGATTGTGATTGTGTGATTGTGATTGTGTGATTGTGATTGTGTGATTGTGATTATGTGATTGTGATTGTGTGATTGTGATTGTGTGATTGTGATTGTGTGATTGTGATTGTGTGATTGTGTGATTGTGTGATTGTGTGATTAGGTGATTGTGTGATTGTGTGATTGTGTGATTGTGTGATTGTGTGATTGTGTGATTGTGTGATTGTGTGATTGTGTGATTGTGTGATTGTGATTTTGTGATTGTGATTGTGTGATTGTGACTGTGTGATTGTGACTGTGTGATTGTGTGAGTGTGTGATTGTGTGATTGAGTGATTGTGTGCTTGTGTGATTGTGTGGTTGTGTGATTGTGTGATTGTGTGATTAGGTGATTGTGTGATTGTGTGATTGTGTGATTGTGTGATTGTGTGATTGTGTGATTGTGTGATTGTGTGATTGTGTGATTGTGTGATTGTGTGATTGTGTGATTGTGGTTGTGTGACTGTGACTGTGTGATTGTGATTGTGTGATTGTGATTGTGTGATTGTGACTGTGTGATTGTGTCAGTGTGTGATTGTGTGATTGTGTGATTGTGTGAGTGTGTGATTGTGTGATTGTGTGATTGTGTGATTGTGTGATTGTGTGATTGTGATTGTGTGATTGTGACTGTGTGATTGTGTGAGTGTGTGATTGTGTGATTGAGTGATTGTGTGGTTGTGTGATTGTGTGGTTGTGTGATTGTGTGGTTGTGTGATTGTGTGATTGTGTGATTGTGTGATTGTGTGATTGTGTGATTGTGTGATTGTGTGATTGTGTGATTGTGTGATTGTGTGATTGTGTGATTGTGTGATTGTGTGATTGTGTGATTGTGGTTGTGTGATTGTGGTTGTGTGATTGTGGTTGTGTGATTGTGATTGTGTGATTGTGATTGTGTGATTGTGACTGTGTGATTGTGACTGTGTGATTGTGTGATTGTGTGATTGAGTGTTTGTGTGCTTGTGTGATTGTGTGGTTGTGTGATTGTGTGATTGTGTGATTGTGTGATTGTGTGATTGTGTGATTGTGTGATTGTGTGATTGTGTGATTGTGTGATTGTGTGATTGTGTGATTGTGTGATTGTGTGATTGTGTGATTGTGTGATTGTGTGAATGTGTGATTGTGGTTGTGTGATTGTGACTGTGTGATTGTAATTGTGTGATTGTGATTGTGTGATTGTGACTGTGTGATTGCGTGAGTGTGTGATTGTGTGATTGTGTGATTGTGTGAGTGTGTGATTGTGTGATTGTGTGATTGTGTGATTGTGTGATTGTGTGATTGTGTGATTGTGTGATTGTGTGATAGTGACTGTGTGATTGTGTGATTGTGTGATTGTGTGATTGTGTGACCGTGATTGTGTGACCGTGATTGTGTGACCGTGATTGAGTGACCGTGATTGTGATTGCGTGATTGTGTGATTGTGTGATTGCGATTGTGTGATTGTGATTGTGTGATTGTGATTGTGTGATTGTGATTGTGTGATTGTGATTGTGTGATTGTGATTGTGTGATTGTGATTGTGTGATTGTGATTGTGTGATTGTGATTGTGTGATTGTGATTGTGTGATTGTGATTGTGTGATTGTGATTGTGTGATTGTGATTGTGTGATTGTGATTGTGTGATTGTGATTGTGTGATTGTGATTGTGTGATTGTGATTGTGTGATTGTGATTGTGTGATTGTGATTGTGTGATTGTGATTGTGTGATTGTGATTGTGTGATTGTGATTGTGTGATTGTGATTGTGTGATTGTGATTGTGTGATTGTGATTGTGTGATTGTGATTGTGTGATTGTGATTGTGTGATTGTGATTGTGTGATTGTGATTGTGTGATTGTGATTGTGTGATTGTGATTGTGTGATTGTGATTGTGTGATTGTGAATGTGTGATTGTGATTGTGTGATTGTGATTGTGTGATTGTGATTGTGTGATTGTGATTGTGTGATTGTGATTGTGTGATTGTGATTGTGTGATTGTGATTGTGTGATTGTGATTGTGTGATTGTGATTGTGTGATTGTGATTGTGTGATTGTGATTGTGTGATTGTGATTGTGTGATTGTGATTGTGTGATTGTGATTGTGTGATTGTGATTGTGTGATTGTGATTGTGTGATTGTGATTGTGTGATTGTGATTGTGTGATTGTGATTGTGTGATTGTGATTGTGTGATTGTGATTGTGTGATTGTGATTGTGTGATTGTGATTGTGTGATTGTGATTGTGTGATTGTGATTGTGTGATTGTGATTGTGTGATTGTGATTGTGTGATTGTGATTGTGTGATTGTGATTGTGTGATTGTGATTGTGTGATTGTGATTGTGTGATTGTGATTGTGTGATTGTGATTGTGTGATTGTGATTGTGTGATTGTGATTGTGTGATTGTGATTGTGTGATTGTGATTGTGTGATTGTGATTGTGTGATTGTGATTGTGTGATTGTGATTGTGTGATTGTGATTGTGTGATTGTGATTGTGTGATTGTGATTGTGTGATTGTGATTGTGTGATTGTGATTGTGTGATTGTGATTGTGTGATTGTGATTGTGTGATTGTGATTGTGTGATTGTGTGATTGTGATTGTGTGATTGTGATTGTGTGGTTGTGATTGTGTGATTGTGATTGTGTGATTGTGATTGTGTGATTGTGATTGTGTGATTGTGATTGTGTGATTGTGATTGTGTGATTGTGATTGTGTGATTGTGATTGTGTGATTGTGATTGTGTGGTTGTGATTGTGTGGTTGTGATTGTGTGATTGTGATTGTGTGATTGTGATTGTGTGATTGTGATTGTGTGATTGTGATTGTGTGATTGTGATTGTGTGATTGTGTGATTGTGTGATTGTGTGATTAGGTGATTGTGTGATTGTGTGATTGTGTGATTGTGATTGTGTGATTGTGACTGTGTGATTGTGACTGTGTGATTGTGTGAGTGTGTGATTGTGTGATTGAGTGATTGTGTGATTGTGTGATTGTGATTGTGTGATTGTGATTGTGTGATTGTGTGATTGTGTGATTGTGATTTTGTGATTGTGATTGTGTGATTGTGACTGTGTGATTGTGACTGTGTGATTGTGTGAGTGTGTGATTGTGTGATTGAGTGATTGTGTGCTTGTGTGATTGTGTGGTTGTGTGATTGTGTGATTGTGTGATTGTGTGATTAGGTGATTGTGTGATTGTGTGATTGTGTGATTGTGTGATTGTGTGATTGTGTGATTGTGTGATTGTGTGATTGTGTGATTGTGTGATTATGTGATTGTGTGAATGTGTGATTGTGTGATTGTGTGAGTGTGTGATTGTCTGATTGAGTGATTGTGTGCTTGTGTGATTGTGTGGTTGTGTGATTGTGTGATTGTGTGATTAGGTGATTGTGTGATTGTGTGAATGTGTGATTGTGACTGTGTGATTGTGACTGTGTGATTGTGTGAGTGTGTGATTGTGTGATTGAGTGATTGTGTGCTTGTGTGATTGTGTGGTTGTGTGATTGTGTGATTGTGTGATTGTGTGATTGTGTGATTGTGTGATTGTGTGATTGTGTGATTGTGTGATTGTGTGATTGTGTGATTGTGGTTGTGTGATTGTGACTGTGTGATTGTGATTGTGTGATTGTGGTTGTGTGATTGTGACTGTGTGATTGTGTCAGTGTGTGATTGTGTGATTGTGTGATTGTGTGATTGTGTGAGTGTGTGATTGTGTGATTGTGTGATTGTGTGATTGTGTGATTGTGATTGTGTGATTGTGACTGTGTGATTGTGTGAGAGTGTGATTGTGTGGTTGTGTGATTGTGTGGTTGTGTGATTGTGTGGTTGTGTGATTGTGTGGTTGTGTGATTGTGTGATTGTGTGATTGTGTGATTGTGTGATTGTGTGATTGTGTGATTGTGTGATTGTGTGATTGTGTGATTGTGTGATTGTGTGATTGTGTGATTGTGTGATTGTGTGATTGTGGTTGTGTGATTGTGGTTGTGTGATTGTGGTTGTGTGATTGTGATTGTGTGATTGTGACTGTGTGATTGTGTGATTGTGTGATTGAGTGATTGTGTGCTTGTGTGATTGTGTGGTTGTGTGATTGTGTGATTGTGTGATTGTGTGATTGTGTGATTGTGTGATTGTGTGATTGTGTGATTGTGTGATTGTGTGATTGTGTGATTGTGTGATTGTGTGATTTTGTGATTGTGTGATTGTGATTGTGTGATTGTGATTGTGTGATTGTGACTGTGTGATTGTGACTGTGTGATTGTGTGAGTGTGTGATTGTGTGATTGAGTGATTGTGTGCTTGTGTGATTGTGTGGTTGTGTGATTGTGTGATTGTGTGATTAGGTGATTAGGTGATTGTGTGATTGTGCGATTGTGTGATTGTGTGATTGTGTGATTGTGATTTTCTGATTGTGATTGTGTGATTGTGACTGTGTGATTGTGACTGTGTGATTGTGTGAGTGTGTGATTGTGTGATTGAGTGATTGTCTGATTGTGTGAATGTGTGATTGTGTGATTGTGTGATTGTGTGAGTGTGTGATTGTCTGATTGAGTGATTGTGTGCTTGTGTGATTGTGTGTTTGTGTGATTGCGTGATTGTGTGATTAGGTGATTGTGTGATTGTGTGATTGTGTGATTGTGACTGTGTGATTGAGTGATTGTGTGCTTGTATGATTGTGTGATTGTGTGATTGTGTGATTGTGTGAGTGTGTGATTGTGTGATTGAGTGATTGTGTGATTGTGTGATTGTGTGATTGTGTGATTGTGATTTTCTGATTGTGATTGTGTGATTGTGACTGTGTGATTGTGACTGTGTGATTGTGTGAGTGTGTGATTGTGTGATTGAGTGATTGTCTGATTGTGTGAATGTGTGATTGTGTGATTGTGTGATTGTGTGATTATGTGATTGTGTGATTGTGTGATTGTGTGATTGTGTGATTGTGTGATTGTGTGATTATGTGATTGTGTGATTGTGTGATTGTGTGATTGAGTGATTGTGTGCTTGTGTGATTGTGTGGTTGTGTGATTGTGTGATTGTGTGATTGTGTGATTATGTGATTGTGTGATTGTGTGAGTGTGTGATTGTCTGATTGAGTGATTGTGTGCTTGTGTGATTGTGCGGTTGTGTGATTGTGTGATTGTGTGATTAGGTGATTGTGTGATTGTGTGACTGTGTGATTGTGACTGTGTGATTGTGTGAGTGTGTGATTGTGTGATTGAGTGATTGTGTGCTTGTGTGATTGTGTGGTTGTGTGATTGTGTGATTGTGTGATTAGGTGATTAGGTGATTGTGTGATTGTGTGATTGTGTGATTGTGTGATTGTGTGATTATGTGATTGTGTGATTGTGTGATTGTGTGATTGAGTGATTGTGTGCTTGTGTGATTGTGTGGTTGTGTGATTGTGTGATTGTGTGATTGTGTGATTATGTGATTGTGTGATTGTGTGAGTGTGTGATTGTCTGATTGAGTGATTGTGTGCTTGTGTGATTGTGCGGTTGTGTGATTGTGTGATTGTGTGATTAGGTGATTGTGTGATTGTGTGATTGTGTGATTGTGACTGTGTGATTGTGTGAGTGTGTGATTGTGTGTTTGAGTGATTGTGTGCTTGTGTGATTGTGTGGTTGTGTGATTGTGTGATTGTGTGATTGTGTGATTGTGTGATTGTGTGATTGTGTGATTGTGTGATTGTGTGATTGTGTGATTGTGTGATTGTGTGATTGTGTGATTGTGTGATTGTGTGATTGTGTGATTGTGTGATTGTGTGATTTTGGTTGTGTGATTGTGACTGTGTGATTGTGATTGTGTGATTGTGATTGTGTGATTGTGATTGTGTGCTTGTGATTGTGTGCTTGTGATTGTGTGCTTGTGATTGTGTGATTGTGTGATTGTGTGATTGTGTGATTGTGATTGTGACTGTGTGATTGTGATTGTGTGATTGTGTGATTGTGATTGTGTGATTGTGATTGTGTGATTGTGATTGTGTGATTGTGATTATGTGATTGTGATTGTGTGATTGTGATTGTGTGATTGTGATTGTGTGATTGTGATTGTGTGATTGTGATTGTGTGATTGTGTGATTGTGTGATTGTGTGATTAGGTGATTGTGTGATTGTGTGATTGTGTGATTGTGATTGTGTGATTGTGACTGTGTGATTGTGACTGTGTGATTGTGTGAGTGTGTGATTGTGTGATTGAGTGATTGTGTGATTGTGTGATTGTGATTGTGTGATTGTGATTGTGTGATTGTGTGATTGTGTGATTGTGATTTTGTGATTGTGATTGTGTGATTGTGACTGTGTGATTGTGACTGTGTGATTGTGTGAGTGTGTGATTGTGTGATTGAGTGATTGTGTGCTTGTGTGATTGTGTGGTTGTGTGATTGTGTGATTGTGTGATTGTGTGATTAGGTGATTGTGTGATTGTGTGATTGTGTGATTGTGTGATTGTGATTGTGTGATTGTGATTGTGTGATTGTGATTGTGTGATTGTGATTGTGTGATTGTGATTGTGTGATTGTGATTGTGTGATTGTGATTGTGTGATTGTGATTGTGTGATTGTGATTGTGTGATTGTGATTGTGTGATTGTGATTGTGTGATTGTGATTGTGTGATTGTGATTGTGTGATTGTGATTGTGTGATTGTGATTGTGTGATTGTGATTGTGTGATTGTGATTGTGTGATTGTGATTGTGTGATTGTGATTGTGTGATTGTGATTGTGTGATTGTGATTGTGTGATTGTGATTGTGTGATTGTGATTGTGTGATTGTGTGATTGTGTGATTGTGATTGTGTGGTTGTGATTGTGTGGTTGTGATTGTGTGATTGTGATTGTGTGATTGTGATTGTGTGATTGTGATTGTGTGATTGTGATTGTGTGATTGTGATTGTGTGATTGTGATTGTGTGATTGTGATTGTGTGATTGTGATTGTGTGATTGTGGTTGTGTGATTGTGATTGTGTGATTGTGATTGTGTGATTGTGATTGTGTGATTGTGATTGTGTGATTGTGATTGTGTGATTGTGATTGTGTGATTGTGATTGTGTGATTTTGATTGTGTGATTGTGATTGTGTGATTGTGATTGTGTGATTGTGATTGTGTGATTGTGATTGTGTGATTGTGATTGTGTGATTGTGATTGTGTGATTGTGATTGTGTGATTGTGATTGTGTGATTGTGATTGTGTGATTGTGATTGTGTGATTGTGATTGTGTGATTGTGATTGTGTGATTGTGATTGTGTGATTGTGATTGTGTGATTGTGATTGTGTGATTGTGATTGTGTGATTGTGATTGTGTGATTGTGATTGTGTGATTGTGATTGTGTGATTGTGATTGTGTGATTGTGATTGTGTGATTGTGATTGTGTGATTGTGATTGTGTGATTGTGATTGTGTGATTGTGATTGTGTGATTGTGTGATTGTGATTGTGTGATTGTGATTGTGTGGTTGTGATTGTGTGGTTGTGATTGTGTGATTGTGATTGTGTGATTGTGATTGTGTGATTGTGATTGTGTGATTGTGATTGTGTGATTGTGATTGTGTGATTGTGATTGTGTGATTGTGATTGTGTGATTGTGATTGTGTGATTGTGATTGTGTGATTGTGGTTGTGTGATTGTGATTGTGTGATTGTGATTGTGTGATTGTGATTGTGTGATTGTGATTGTGTGATTGTGATTGTGTGATTGTGATTGTGTGATTGTGATTGTGTGATTTTGATTGTGTGATTGTGATTGTGTGATTGTGATTGTGTGATTGTGATTGTGTGATTGTGATTGTGTGATTGTGATTGTGTGATTTTGATTGTGTGATTGTGATTGTGTGCTTGTGATTGTGTGCTTGTGATTGTGTGCTTGTGATTGTGTGCTTGTGATTGTGTGCTTGTGATTGTGTGATTGTCATTGTGTGATTGTGATTGTGTGATTGTGATTGAGTGATTGTGATTGTGTGATTGTGATTGTGTGATTGTGATTGTGTGATTGTGATTGTGTGATTGTGATTGTGTGCTTGTGATTGTGTGCTTGTGATTGTGTGCTTGTGATTGTGTGATTGTGTGATTGTGTGATTGTGATTGTGACTGTGTGATTGTGATTGTGTGATTGTGTGATTGTGATTGTGTGATTGTGATTGTGTGATTGTGATTGTGTGATTGTGATTATGTGATTGTGATTGTGTGATTGTGATTGTGTGATTGTGATTGTGTGATTGTGATTGTGTGATTGTGTGATTGTGTGATTGTGTGATTAGGTGATTGTGTGATTGTGTGATTGTGTGATTGTGTGATTGTGTGATTGTGTGATTGTGTGATTGTGTGATTGTGTGATTGTGTGATTGTGATTTTGTGATTGTGATTGTGTGATTGTGACTGTGTGATTGTGACTGTGTGATTGTGTGAGTGTGTGATTGTGTGATTGAGTGATTGTGTGCTTGTGTGATTGTGTGGTTGTGTGATTGTGTGATTGTGTGATTAGGTGATTGTGTGATTGTGTGATTGTGTGATTGTGTGATTGTGTGATTGTGTGATTGTGTGATTGTGTGATTGTGTGATTGTGTGATTGTGTGATTGTGTGATTGTGTGATTGTGTGATTGTGGTTGTGTGACTGTGACTGTGTGATTGTGATTGTGTGATTGTGATTGTGTGATTGTGACTGTGTGATTGTGTCAGTGTGTGATTGTCTGATTGTGTGATTGTGTGAGTGTGTGATTGTGTGATTGTGTGATTGTGTGATTGTGTGATTGTGTGATTGTGATTGTGTGATTGTGACTGTGTGATTGTGTGAGTGTGTGATTGTGTGATTGAGTGATTGTGTGGTTGTGTGATTGTGTGGTTGTGTGATTGTGTGGTTGTGTGATTGTGTGATTGTGTGATTGTGTGATTGTGTGATTGTGTGATTGTGTGATTGTGTGATTGTGTGATTGTGTGATTGTGTGATTGTGTGATTGTGTGATTGTGTGATTGTGGTTGTGTGATTGTGGTTGTGTGATTGTGGTTGTGTGATTGTGATTGTGTGATTGTGATTGTGTGATTGTGACTGTGTGATTGTGACTGTGTGATTGTGTGATTGTGTGATTGAGTGTTTGTGTGCTTGTGTGATTGTGTGGTTGTGTGATTGTGTGATTGTGTGATTGTGTGATTGTGTGATTGTGTGATTGTGTGATTGTGTGATTGTGTGATTGTGTGATTGTGTGATTGTGTGATTGTGTGATTGTGTGATTGTGTGAATGTGTGATTGTGGTTGTGTGATTGTGACTGTGTGATTGTAATTGTGTGATTGTGATTGTGTGATTGTGACTGTGTGATTGCGTGAGTGTGTGATTGTGTGATTGTGTGATTGTGTGAGTGTGTGATTGTGTGATTGTGTGATTGTGTGATTGTGTGATTGTGACTGTGTGATTGTGTGTGTGTGTGATTGTGTGATTGAGTGATTGTGTGGTTGTGTGATTGTGTGGTTGTGTGACTGTGTGATTGTGTGATTGTGTGATTGTGTGATTGTGTGATTGTGTGATTGTGTGATTGTGTGATTGTGTGACCGCGATTGTGTGACCGTGATTGTGTGACCGTGATTTTGTGACCGTGATTGTGTGACCGTGATTGTGTCATCGTGATTGTGTGATCGTGATTGTGTGATCGTGATTGTGCAATCGTGATTGTGTGATTGCGTGATTGTGATTGTGTGATTGTGTGACTGTGTGATTGTGTGATTGTGTGATTGTGTGATTGCGTGATTGTGATTGTGTGATTGTGTGACTGTGTGATTGTGTGATTGTGTGATTGTGTGATTGTGTGATTGTGTGATTGTGTGATTGTGATTTTCTGATTGTGATTGTGTGATTGTGATTGTGTGATTGTGATTGTGTGATTGTGATTGTGTGATTGTGATTGTGTGATTGTGATTGTGTGATTGTGATTGTGTGATTGTGATTGTGTGATTGTGATTGTGTGATTGTGATTGTGTGATTGTGATTGTGTGATTGTGATTGTGTGATTGTGATTGTGTGATTGTGATTGTGTGATTGTGATTGTGTGATTGTGATTGTGTGATTGTGATTGTGTGATTGTGATTGTGTGATTGTGATTGTGTGATTGTGATTGTGTGATTGTGATTGTGTGATTGTGATTGTGTGATTGTGATTGTGTGATTGTGATTGTGTGATTGTGATTGTGTGATTGTGATTGTGTGATTGTGATTGTGTGATTGTGATTGTGTGATTGTGATTGTGTGATTGTGATTGTGTGATTGTGATTGTGTGATTGTGATTGTGTGATTGTGATTGTGTGATTGTGATTGTGTGATTGTGATTGTGTGATTGTGATTGTGTGATTGTGATTGTGTGATTGTGATTGTGTGATTGTGATTGTGTGATTGTGATTGTGTGATTGTGATTGTGTGATTGTGATTGTGTGATTGTGATTGTGTGATTGTGATTGTGTGATTGTGATTGTGTGATTGTGATTGTGTGATTGTGATTGTGTGATTGTGATTGTGTGATTGTGATTGTGTGATTGT
Organism: Megachile rotundata; assembly: GCF_050947335.1. Classification (NCBI taxonomy): domain Eukaryota; kingdom Metazoa; phylum Arthropoda; class Insecta; order Hymenoptera; family Megachilidae; genus Megachile; species Megachile rotundata. Next base: position 77,598 of record NW_027473395.1, read on the forward strand.
GATTGTGTGATTGTGATAGTGTGATTGTGATTGTGTGATTGTGATTGTGTGATTGTGATTGTGTGATTGTGATTGTGTGATTGTGATTGTGTGATTGTGATTGTGTGATTGTGATTGTGTGATTGTGATTGTGTGATTGTGATTGTGTGATTGTGATTGTGTGATTGTGATTGTGTGATTGTGATTGTGTGATTGTGATTGTGTGATTGTGATTGTGTGATTGTGATTGTGTGATTGTGTGATTGTGATTGTGTGATTGTGATTGTGTGGTTGTGATTGTGTGGTTGTGATTGTGTGATTGTGATTGTGTGATTGTGATTGTGTGATTGTGATTGTGTGATTGTGATTGTGTGATTGTGATTGTGTGATTGTGATTGTGTGATTGTGATTGTGTGATTGTGATTGTGTGATTGTGGTTGTGTGATTGTGATTGTGTGATTGTGATTGTGTGATTGTGATTGTGTGATTGTGATTGTGTGATTGTGATTGTGTGATTGTGATTGTGTGATTGTGATTGTGTGATTTTGATTGTGTGATTGTGATTGTGTGATTGTGATTGTGTGATTGTGATTGTGTGCTTGTGATTGTGTGATTGTGTGATTGTGTGATTGTGTGATTGTGATTGTGACTGTGTGATTGTGATTGTGTGATTGTGTGATTGTGATTGTGTGATTGTGATTGTGTGATTGTGATTGTGTGATTGTGATTATGTGATTGTGATTGTGTGATTGTGATTGTGTGATTGTGATTGTGTGATTGTGATTGTGTGATTGTGTGATTGTGTGATTGTGTGATTAGGTGATTGTGTGATTGTGTGATTGTGTGATTGTGATTGTGTGATTGTGACTGTGTGATTGTGACTGTGTGATTGTGTGAGTGTGTGATTGTGTGATTGAGTGATTGTGTGATTGTGTGATTGTGATTGTGTGATTGTGATTGTGTGATTGTGTGATTGTGTGATTGTGATTTTGTGATTGTGATTGTGTGATTGTGACTGTGTGATTGTGACTGTGTGATTGTGTGAGTGTGTGATTGTGTGATTGAGTGATTGTGTGCTTGTGTGATTGTGTGGTTGTGTGATTGTGTGATTGTGTGATTGTGTGATTAGGTGATTGTGTGATTGTGTGATTGTGTGATTGTGTGATTGTGTGATTGTGTGATTGTGTGATTGTGTGATTGTGTGATTGTGTGATTATGTGATTGTGTGAATGTGTGATTGTGTGATTGTGTGAGTGTGTGATTGTCTGATTGAGTGATTGTGTGCTTGTGTGATTGTGTGGTTGTGTGATTGTGTGATTGTGTGATTAGGTGATTGTGTGATTGTGTGAATGTGTGATTGTGACTGTGTGATTGTGACTGTGTGATTGTGTGAGTGTGTGACTGTGTGATTGAGTGATTGTGTGCTTGTGTGATTGTGTGGTTGTGTGATTGTGTGATTGTGTGATTGTGTGATTGTGTGATTGTGTGATTGTGTGATTGTGTGATTGTGTGATTGTGATTTTCTGATTGTGATTGTGTGATTGTGACTGTGTGATTGTGACTGTGTGATTGTGTGAGTGTGTGATTGTGTGATTGAGTGATTGTCTGATTGTGTGAATGTGTGATTGTGTGATTGTGTGATTGTGTGAGTGTGTGATTGTCTGATTGAGTGATTGTGTGCTTGTGTGATTGTGTGTTTGTGTGATTGCGTGATTGTGTGATTAGGTGATTGTGTGATTGTGTGATTGTGTGATTGTGACTGTGTGATTGAGTGATTGTGTGCTTGTATGATTGTGTGATTGTGTGATTGTGTGATTGTGTGAGTGTGTGATTGTGTGATTGAGTGATTGTGTGATTGTGTGATTGTGTGATTGTGTGATTGTGATTTTCTGATTGTGATTGTGTGATTGTGACTGTGTGATTGTGACTGTGTGATTGTGACTGTGTGATTGTGTGAGTGTGTGATTGTGTGATTGAGTGATTGTCTGATTGTGTGAATGTGTGATTGTGTGATTGTGTGATTGTGTGATTATGTGATTGTGTGATTGTGTGATTGTGTGATTGTGTGATTGTGTGATTGTGTGATTATGTGATTGTGTGATTGTGTGATTGTGTGATTGAGTGATTGTGTGCTTGTGTGATTGTGTGGTTGTGTGATTGTGTGATTGTGTGATTGTGTGATTGTGTGATTATGTGATTGTGTGATTGTGTGAGTGTGTGATTGTCTGATTGAGTGATTGTGTGCTTGTGTGATTGTGCGGTTGTGTGATTGTGTGATTGTGTGATTAGGTGATTGTGTGATTGTGTGACTGTGTGATTGTGACTGTGTGATTGTGTGAGTGTGTGATTGTGTGATTGAGTGATTGTGTGCTTGTGTGATTGTGTGGTTGTGTGATTGTGTGATTGTGTGATTAGGTGATTAGGTGATTGTGTGATTGTGTGATTGTGTGATTGTGTGATTGTGTGATTATGTGATTGTGTGATTGTGTGATTGTGTGATTGAGTGATTGTGTGCTTGTGTGATTGTGTGGTTGTGTGATTGTGTGATTGTGTGATTGTGTGATTATGTGATTGTGTGATTGTGTGAGTGTGTGATTGTCTGATTGAGTGATTGTGTGCTTGTGTGATTGTGCGGTTGTGTGATTGTGTGATTGTGTGATTAGGTGATTGTGTGATTGTGTGATTGTGTGATTGTGACTGTGTGATTGTGTGAGTGTGTGATTGTGTGTTTGAGTGATTGTGTGCTTGTGTGATTGTGTGGTTGTGTGATTGTGTGATTGTGTGATTGTGTGATTGTGTGATTGTGTGATTGTGTGATTGTGTGATTGTGTGATTGTGTGATTGTGTGATTGTGTGATTGTGTGATTGTGTGATTGTGTGATTTTGGTTGTGTGATTGTGACTGTGTGATTGTGATTGTGTGATTGTGATTGTGTGATTGTGACTGTGTGATTGTGTCAGTGTGTGATTGTGTGATTGTGTGATTGTGTGAGTGTGTGATTGTGTGATTGAGTGATTGTGTGATTGTGTGATTGTGTGATTGTGTGATTGTGTGATTGTGTGATTGTGTGATTGTGTGATTGTGTGATTGTGTGATTGTGTGATTGTGATTGTGTGATTGTGATTGTGTGATTGTGACTGTGTGATTGTGTGAGTGTGTGATTGTGTGATTGAGTGATTGTGTGCTTGTGTGATTGTGTGGTTGTGTGATTGTGTGATTGTGTGATTAGGTGATTAGGTGATTAGGTGATTGTGTGATTGTGTGATTGTCTGATTGTGTGAATGTGTGATTGTGTGATTGTGTGATTGTGTGATTATGTGATTGTGTGATTGTGTGATTGTGTGATTGTGTGATTGTGTGAGTGTGTGATTGTCTGATTGAGTGATTGTGTGCTTGTGTGATTGTGTGGTTGTGTGATTGCGTGATTGTGTGATTAGGTGATTGTGTGTTTGTGTGATTGTGTGATTGTGACTGTGTGATTGTGTGAGTGTGTGATTGTGTGATTGAGTGATTGTGTGCTTGTGTGATTGTGTGGTTGTGTGATTGTGTGATTGTGTGATTGTGTGATTGTGTGATTGTGTGATTGTGTGATTGTGTAATTGTGTGATTGTGTGATTGTGTGATTGTGTGATTGTGTGATTGTGTGATTGTGTGATTGTGTGATTGTGTGATTGTGTGATTGTGTGATTGTGTGATTGTGTGATTGTGTGATTGTGGTTGTGTGATTGTGACTGTGTGATTGTAATTGTGTGATTGTGATTGTGTGATTGTGTGAGTGTGTGATTGTGTGATTGTGTGATTGTGTGATTGTGTGATTGTGTGATTGTGTGATTGTGTGAGTGTGTGATTGTGTGATTAGGTGATTAGGTGATTGTGTGATTGTGTGATTGTGTAATTGTGTGATTGTGTGATTATGTGATTGTGTGATTGTGTGATTGTGTGATTGTGTGATTGTGTGAGTGTGTGATTGTCTGATTGAGTGATTGTGTGCTTGTGTGATTGTGTGGTTGTGTGATTGCGTGATTGTGTGATTAGGTGATTGTGTGATTGTGTGATTGTGTGATTGTGACTGTGTGATTGAGTGATTGTGTGCTTGTATGATTGTGTGATTGTGTGATTGTGTGATTGTGTGAGTGTGTGATTGTGTGATTGAGTGATTGTGTGATTGTGTGATTGTGTGATTGTGGTTGTGTGATTGTGACTGTGTGATTGTGATTGTGTGATTGTGATTGTGTGATTGTGATTGTGTGATTGTGTGATTGTGTGATTGAGTGATTGTGTGACTGCGTGATTGTGTGACTGTGTGATTGTGTGACTGCGTGATTGTGTGACCGCGATTGTGTGACCGTGATTGTGTGACCGTGATTTTGTGACCGTGATTGTGTGACCGTGATTGTGTCATCGTGATTGTGTGATCGTGATTGTGTGATCGTGATTGTGCAATCGTGATTGTGTGATTGCGTGATTGTGATTGTGTGATTGTGTGACTGTGTGATTGTGTGATTGTGTGATTGTGTGATTGCGTGATTGTGATTGTGTGATTGTGTGACTGTGTGATTGTGTGATTGTGTGATTGTGTGATTGTGTGATTGTGTGATTGTGTGATTGTGATTTTCTGATTGTGATTGTGTGATTGTGACTGTGTGATTGTGACTGTGTGATTGTGACTGTGTGATTGTGTGAGTGTGTGATTGTGTGATTGTGTGACTGCGTGATTGTGTGACCGCGATTGTGTGACCGTGATTGTGTGACCGTGATTTTGTGACCGTGATTGTGTGACCGTGATTGTGTCATCGTGATTGTGTGATCGTGATTGTGTGATCGTGATTGTGTGATCGTGATTGTGCAATCGTGATTGTGTGGTTGTGTGATTGTGTGATTGTGTGATTGTGTGATTGTGTGATTGTGTGATTGTGTGATTGTGTGATTGTGTGATTGTGTGATTGTGTGATTGTGTGATTGTGTGATTGTGTGATTGTGTGATTGTGTGATTGTGTGATTGTGTGATTGTGTGATTGTGTGATTGTGTGATTGTGTGATTGTGGTTGTATGATTGTGACTGTGTGATTGTAATTGTGTGATTGTGATTGTGTGATTGTGACTGTGTGATTGTGTGATTGTGTGATTGTGTGATTGTGTGAGTGTGTGATTGTGTGATTGTGTGATTGTGTGATTGTGTGATTGTGTGATTGTGTGATTGTGTGATTGTGTGATTGTGTGAGTGTGTGATTGTGTGATTGAGTGATTGTGTGGTTGTGTGATTGTGTGGTTGTGTGATTGTGTGATTGTGTGATAGTGACTGTGTGATTGTGTGATTGTGTGATTGTGTGATTGTGTGACCGTGATTGTGTGACAGTGATTGTGTGACCGTGATTGTGTGACCGTGATTGAGTGACCGTGATTGTGATTGCGTGATTGTGTGATTGTGTGAATGTGTGATCGTGTGATTGTGTGATCGTGTGATTGTGTGATTGTGTGAGTGTGCGATTGTGTGATTGTGTGATTGTGTGATTGTGTGATTGTGTGATTGTGTGATTGTGTGATTGTGTGATTGTGTGATTGTGTGATTGTGTGATTGTGTGATTGTGTGATTGTGTGATTGTGATTGTGTGATTGTGACTGTGTGATTGTGTGAGTGTGTGATTGTGTGATTGAGTGATTGTGTGGTTGTGTGATTGTGTGGTTGTGTGGTTGTGTGGTTGTGTGATTGTGTGATTGTGTGATTGTGTGATTGTGTGATTGTGTGATTGTGTGATTGTGTGATTGTGTGATTGTGTGGTTGTGTGATTGCGTGATTGTGTGATTAGGTGATTGTGTGTTTGTGTGATTGTGTGATTGTGACTGTGTGATTGTGTGAGTGTGTGATTGTGTGATTGAGTGATTGTGTGCTTGTGTGATTGTGTGGTTGTGTGATTGTGTGATTGTGTGATTGTGTGATTGTGTGATTGTGTGATTGTGTGATTGTGTAATTGTGTGATTGTGTGATTGTGTGATTGTGTGATTGTGTGATTGTGTGATTGTGTGATTGTGTGATTGTGTGATTGTGTGATTGTGTGATTGTGTGATTGTGTGATTGTGGTTGTGTGATTGTGACTGTGTGATTGTAATTGTGTGATTGTGATTGTGTGATTGTGTGAGTGTGTGATTGTGTGATTGTGTGATTGTGTGATTGTGTGATTGTGTGATTGTGTGATTGTGTGAGTGTGTGATTGTGTGATTAGGTGATTAGGTGATTGTGTGATTGTGTGATTGTGTAATTGTGTGATTGTGTGATTATGTGATTGTGTGATTGTGTGATTGTGTGATTGTGTGATTGTGTGAGTGTGTGATTGTCTGATTGAGTGATTGTGTGCTTGTGTGATTGTGTGGTTGTGTGATTGCGTGATTGTGTGATTAGGTGATTGTGTGATTGTGTGATTGTGTGATTGTGACTGTGTGATTGAGTGATTGTGTGCTTGTATGATTGTGTGATTGTGTGATTGTGTGATTGTGTGAGTGTGTGATTGTGTGATTGAGTGATTGTGTGATTGTGTGATTGTGTGATTGTGGTTGTGTGATTGTGACTGTGTGATTGTGATTGTGTGATTGTGATTGTGTGATTGTGATTGTGTGATTGTGTGATTGTGTGATTGAGTGATTGTGTGACTGCGTGATTGTGTGACTGTGTGATTGTGTGACTGCGTGATTGTGTGACCGCGATTGTGTGACCGTGATTGTGTGACCGTGATTTTGTGACCGTGATTGTGTGACCGTGATTGTGTCATCGTGATTGTGTGATCGTGATTGTGTGATCGTGATTGTGCAATCGTGATTGTGTGATTGCGTGATTGTGATTGTGTGATTGTGTGACTGTGTGATTGTGTGATTGTGTGATTGTGTGATTGCGTGATTGTGATTGTGTGATTGTGTGACTGTGTGATTGTGTGATTGTGTGATTGTGTGATTGTGTGATTGTGTGATTGTGTGATTGTGTGATTGTGATTTTCTGATTGTGATTGTGTGATTGTGACTGTGTGATTGTGACTGTGTGATTGTGACTGTGTGATTGTGTGAGTGTGTGATTGTGTGATTGTGTGACTGCGTGATTGTGTGACCGCGATTGTGTGACCGTGATTGTGTGACCGTGATTTTGTGACCGTGATTGTGTGACCGTGATTGTGTCATCGTGATTGTGTGATCGTGATTGTGTGATCGTGATTGTGTGATCGTGATTGTGCAATCGTGATTGTGTGGTTGTGTGATTGTGTGATTGTGTGATTGTGTGATTGTGTGATTGTGTGATTGTGTGATTGTGTGATTGTGTGATTGTGTGATTGTGTGATTGTGTGATTGTGTGATTGTGTGATTGTGTGATTGTGTGATTGTGTGATTGTGTGATTGTGTGATTGTGTGATTGTGTGATTGTGTGATTGTGGTTGTATGATTGTGACTGTGTGATTGTAATTGTGTGATTGTGATTGTGTGATTGTGACTGTGTGATTGTGTGATTGTGTGATTGTGTGATTGTGTGAGTGTGTGATTGTGTGATTGTGTGATTGTGTGATTGTGTGATTGTGTGATTGTGTGATTGTGTGATTGTGTGATTGTGTGAGTGTGTGATTGTGTGATTGAGTGATTGTGTGGTTGTGTGATTGTGTGGTTGTGTGATTGTGTGATTGTGTGATAGTGACTGTGTGATTGTGTGATTGTGTGATTGTGTGATTGTGTGACCGTGATTGTGTGACAGTGATTGTGTGACCGTGATTGTGTGACCGTGATTGAGTGACCGTGATTGTGATTGCGTGATTGTGTGATTGTGTGAATGTGTGATCGTGTGATTGTGTGATCGTGTGATTGTGTGATTGTGTGAGTGTGTGATTGTGTGATTGTGTGATTGTGTGATTGTGTGATTGTGTGATTGTGTGATTGTGTGATTGTGTGATTGTGTGATTGTGTGATTGTGTGATTGTGTGATTGTGTGATTGTGTGATTGTGATTGTGTGATTGTGACTGTGTGATTGTGTGAGTGTGTGATTGTGTGATTGAGTGATTGTGTGGTTGTGTGATTGTGTGGTTGTGTGGTTGTGTGGTTGTGTGATTGTGTGATTGTGTGATTGTGTGATTGTGTGATTGTGTGATTGTGTGATTGTGTGATTGTGTGATTGTGTAATTGTGTGATTGTGTGATTGTGTGATTGTGTGATTGTGGTTGTGTGATTGTGGTTGTGTGATTGTGGTTGTGTGATTGTGATTGTGTGATTGTGACTGTGTGATTGTGACTGTGTGATTGTGTGATTGTGTGATTGAGTGATTGTGTGCTTGTGTGATTGTGTGGTTGTGTGATTGTGTGATTGTGTGATTGTGTGATTGTGTGATTGTGTGATTGTGTGATTGTGTGATTGTGTGATTGTGTGATTGTGTGATTGTGGTTGTGTGATTGTGATTGGGTGATTGTGATTGTGTGATTGTGATTGTGTGATTGTGTCTGTGTGATTGTGTGAGTGTGTGATTGTGTGATTGTGTGATTGTGTGATTGTGTGATTGTGTGATTGTGTGATTGTGTGATTGTGTGATTGTGTGATTGTGTGATTGTGTGGTTGTGTGATTGTGACTGTGTGATTGTGATTGTGTGATTGTGACTGTGTTTTTGTGACTGTGTGACTGTGTCAGTGTGTGATTGTGTGATTGTGTGATTGTGTGATTGTGTGAGTGTGTGATTGTGTGATTGTGTGATTGTGTGATTGTGTGATTGTGATTGTGTGATTGTGACTGTGTGATTGTGTGAGTGTGTGATTGTGTGATTGAGTGATTGTGTGGTTGTGTGGTTGTGTGATTGTGTGGTTGTGTGATTGTGTGATTGTGTGATTGTGTGATTGTGTGATTGTGTGATTGTGTGATTGTGTGATTGTGTGATTGTGTGATTGTGTGATTGTGTGATTGTGTGATTGTGTGATTGTGTGATTGTGTGATTGTGTGATTGTGTGATTGTGTGATTGTGTGATTGTGTGATTGTGTGATTGTGTGATTGTGGTTGTGTGAATGTGGTTGTGTGATTGTGGTTGTGTGATTGTGATTGTGTGATTGTGATTGTGTGATTGTGACTGTGTGATTGTGTGATTGTGTGATTGTGATTGTGTGATTGTGTGATTGTGATTGTGTGATTGTGATTGTGTGATTGTGATTGTGTGATTGTGATTGTGTGATTGTGATTGTGTGATTGTGATTGTGTGATTGTGATTGTGTGATTGTGATTGTGTGATTGTGATTGTGTGATTGTGATTGTGTGATTGTGGTTGTGTGATTGTGATTGTGTGATTGTGATTGTGTGATTGTGATTGTGTGATTGTGATTGTGTGATTGTGATTGTGTGATTGTGGTTGTGTGATTGTGATTGTGTGATTGTGATTGTGTGATTGTGATTGTGTGATTGTGATTGTGTGATTGTGATTGTGTGATTGTGATTGTGTGATTGTGATTGTGTGATTTTGATTGTGTGATTGTGATTGTGTGATTGTGATTGTGTGATTGTGATTGTGTGATTGTGATTGTGTGATTGTGATTGTGTGATTTTGATTGTGTGATTGTGATTGTGTGCTTGTGATTGTGTGCTTGTGATTGTGTGCTTGTGATTGTGTGATTGTGATTGTGTGATTGCGATTGTGTGATTGTGATTGTGTGATTGTGATTGAGTGATTGTGATTGTGTGATTGTGATTGTGTGATTGTGATTGTGTGATTGTGATTGTGTGATTGTGATTGTGTGCTTGTGATTGTGTGCTTGTGATTGTGTGCTTGTGATTGTGTGATTGTGTGATTGTGTGATTGTGATTGTGACTGTGTGATTGTGATTGTGTGATTGTGTGATTGTGTGATTGTGATTGTGTGATTGTGATTGTGTGATTGTGATTGTGTGATTGTGATTGTGTGATTGTGATTATGTGATTGTGATTGTGTGATTGTGATTGTGTGATTGTGATTGTGTGATTGTGATTGTGTGATTGTGTGATTGTGTGATTGTGTGATTAGGTGATTGTGTGATTGTGTGATTGTGTGATTGTGATTGTGTGATTGTGACTGTGTGATTGTGACTGTGTGATTGTGTGAGTGTGTGATTGTGTGATTGAGTGATTGTGTGATTGTGTGATTGTGATTGTGTGATTGTGATTGTGTGATTGTGTGATTGTGTGATTGTGATTTTGTGATTGCGATTGTGTGATTGTGGCTGTGTGATTGTGACTGTGTGATTGTGTGAGTGTGTGATTGAGTGATTGTGTGATTGTGTGATTGTGATTGTTCGATTGTGATTGTGTGATTGTGTGATTGTGTGATTGTGTGATTGTGATTGTGTGATTGTGATTGTGTGATTGTGATTGTGTGGTTGTGATTGTGTGGTTGTGATTGTGTGATTGTGATTGTGTGATTGTGATTGTGTGATTGTGTGATTGTGATTGTGTGATTGTGATTGTGTGATTGTGATTGTGTGATTGTGATTGTGTGATTGTGATTGTGTGATTGTGATTGTGTGATTGTGGTTGTGTGATTGTGATTGTGTGATTGTGATTGTGTGATTGTGATTGTGTGATTGTGATTGTGTGATTGTGATTGTGTGATTGTGATTGTGTGATTGTGATTGTGTGATTGTGATTGTGTGATTTTGATTGTGTGATTGTGATTGTGTGATTGTGATTGTGTGATTGTGATTGTGTGATTGTGATTGTGTGATTGTGATTGTGTGATTTTGATTGTGTGATTGTGATTGTGTGCTTGTGATTGTGTGCTTGTGATTGTGTGCTTGTGATTGTGTGCTTGTGATTGTGTGATTGTGATTGTGTGATTGTGATTGTGTGATTGTGATTGAGTGATTGTGATTGTGTGATTGTGATTGTGTGATTGTGATTGTGTGATTGTGATTGTGTGATTGTGATTGTGTGCTTGTGATTGTGTGCTTGTGATTGTGTGCTTGTGATTGTGTGATTGTGTGATTGTGTGATTGTGTGATTGTGATTGTGACTGTGTGATTGTGATTGTGTGATTGTGTGATTGTGATTGTGTGATTGTGATTGTGTGATTGTGATTGTGTGATTGTGGTTATGTGATTGTGATTGTGTGATTGTGATTGTGTGATTGTGATTGTGTGATTGTGATTGTGTGATTGTGTGATTGTGTGATTAGGTGATTGTGTGATTGTGTGATTGTGTGATTGTGATTGTGTGATTGTGACTGTGTGATTGTGACTGTGTGATTGTGTGAGTGTGTGATTGTGTGATTGAGTGATTGTGTGATTGTGTGATTGTGATTGTGTGATTGTGATTGTGTGATTGTGTGATTGTGTGATTGTGATTTTGTGATTGTGATTGTGTGATTGTGACTGTGTGATTGTGACTGTGTGATTGTGTGAGTGTGTGATTGTGTGATTGAGTGATTGTGTGCTTGTGTGATTGTGTGGTTGTGTGATTGTGTGATTGTGTGATTGTGTGATTAGGTGATTGTGTGATTGTGTGATTGTGTGATTGTGTGATTGTGTGATTGTGTGATTGTGTGATTGTGTGATTGTGTGATTGTGTGATTATGTGATTGTGTGAATGTGTGATTGTGTGATTGTGTGAGTGTGTGATTGTCTGATGGAGTGATTGTGTGCTTGTGTGATTGTGTGGTTGCGTGATTGTGTGATTGTGTGATTAGGTGATTGTGTGATTGTGTGAATGTGTGATTGTGACTGTGTGATTGTGACTGTGTGATTGTGTGAGTGTGTGATTGTGTGATTGAGTGATTGTGTGCTTGTGTGATTGTGTGGTTGTGTGATTGTGTGATTGTGTGATTGTGTGATTGTGTGATTGTGTGATTGTGTGATTGTGTGATTGTGTGATTGTGTGATTGTGTGATTGTGTGATTGTGTGATTGTGTGATTGTGTGATTGTGGTTGTGTGATTGTGACTGTGTGATTGTGATTGTGTGATTGTGGTTGTGTGATTGTGACTGTGTGATTGTGTCAGTGTGTGATTGTGTGATTGTGTGATTGTGTGATTGTGTGAGTGTGTGATTGTGTGATTGTGTGATTGTGTGATTGTGTGATTGTGATTGTGTGATTGTGACTGTGTGATTGTGTGAGAGTGTGATTGTGTGGTTGTGTGATTGTGTGGTTGTGTGATTGTGTGGTTGTGTGATTGTGTGGTTGTGTGATTGTGTGATTGTGTGATTGTGTGATTGTGTGATTGTGTGATTGTGTGATTGTGTGATTGTGTGATTGTGTGATTGTGTGATTGTGTGATTGTGTGAGTGTGTGATTGTGTGATTGTGTGAGTGTGTGATTGTGTGATTGTGTGATTGTGTGATTGTGTGATTGTGGTTGTGTGATTGTGATTGTGTGATTGTGATTGTGTGATTGTGATTGTTAGATTGTGTCTGTGTGATTGTGTGAGTGTGTGATTGTGTGATTGTGTGATTATGTGATTGTGTGATTGTGTGATTGTGTGATTGTGTGATTGTGTGAGTGTGTGATTGTGTGATTGTGTGAGTGTGTGATTGTGTGATTGTGTGATTGTGTGATTGTGTGATTGTGGTTGTGTGATTGTGATTGTGTGATTGTGATTGTGTGATTGTGATTGTTAGATTGTGTCTGTGTGATTGTGTGAGTGTGTGATTGTGTGATTGTGTGATTGTGTGATTGTGTGATTGTGTGATTGTGTGATTGTGTGATTGTGTGATTGTGTGATTGTGTGATTGTGATTGTGTGATTGTGATTGTGTGATTGTGACTGTGTGATTGTGTGATTGTGTGATTGTGTGATTGTGTGATTGTGTGATTGTGTGATTGTGATTTTCTGATTGTGATTGTGTGATTGTGACTGTGTGATTGTGACTGTGTGATTGTGTGAGTGTGTGATTGTGTGATTGAGTGATTGTGTGCTTGTGTGATTGTGTGGTTGTGTGATTGTGTGATTGTGTGATTGTGTGATTATGTGATTGTGTGATTGTGTGAGTGTGTGATTGTCTGATTGAGTGTTTGTGTGCTTGTGTGATTGTGCGGTTGTGTGATTGTGTGATTGTGTGATTAGGTGATTGTGTGATTTTGTGATTGTGTGATTGTGACTGTGTGATTGTGTGAGTGTGTGATTGTGTGTTTGAGTGATTGTGTGCTTGTGTGATTGTGTGGTTGTGTGATTGTGTGATTGTGTGATTGTGTGATTGTGTGATTGTGTGATTGTGTGATTGTGTGATTGTGTGATTGTGTGATTGTGTGATTGTGTGATTGTGTGATTGTGTGATTGTGTGATTGTGTGATTGTGTGATTGTGTGATTTTGGTTGTGTGATTGTGACTGTGTGATTGTGATTGTGTGATTGTGATTGTGTGATTGTGACTGTGTGATTGTGTCAGTGTGTGATTGTGTGATTGTGTGATTGTGTGAGTGTGTGATTGTGTGATTGAGTGATTGTGTGATTGTGGTTGTGTGATTGTGACTGTGTGATTGTGATTGTGTGATTGTGATTGTGTGATTGTGACTGTGTGATTGTGTCAGTGTGTGATTGTGTGATTGTGTGATTGTGTGAGTGTGTGATTGTGTGATTGTGTGATTGTGTGATTGTGTGATTGTGGTTGTGTGATTGTGATTGTGTGATTGTGATTGTGTGATTGTGATTGTCAGATTGTGTCTGTGTGATTGTGTGAGTGTGTGATTGTGTGATTGTGTGATTGTGTGATTGTGTGATTGTGTGATTGTGTGATTGTGTGATTGTGATTGTGTGATTGTGATTGTGTGATTGTGACTGTGTGATTGTGTGAGTGTGTGATTGTGTGATTGAGTGATTGTGTGCTTGTGTGATTGTGTGGTTGTGTGATTGTGTGATTGTGTGATTAGGTGATTAGGTGATTAGGTGATTGTGTGATTGTGTGATTGTCTGATTGTGTGAATGTGTGATTGTGTGATTGTGTGATTGTGTGATTATGTGATTGTGTGATTGTGTGATTGTGTGATTGTGTGATTGTGTGATTGTGTGATTGTGTGAGTGTGTGATTGTCTGATTGAGTGATTGTGTGCTTGTGTGATTGTGTGGTTGTGTGATTGCGTGATTGTGTGATTAGGTGATTGTGTGTTTGTGTGATTGTGTGATTGTGACTGTGTGATTGTGTGAGTGTGTGATTGTGTGATTGAGTGATTGTGTGATTGTGTGATTGTGTGATTGTGTGATTGTGTGATGGTGTGATTGTGTGATTGTGTGATTGTGTGATTGTGTGATTGTGTGATTGTGTGATCGTATGATCGTTTGATTGTGTAATTGTGTGATTGTGTAATTGTGATTGTGTAATTGTGATTTTGTGATTGTGATTGTGTGATTGTGTGATTGTGTGGTTGTGTGATTGTGTGATTGTGGTTGTGTGATTGTGACTGTGTGATTGTGATTGTGTGATTGTGATTGTGTGATTGTGACTGTGTGATTGTGTGATTGTGTGATTGTGTGATTGAGTGATTGTGTGATTGTGTTATTGTGACTGTGTGATTGTGTGATTGTGATTGTGTGATTGTGATTGTGTGATTGTGGTTGTGTGATTGTGACTGTGTGATTGTGATTGTGTGATTGTGATTGTGTGATTGTGACTGTGTGATTGTGTCAGTGCGTGATGGTGTGATTGTGTGATTGTGTGATTGTGTGATTGTGTGATTGTGTGATTGTGTGATTGTGTGATTGTGTGATTGTGTGATTGTGTGATTGTGGTTGTGTGATTGTGACTGTGTGATTGTAATTGTGTGATTGTGATTGTGTGGTTGTGACTGTGTGATTGAGTGAGTGTGTGATTGTGTGATTGTGTGATTGTGTGAGTGTGTGATTGTGTGATTGTGTGATTGTGTGATTGTGTGATTGTGTGATTGTGTTATTGTGTGATGGTGACTGTGTGATTGTGGGAGTGTGTGATTGTGTGATTGAGTGATTGTGTGGTTGTGTGATTGTGTGGTTGTGTGATTGTGTGATTGTGTGATTGTGTGATTGTGTGATTGTATGATTGTGTGATAGTGACTGTGTGATTGTGTGATTGTGTGATTGTGTGACCGTGATTGTGTGACCGTGATTGTGATTGCGTGATTGTGTGATTGTGTGAATGTGTGATCGTGTGATTGTGTGATTGTGTGATTGTGTGATTGTGTGAGTGTGTGATTGTGACTGTGTGATTGTGTGATTGTGTGGTTGTGTGATTTTGTGATTTTGTGATTTTGTGATTGTGTGATTGTGTGATTGTGTGATTGTGTTATTGTGACTGTGTGATTGTGTGAGTGTGTGATTGTGTGATTGTGTGATTGTGTGATTGTGTGATTGTGTGATTGTGTGATTGTGTGATTGTGAGATTGTGTGATTGTGTGATGGTGTAATTGTGATTGTGTGATTGTGATTGTGTGATTGTGTGATTGTGTGATTGTGTGATTGTGTGATTGTGTGATTGTGATTGTGTGATTGTGATTGTGTGATTGTGACTGTGTGATTGTGTGAGTGTGTGATTGTGTGATTGTGCGATTGTCTGATTGTGTGATTGTGTGATTGTGTGATTGTGTGATTGTGTGATTATGTGATTGTGTGATTGTGTGATTGTGTGAGTGTGTGATTGTCTGATTGAGTGATTGTGTGCTTGTGTGATTGTGTGGTTGTGTGATTGCGTGATTGTGTGATTAGGTGATTGTGTGTTTGTGTGATTGTGTGATTGTGACTGTGTGATTGTGTGAGTGTGTGATTGTGTGATTGAGTGATTGTGTGCTTGTGTGATTGTGTGGTTGTGTGATTGTGTGATTGTGTGATTGTGTGATTGTATGATTGTGTGATTGTGTGATTGTGTGATTGTGTGATTGTGTGATTGTGTGATTGTGTGATTGTGTGATTGTGTGATTGTGGTTGTGTGATTGCGACTGTGTGATTGTAATTGTGTGATTGTGATTGTGTGATTGTGACTGTGTGATTGTGTGAGTGTGTGATTGTGTGATTGTGTGATTGTGTGATGGTGTGATTGTGTGAGTGTGTGATTGTGTGATTGTGTGATTGTGTGATTGTGTGATTGTGTTATTGTGTGATTGTGTGAATGTGTGATTGTGTGATTGAGTGATTGTGTGGTTGTGTGATTGTGTGGTTGTGTGATTGTGTGATTGTGTGATTGTGTGATTGTGTGATTGTGTGATAGTGACTGTGTGATTGTGTGATTGTGTGATTGTGTGATTGTGTGACCGTGATTGTGCGACCGTGATTGTGTGACCGTGATTGAGTGACCGTGATTGTGATTGCGTGATTGTGTGGTTGTGTGATTGTGTGATTGTGTGATTGTGTGATTGTGTGATTGTGTGATTGTGTGATTGTGTGATTTTGTGATTGTGTGATTGTGGTTGTGTGATTGTGGTTGTGTGATTGTGGTTGTGTGATTGTGATTGTGTGATTGTGATTGTGTGATTGTGACTGTGTGATTGTGTGATTGTGTGATTGAGTGATTGTGTGCTTGTGTGATTGTGTGGTTGTGTGATTGTGTGATTGTGTGATTGTGTGATTGTGTGATTGTGTGATTGTGTGATTGTGTGATTGTGTGATTGTGTGATTGTGTGATTGTGGTTGTGTGATTGTGATTGGGTGATTGTGATTGTGTGATTGTGATTGTGTGATTGTGTCTGTGTGATTGTGTGAGTGTGTGATTGTGTGATTGTGTGATTGTGTGATTGAGTGATTGTGTGCTTGTGTGATTGTGTGGTTGTGTGATTGTGTGATTGTGTGATTGTGTGATTGTATGATTGTGTGATTGTGTGATTGTGTGATTGTGTGATTGTGTGATTGTGTGATTGTGTGATTGTGGTTGTGTGATTGCGACTGTGTGATTGTAATTGTGTGATTGTGATTGTGTGATTGTGACTGTGTGATTGTGTGAGTGTGTGATTGTGTGATTGTGTGATTGTGTGATGGTGTGATTGTGTGAGTGTGTGATTGTGTGATTGTGTGATTGTGTGATTGTGTGATTGTGTTATTGTGTGATTGTGTGAATGTGTGATTGTGTGATTGAGTGATTGTGTGGTTGTGTGATTGTGTGGTTGTGTGATTGTGTGATTGTGTGATTGTGTGATTGTGTGATTGTGTGATAGTGACTGTGTGATTGTGTGATTGTGTGATTGTGTGATTGTGTGACCGTGATTGTGTGACCGTGATTGTGTGACCGTGATTGAGTGACCGTGATTGTGATTGCGTGATTGTGTGGTTGTGTGATTGTGTGATTGTGTGATTGTGTGATTGTGTGATTGTGTGATTGTGTGATTGTGTGATTGTGTGATTGTGTGATTGTGTGATTGTGTGATTGTGTGATTGTGGTTGTGTGATTGTGGTTGTGTGATTGTGGTTGTGTGATTGTGATTGTGTGATTGTGATTGTGTGATTGTGACTGTGTGATTGTGTGATTGTGTGATTGAGTGATTGTGTGCTTGTGTGATTGTGTGGTTGTGTGATTGTGTGATTGTGTGATTGTGTGATTGTGTGATTGTGTGATTGTGTGATTGTGTGATTGTGTGATTGTGGTTGTGTGATTGTGATTGGGTGATTGTGATTGTGTGATTGTGATTGTGTGATTGTGTCTGTGTGATTGTGTGAGTGTGTGATTGTGTGATTGTGTGATTGTGTGATTGTGTGATTGTGTGATTGTGTGATTGTGTGATTGTGTGATTGTGTGATTGTGTGATTGTGTGATTGTGTGATTGTGTGATTGTGTGATTGTGTGATTGTGATTGTGTGATTGTGATTTTGTGATTGTGACTGTGTGATTGTGACTGTGTGATTGTGTGAGTGTGTGATTGTGTGATTGAGTGATTGTGTGCTTGTGTGATTGTGTGGTTGTGTGATTGTGTGATTGTGTGATTAGGTGATTAGGTGATTGTGTGATTGTGTGATTGTCTGATTGTGTGATTGTGTGATTGTGCGATTGTGTGATTGTGTGATTATGTGATTGTGTGATTGTGTGATTGTGTGATTGTGTGATTGTGTGATTGTGTGATTGTGTGATTGTGTGATTGTGTGATTGTGTGATTGTGTGATTGTGTGATTGTGTGATTGTGTGCTTGTGTGATTGTGTGATTGTGTGATTGTGTGATTGTGTGATTGTGTGATTGTGTGATTGTGTGATTGTGTGATTGTGTGATTGTGTGATTGTGTGATTGTGTGATTATGTGATTGTGTGAATGTGTGATTGTGTGATTGTGTGAGTGTGTGATTGTCTGATGGAGTGATTGTGTGCTTGTGTGATTGTGTGGTTGCGTGATTGTGTGATTGTGTGATTAGGTGATTGTGTGATTGTGTGAATGTGTGATTGTGACTGTGTGATTGTGACTGTGTGATTGTGTGAGTGTGTGATTGTGTGATTGAGTGATTGTGTGCTTGTGTGATTGTGTGGTTGTGTGATTGTGTGATTGTGTGATTGTGTGATTGTGTGATTGTGTGATTGTGTGATTGTGTGATTGTGTGATTGTGTGATTGTGTGATTGTGTGATTGTGTGATTGTGTGATTGTGTGATTGTGGTTGTGTGATTGTGACTGTGTGATTGTGATTGTGTGATTGTGGTTGTGTGATTGTGACTGTGTGATTGTGTCAGTGTGTGATTGTGTGATTGTGTGATTGTGTGATTGTGTGAGTGTGTGATTGTGTGATTGTGTGATTGTGTGATTGTGTGATTGTGATTGTGTGATTGTGACTGTGTGATTGTGTGAGAGTGTGATTGTGTGGTTGTGTGATTGTGTGGTTGTGTGATTGTGTGGTTGTGTGATTGTGTGGTTGTGTGATTGTGTGATTGTGTGATTGTGTGATTGTGTGATTGTGTGATTGTGTGATTGTGTGATTGTGTGATTGTGTGATTGTGTGATTGTGTGATTGTGTGAGTGTGTGATTGTGTGATTGTGTGAGTGTGTGATTGTGTGATTGTGTGATTGTGTGATTGTGTGATTGTGGTTGTGTGATTGTGATTGTGTGATTGTGATTGTGTGATTGTGATTGTTAGATTGTGTCTGTGTGATTGTGTGAGTGTGTGATTGTGTGATTGTGTGATTATGTGATTGTGTGATTGTGTGATTGTGTGATTGTGTGATTGTGTGAGTGTGTGATTGTGTGATTGTGTGAGTGTGTGATTGTGTGATTGTGTGATTGTGTGATTGTGTGATTGTGGTTGTGTGATTGTGATTGTGTGATTGTGATTGTGTGATTGTGATTGTTAGATTGTGTCTGTGTGATTGTGTGAGTGTGTGATTGTGTGATTGTGTGATTGTGTGATTGTGTGATTGTGTGATTGTGTGATTGTGTGATTGTGTGATTGTGTGATTGTGTGATTGTGATTGTGTGATTGTGATTGTGTGATTGTGACTGTGTGATTGTGTGATTGTGTGATTGTGTGATTGTGTGATTGTGTGATTGTGTGATTGTGATTTTCTGATTGTGATTGTGTGATTGTGACTGTGTGATTGTGACTGTGTGATTGTGTGAGTGTGTGATTGTGTGATTGAGTGATTGTGTGCTTGTGTGATTGTGTGGTTGTGTGATTGTGTGATTGTGTGATTGTGTGATTATGTGATTGTGTGATTGTGTGAGTGTGTGATTGTCTGATTGAGTGATTGTGTGCTTGTGTGATTGTGCGGTTGTGTGATTGTGTGATTGTGTGATTAGGTGATTGTGTGATTTTGTGATTGTGTGATTGTGACTGTGTGATTGTGTGAGTGTGTGATTGTGTGTTTGAGTGATTGTGTGCTTGTGTGATTGTGTGGTTGTGTGATTGTGTGATTGTGTGATTGTGTGATTGTGTGATTGTGTGATTGTGTGATTGTGTGATTGTGTGATTGTGTGATTGTGTGATTGTGTGATTGTGTGATTGTGTGATTGTGTGATTGTGTGATTGTGTGATTGTGTGATTGTGTGATTGTGTGATTGTGTGATTTTGGTTGTGTGATTGTGACTGTGTGATTGTGATTGTGTGATTGTGATTGTGTGATTGTGACTGTGTGATTGTGTCAGTGTGTGATTGTGTGATTGTGTGATTGTGTGAGTGTGTGATTGTGTGATTGAGTGATTGTGTGATTGTGGTTGTGTGATTGTGACTGTGTGATTGTGATTGTGTGATTGTGATTGTGTGATTGTGACTGTGTGATTGTGTCAGTGTGTGATTGTGTGATTGTGTGATTGTGTGAGTGTGTGATTGTGTGATTGTGTGATTGTGTGATTGTGTGATTGTGGTTGTGTGATTGTGATTGTGTGATTGTGATTGTGTGATTGTGATTGTCAGATTGTGTCTGTGTGATTGTGTGAGTGTGTGATTGTGTGATTGTGTGATTGTGTGATTGTGTGATTGTGTGATTGTGTGATTGTGTGATTGTGATTGTGTGATTGTGATTGTGTGATTGTGACTGTGTGATTGTGTGAGTGTGTGATTGTGTGATTGAGTGATTGTGTGCTTGTGTGATTGTGTGGTTGTGTGATTGTGTGATTGTGTGATTAGGTGATTAGGTGATTAGGTGATTGTGTGATTGTGTGATTGTCTGATTGTGTGAATGTGTGATTGTGTGATTGTGTGATTGTGTGATTATGTGATTGTGTGATTGTGTGATTGTGTGATTGTGTGATTGTGTGATTGTGTGATTGTGTGAGTGTGTGATTGTCTGATTGAGTGATTGTGTGCTTGTGTGATTGTGTGGTTGTGTGATTGCGTGATTGTGTGATTAGGTGATTGTGTGTTTGTGTGATTGTGTGATTGTGACTGTGTGATTGTGTGAGTGTGTGATTGTGTGATTGAGTGATTGTGTGCTTGTGTGATTGTGTGGTTGTGTGATTGTGTGATTGTGTGATTGTGTGATTGTGTGATTGTGTGATTGTGTGATTGTGTAATTGTGTGATTGTGTGATTGTGTGATTGTGTGATTGTGTGATTGTGTGATTGTGTGATTGTGTGATTGTGTGATTGTGTGATTGTGTGATTGTGTGATTGTGGTTGTGTGATTGTGACTGTGTGATTGTAATTGTGTGATTGTGATTGTGTGATTGTGTGAGTGTGTGATTGTGTGATTGTGTGATTGTGTGATTGTGTGATTGTGTGAGTGTGTGATTGTGTGATTGTGTGATTGTGTGATTGTGTGATTGTGTGATTGTGTGATTGTGTGATTGTGTGATTGTGTGATTGTGTGATTGTGTGATTGTGACTGTGTGATTGTGTGAGTGTGTGATTGTGTGATTGAGTGATTGTGTGGTTGTGTGATTGTGTGGTTGTGTGATTGTGTGATTGTGTGATTGTGTCTGTGTGATTGTGTGAGTGTGTGATTGTGTGATTGTGTGATTGTGTGATTGTGTGATTGTGTGATTGTGTGATTGTGTGATTGTGTGATCGTGTGATTGTGTGATTGTGTGATTGTGTGATTGTGTGATTGTGTGATTGTGATTGTGTGATTGTGATTGTGTGATTGTGACTGTGTGATTGTGACTGTGTGATTGTGTGAGTGTGTGATTGTGTGATTGAGTGATTGTGTGCTTGTGTGATTGTGTGGTTGTGTGATTGTGTGATTGTGTGATTAGGTGATTAGGTGATTGTGTGATTGTGTGATTGTCTGATTGTGTGATTGTGTGATTGTGCGATTGTGTGATTGTGCGATTATGTGATTGTGTGACTGTGTGATTGTCTGATTGTGTGATTGTGTGATTGTGTGTGTGTGTGATTGTCTGATTGAGTGATTGTGTGCTTGTGTGATTGTGTGATTGTGTGTGTGTGTGATTGTCTGATTGAGTGATTGTGTGCTTGTGTGATTGTGTGGTTGTGTGATTGTGTGATTGTGTGATTGAGTGATTGTGTGACTGCGTGATTGTGTGACTGTGTGATTGTGTGACTGCGTGATTGTGTGACCGCGATTGTGTGACCGTGATTGTGTGACCGTGATTTTGTGACCGTGATTGTGTGACCGTGATTGTGTCATCGTGATTGTGTGATCGTGATTGTGTGATCGTGATTGTGCAATCGTGATTGTGTGGTTGTGTGATTGTGTGAGTGTGTGATTGTGTGATTGTGTGATTGTGTGATTGTGTGATTGTGTGATTGTGTGATTGTGTGATTGTGTGAGTGTGTGATTGTGTGATTGAGTGATTGTGTGGTTGTGTGATTGTGTGGTTGTGTGATTGTGTGATTGTGTGATAGTGACTGTGTGATTGTGTGATTGTGTGATTGTGTGACCGTGATTGTGTGACAGTGATTGTGTGACCGTGATTGTGTGACCGTGATTGAGTGACCGTGATTGTGATTGCGTGATTGTGTGATTGTGTGAATGTGTGATCGTGTGATTGTGTGATCGTGTGATTGTGTGATTGTGTGAGTGTGTGATTGTGTGATTGTGTGATTGTGTGATTGTGTGATTGTGTGATTGTGACTGTGTGATTGTGTGATTGTGTGGTTGTGTGATTTTGTGATTGTGTGATTGTGTGATTGTGTTATTGTGACTGTGTGATTGTGTGATGGTGATTGTGTGATTGTGATTGTGTGATTGTGGTTGTGTGATTGTGACTGTGTGATTGTGATTGTGTGATTGTGATTGTGTGATTGTGACTGTGTGATTGTGTCAGTGTGTGATTGTGTGATTGTGTGATTGTGTGATTGTGTGATTGTGTGATTGTGTGATTGTGTGATTGTGTGATTGTGTGATTGTGTGATTGTGTGATTGTGTGATTGTGATTGTGTGATTGTGACTGTGTGATTGTGTGAGTGTGTGATTGTGTGATTGAGTGATTGTGTGGTTGTGTGATTGTGTGGTTGTGTGGTTGTGTGGTTGTGTGATTGTGTGATTGTGTGATTGTGTGATTGTGTGATTGTGTGATTGTGTGATTGTGTGATTGTGTGATTGTGTGATTGTGTGATTGTGTGATTGTGTGATTGTGTGATTGTGTGATTGTGTGATTGTGTGATTTTGGTTGTGTGATTGTGGTTGTGTGATTGTGTGATTGTGTGATTGTGCGATTGTGTGATTGTGCGATTGTGTGATTGTGTGATTGTGTGATTGTGTGATTGTGTGATTGTGTGATTGTGTGATTGTGTGATTGTGTGATTGTGTGATTGTGTGATTGTGTGATTGTGTGATTGTGTGATTGTGTGATTGTGTGATTGTGTGATTGTGTGATTGTGGTTGTGTGATTGTGACTGTGTGATTGTGATTGTGTGATTGTGGTTGTGTGATTGTGACTGTGTGATTGTGTCAGTGTGTGATTGTGTGATTGTGTGATTGTGTGATTGTGTGAGTGTGTGATTGTGTGATTGTGTGATTGTGTGATTGTGTGATTGTGATTGTGTGATTGTGACTGTGTGATTGTGTGAGAGTGTGATTGTGTGGTTGTGTGATTGTGTGGTTGTGTGATTGTGTGGTTGTGTGATTGTGTGGTTGTGTGATTGTGTGATTGTGTGATTGTGTGATTGTGTGATTGTGTGATTGTGTGATTGTGTGATTGTGTGATTGTGTGATTGTGTGATTGTGTGATTGTGTGAGTGTGTGATTGTGTGATTGTGTGAGTGTGTGATTGTGTGATTGTGTGATTGTGTGATTGTGTGATTGTGGTTGTGTGATTGTGATTGTGTGATTGTGATTGTGTGATTGTGATTGTTAGATTGTGTCTGTGTGATTGTGTGAGTGTGTGATTGTGTGATTGTGTGATTATGTGATTGTGTGATTGTGTGATTGTGTGATTGTGTGATTGTGTGAGTGTGTGATTGTGTGATTGTGTGAGTGTGTGATTGTGTGATTGTGTGATTGTGTGATTGTGTGATTGTGGTTGTGTGATTGTGATTGTGTGATTGTGATTGTGTGATTGTGATTGTTAGATTGTGTCTGTGTGATTGTGTGAGTGTGTGATTGTGTGATTGTGTGATTGTGTGATTGTGTGATTGTGTGATTGTGTGATTGTGTGATTGTGTGATTGTGTGATTGTGTGATTGTGATTGTGTGACTGTGATTGTGTGATTGTGACTGTGTGATTGTGTGATTGTGTGATTGTGTGATTGTGTGATTGTGTGATTGTGTGATTGTGATTTTCTGATTGTGATTGTGTGATTGTGACTGTGTGATTGTGACTGTGTGATTGTGTGAGTGTGTGATTGTGTGATTGAGTGATTGTGTGCTTGTGTGATTGTGTGGTTGTGTGATTGTGTGATTGTGTGATTGTGTGATTATGTGATTGTGTGATTGTGTGAGTGTGTGATTGTCTGATTGAGTGATTGTGTGCTTGTGTGATTGTGCGGTTGTGTGATTGTGTGATTGTGTGATTAGGTGATTGTGTGATTTTGTGATTGTGTGATTGTGACTGTGTGATTGTGTGAGTGTGTGATTGTGTGTTTGAGTGATTGTGTGCTTGTGTGATTGTGTGGTTGTGTGATTGTGTGATTGTGTGATTGTGTGATTGTGTGATTGTGTGATTGTGTGATTGTGTGATTGTGTGATTGTGTGATTGTGTGATTGTGTGATTGTGTGATTGTGTGATTGTGTGATTGTGTGATTGTGTGATTGTGTGATTGTGTGATTGTGTGATTGTGTGATTGTGTGATTTTGGTTGTGTGATTGTGACTGTGTGATTGTGATTGTGTGATTGTGATTGTGTGATTGTGACTGTGTGATTGTGTCAGTGTGTGATTGTGTGATTGTGTGATTGTGTGAGTGTGTGATTGTGTGATTGAGTGATTGTGTGATTGTGGTTGTGTGATTGTGACTGTGTGATTGTGATTGTGTGATTGTGATTGTGTGATTGTGACTGTGTGATTGTGTCAGTGTGTGATTGTGTGATTGTGTGATTGTGTGAGTGTGTGATTGTGTGATTGTGTGATTGTGTGATTGTGTGATTGTGGTTGTGTGATTGTGATTGTGTGATTGTGATTGTGTGATTGTGATTGTCAGATTGTGTCTGTGTGATTGTGTGAGTGTGTGATTGTGTGATTGTGTGATTGTGTGATTGTGTGATTGTGTGATTGTGTGATTGTGTGATTGTGATTGTGTGATTGTGATTGTGTGATTGTGACTGTGTGATTGTGTGAGTGTGTGATTGTGTGATTGAGTGATTGTGTGCTTGTGTGATTGTGTGGTTGTGTGATTGTGTGATTGTGTGATTAGGTGATTAGGTGATTAGGTGATTGTGTGATTGTGTGATTGTCTGATTGTGTGAATGTGTGATTGTGTGATTGTGTGATTGTGTGATTATGTGATTGTGTGATTGTGTGATTGTGTGATTGTGTGATTGTGTGATTGTGTGATTGTGTGAGTGTGTGATTGTCTGATTGAGTGATTGTGTGCTTGTGTGATTGTGTGGTTGTGTGATTGCGTGATTGTGTGATTAGGTGATTGTGTGTTTGTGTGATTGTGTGATTGTGACTGTGTGATTGTGTGAGTGTGTGATTGTGTGATTGAGTGATTGTGTGCTTGTGTGATTGTGTGGTTGTGTGATTGTGTGATTGTGTGATTGTGTGATTGTGTGATTGTGTGATTGTGTGATTGTGTAATTGTGTGATTGTGTGATTGTGTGATTGTGTGATTGTGTGATTGTGTGATTGTGTGATTGTGTGATTGTGTGATTGTGTGATTGTGTGATTGTGTGATTGTGGTTGTGTGATTGTGACTGTGTGATTGTAATTGTGTGATTGTGATTGTGTGATTGTGTGAGTGTGTGATTGTGTGATTGTGTGATTGTGTGATTGTGTGATTGTGTGAGTGTGTGATTGTGTGATTGTGTGATTGTGTGATTGTGTGATTGTGTGATTGTGTGATTGTGTGATTGTGTGATTGTGTGATTGTGTGATTGTGTGATTGTGTGATTGTGACTGTGTGATTGTGTGAGTGTGTGATTGTGTGATTGAGTGATTGTGTGGTTGTGTGATTGTGTGGTTGTGTGATTGTGTGATTGTGTGATTGTGTCTGTGTGATTGTGTGAGTGTGTGATTGTGTGATTGTGTGATTGTGTGATTGTGTGATTGTGTGATTGTGTGATTGTGTGATTGTGTGATCGTGTGATTGTGTGATTGTGTGATTGTGTGATTGTGTGATTGTGTGATTGTGATTGTGTGATTGTGATTGTGTGATTGTGACTGTGTGATTGTGACTGTGTGATTGTGTGAGTGTGTGATTGTGTGATTGAGTGATTGTGTGCTTGTGTGATTGTGTGGTTGTGTGATTGTGTGATTGTGTGATTAGGTGATTAGGTGATTGTGTGATTGTGTGATTGTCTGATTGTGTGATTGTGTGATTGTGCGATTGTGTGATTGTGCGATTATGTGATTGTGTGACTGTGTGATTGTCTGATTGTGTGATTGTGTGATTGTGTGTGTGTGTGATTGTCTGATTGAGTGATTGTGTGCTTGTGTGATTGTGTGATTGTGTGTGTGTGTGATTGTCTGATTGAGTGATTGTGTGCTTGTGTGATTGTGTGGTTGTGTGATTGTGTGATTGTGTGATTGAGTGATTGTGTGACTGCGTGATTGTGTGACTGTGTGATTGTGTGACTGCGTGATTGTGTGACCGCGATTGTGTGACCGTGATTGTGTGACCGTGATTTTGTGACCGTGATTGTGTGACCGTGATTGTGTCATCGTGATTGTGTGATCGTGATTGTGTGATCGTGATTGTGCAATCGTGATTGTGTGGTTGTGTGATTGTGTGAGTGTGTGATTGTGTGATTGTGTGATTGTGTGATTGTGTGATTGTGTGATTGTGTGATTGTGTGATTGTGTGAGTGTGTGATTGTGTGATTGAGTGATTGTGTGGTTGTGTGATTGTGTGGTTGTGTGATTGTGTGATTGTGTGATAGTGACTGTGTGATTGTGTGATTGTGTGATTGTGTGACCGTGATTGTGTGACAGTGATTGTGTGACCGTGATTGTGTGACCGTGATTGAGTGACCGTGATTGTGATTGCGTGATTGTGTGATTGTGTGAATGTGTGATCGTGTGATTGTGTGATCGTGTGATTGTGTGATTGTGTGAGTGTGTGATTGTGTGATTGTGTGATTGTGTGATTGTGTGATTGTGTGATTGTGACTGTGTGATTGTGTGATTGTGTGGTTGTGTGATTTTGTGATTGTGTGATTGTGTGATTGTGTTATTGTGACTGTGTGATTGTGTGATGGTGATTGTGTGATTGTGATTGTGTGATTGTGGTTGTGTGATTGTGACTGTGTGATTGTGATTGTGTGATTGTGATTGTGTGATTGTGACTGTGTGATTGTGTCAGTGTGTGATTGTGTGATTGTGTGATTGTGTGATTGTGTGATTGTGTGATTGTGTGATTGTGTGATTGTGTGATTGTGTGATTGTGTGATTGTGTGATTGTGTGATTGTGATTGTGTGATTGTGACTGTGTGATTGTGTGAGTGTGTGATTGTGTGATTGAGTGATTGTGTGGTTGTGTGATTGTGTGGTTGTGTGGTTGTGTGGTTGTGTGATTGTGTGATTGTGTGATTGTGTGATTGTGTGATTGTGTGATTGTGTGATTGTGTGATTGTGTGATTGTGTGATTGTGTGATTGTGTGATTGTGTGATTGTGTGATTGTGTGATTGTGTGATTGTGTGATTTTGGTTGTGTGATTGTGGTTGTGTGATTGTGTGATTGTGTGATTGTGCGATTGTGTGATTGTGCGATTGTGTGATTGTGTGATTGTGTGATTGTGTGATTGTGTGATTGTGTGATTGTGTGATTGTGTGATTGTGTGATTGTGTGATTGTGTGATTGTGTGATTGTGTGATTGTGTGATTGTGTGATTGTGTGATTGTGTGATTGTGTGATTGTGTGATTGTGTGATTGTGGTTGTGTGATTGTGATTGTGTGATTGTGATTGTGTGATTGTGATTGTGTGATTGTGTCTGTGTGATTGTGTGAGTGTGTGATTGTGTGATTGTGTGATTGTGTGATTGTGTGATTGTGTGATTGTGTGATTGTGTGATTGTGTGATTGTGTGATTGTGTGATTGTGATTGTGTGATTGTGATTGTGTGATTGTGACTGTGTGATTGTGACTGTGTGATTGTGTGAGTGTGTGATTGTGTGATTGAGTGATTGTGTGCTTGTGTGATTGTGTGGTTGTGTGATTGTGTGATTGTGTGATTAGGTGATTAGGTGATTGTGTGATTGTGTGATTGTGTGATTGTGTGATTGTGTGATTATGTGATTGTGTGATTGTGTGATTGTGTGATTGTGTGATTGTGTGAGTGTGTGATTGTCTGATTGAGTGATTGTGTGCTTATGTGATTGTGTGGTTGTGTGATTGCGTGATTGTGTGATTAGGTGATTGTGTGATTGTGTGATTGTGTGATTGTGACTGTGTGATTGTGTGAGTGTGTGATTGTGTGATTGAGTGATTGTGTGCTTGTGTGATTGTGTGGTTGTGTGATTGTGTGATTGTGTGATTGCGTGAGTGTGTGATTGTGTGATTGTGTGATTGTGTGATTGTGTGATTGTGTGAGTGTGTGATTGTGTGATTGTGTGATTGTGTGATTGTGTGATTGTGACTGTGTGATTGTGTGTGTGTGTGATTGTGTGATTGAGTGATTGTGTGGTTGTGTGATTGTGTGGTTGTGTGATTGTGTGATTGTGTGATTGTGTGATTGTGTGATTGTGTGATTGTGTGATAGTGACTGTGTGATTGTGTGATTGTGTGATTGTGTGATTGTGTGACCGTGATTGTGTGACCGTGATTGTGTGACCGTGATTGAGTGACCGTGATTGTGATTGCGTGATTGTGTGATTGTGTGATTGCGATTGTGTGATTGTGATTGTGTGATTGTGATTGTGTGATTGTGATTGTGTGATTGTGATTGTGTGATTGTGATTGTGTGATTGTGATTGTGTGATTGTGTGATTGTGATTGTGTGATTGTGATTGTGTGATTGTGATTGTGTGATTGTGATTGTGTGATTGTGATTGTGTGATTGTGATTGTGTGATTGTGATTGTGTGATTGTGATTGTGTGATTGTGATTGTGTGATTGTGATTGTGTGATTGTGATTGTGTGATTGTGTGATTGTGATTGTGTGATTGTGATTGTGTGATTGTGATTGCGTGATTGTGATTGCGTGATTGTGATTGCGTGATTGTGATTGCGTGATTGTGATTGCGTGATTGTGATTGTGTGATTGTGATTGTGTGATTGTGATTGTGTGATTGTGATTGTGTGATTGTGATTGTGTGATTGTGATTGTGTGATTGTGATTGTGTGATTGTGATTGTGTGATTGTGATTGTGTGATTGTGATTGTGTGATTGTGATTGTGTGATTGTGATTGTGTGATTGTGATTGTGTGATTGTGATTGTGTGATTGTGATTGTGTGATTGTGATTGTGTGATTGTGATTGTGTGATTGTGATTGTGTGATTGTGATTGTGTGATTGTGATTGTGTGATTGTGATTGTGTGATTGTGATTGTGTGATTGTGATTGTGTGATTGTGATTGTGTGATTGTGATTGTGTGATTGTGATTGTGTGATTGTGATTGTGTGATTGTGATTGTGTGATTGTGATTGTGTGATTGTGATTGTGTGATTGTGATTGTGTGATTGTGATTGTGTGATTGTGATTGTGTGATTGTGATTGTGTGATTGTGATTGTGTGATTGTGATTGTGTGATTGTGATTGTGTGATTGTGATTGTGTGATTGTGATTGTGTGATTGTGATTGTGTGATTGTGATTGTGTGATTGTGATTGTGTGATTGTGATTGTGTGATTGTGATTGTGTGATTGTGATTGTGTGATTGTGATTGTGTGATTGTGATTGTGTGATTGTGATTGTGTGATTGTGATTGTGTGATTGTGATTGTGTGATTGTGATTGTGTGATTGTGATTGTGTGATTGTGATTGTGTGATTGTGATTGTGTGATTGTGATTGTGTGATTGTGATTGTGTGATTGTGATTGTGTGATTGTGATTGTGTGATTGTGATTGTGTGATTGTGATTGTGTGATTGTGATTGTGTGATTGTGATTGTGTGATTGTGATTGTGTGATTGTGATTGTGTGATTGTGATTGTGTGATTGTGATTGTGTGATTGTGATTGTGTGATTGTGATTGTGTGATTGTGATTGTGTGATTGTGATTGTGTGATTGTGATTGTGTGATTGTGATTGTGTGATTGTGATTGTGTGATTGTGATTGTGTGATTGTGATTGTGTGATTGTGATTGTGTGATTGTGATTGTGTGATTGTGATTGTGTGATTGTGATTGTGTGATTGTGATTGTGTGATTGTGATTGTGTGATTGTGATTGTGTGATTGTGATTGTGTGATTGTGATTGTGTGATTGTGATTGTGTGATTGTGATTGTGTGATTGTGATTGTGTGATTGTGATTGTGTGATTGTGATTGTGTGATTGTGATTGTGTGATTGTGATTGTGTGATTGTGATTGTGTGATTGTGATTGTGTGATTGTGATTGTGTGATTGTGATTGTGTGATTGTGATTGTGTGATTGTGATTGTGTGATTGTGATTGTGTGATTGTGATTGTGTGATTGTGATTGTGTGATTGTGATTGTGTGATTGTGATTGTGTGATTGTGATTGTGTGATTGTGATTGTGTGATTGTGATTGTGTGATTGTGATTGTGTGATTGTGATTGTGTGATTGTGATTGTGTGATTGTGATTGTGTGATTGTGATTGTGTGATTGTGATTGTGTGATTGTGATTGTGTGATTGTGATTGTGTGATTGTGATTGTGTGATTGTGACTGCGTGATTGTGTGAGTGTGTGATTGTGTGATTGAGTGATTGTGTCCTTGTGTGATTGTATGATTGCGTGATTGTGTGATTGTGTGATGGTGTGATTGTGTGATTGTGTGATTGTGTGATTGTGTGATTGTGTAATTGTGATTGTGTGATTGTGTGATTGTGTGATTGTGTGATTGTGTGATTGTGTGATTGTGTGATGGTGTGATTGTGTGATTGTGTGATTGTGTGATTGTGTGATTGTGTGATTGTGTGATCGTATGATCGTTTGATTGTGTAATTGTGTGATTGTGTAATTGTGATTGTGTAATTGTGATTTTGTGATTGTGATTGTGTGATTGTGTGATTGTGTGGTTGTGTGATTGTGTGATTGTGGTTGTGTGATTGTGACTGTGTGATTGTGATTGTGTGATTGTGATTGTGTGATTGTGACTGTGTGATTGTGTGATTGTGTGATTGTGTGATTGAGTGATTGTGTGATTGTGTTATTGTGACTGTGTGATTGTGTGATTGTGATTGTGTGATTGTGATTGTGTGATTGTGGTTGTGTGATTGTGACTGTGTGATTGTGATTGTGTGATTGTGATTGTGTGATTGTGACTGTGTGATTGTGTCAGTGCGTGATTGTGTGATTGTGTGATTGTGTGATTGTGTGATTGTGTGATTATGTGATTGTGACAGTGTGATTGTGTGAGTGTGTGATTGTGTGATTGAGTGATTGTGTGGTTGTGTGATTGTGTGGTTGTGTGATTGTGTGATTGTGGTTGTGTGATTGTGACTGTGTGATTGTGATTGTGTGATTGTGATTGTGTGATTGTGACTGTGTGATTGTGTGAATGTGTGATCGTGTGATTGTGTGATCGTGTGATTGTGTGATTGTGTGATTGTGTGATTGTGTGATTGTGTGATTGTGTGATTGTGTGATTGTGTGATTGTGTGATTGTGTGATTGTGGTTGTGTGATTGTGACTGTGTGATTGTAATTGTGTGATTGTGATTGTGTGGTTGTGACTGTGTGATTGAGTGAGTGTGTGATTGTGTGATTGTGTGATTGTGTGAGTGTGTGATTGTGTGATTGTGTGATTGTGTGATTGTGTGATTGTGTGATTGTGTTATTGTGTGATGGTGACTGTGTGATTGTGTGAGTGTGTGATTGTGTGATTGAGTGATTGTGTGGTTGTGTGATTGTGTGGTTGTGTGATTGTGTGATTGTGTGATTGTGTGATTGTGTGATTGTATGATTGTGTGATAGTGACTGTGTGATTGTGTGATTGTGTGATTGTGTGACCGTGATTGTGTGACCGTGATTGTGATTGCGTGATTGTGTGATTGTGTGAATGTGTGATCGTGTGATTGTGTGATTGTGTGATTGTGTGATTGTGTGAGTGTGTGATTGTGACTGTGTGATTGTGTGATTGTGTGGTTGTGTGATTTTGTGATTTTGTGATTTTGTGATTGTGTGATTGTGTGATTGTGTGATTGTGTTATTGTGACTGTGTGATTGTGTGAGTGTGTGATTGTGTGATTGTGTGATTGTGTGATTGTGTGATTGTGTGATTGTGTGATTGTGTGATTGTGAGATTGTGTGATTGTGTGATGGTGTAATTGTGATTGTGTGATTGTGATTGTGTGATTGTGTGATTGTGTGATTGTGTGATTGTGTGATTGTGTGATTGTGATTGTGTGATTGTGATTGTGTGATTGTGACTGTGTGATTGTGTGAGTGTGTGATTGTGTGATTGTGCGATTGTCTGATTGTGTGATTGTGTGATTGTGTGATTGTGTGATTGTGTGATTATGTGATTGTGTGATTGTGTGATTGTGTGAGTGTGTGATTGTCTGATTGAGTGATTGTGTGCTTGTGTGATTGTGTGGTTGTGTGATTGCGTGATTGTGTGATTAGGTGATTGTGTGTTTGTGTGATTGTGTGATTGTGACTGTGTGATTGTGTGAGTGTGTGATTGTGTGATTGAGTGATTGTGTGCTTGTGTGATTGTGTGGTTGTGTGATTGTGTGATTGTGTGATTGTGTGATTGTATGATTGTGTGATTGTGTGATTGTGTGATTGTGTGATTGTGTGATTGTGTGATTGTGTGATTGTGTGATTGTGTGATTGTGGTTGTGTGATTGCGACTGTGTGATTGTAATTGTGTGATTGTGATTGTGTGAGTGTGTGATTGTGTGATTGTGTGATTGTGTGATGGTGTGATTGTGTGAGTGTGTGATTGTGTGATTGTGTGATTGTGTGATTGTGTGATTGTGTTATTGTGTGATTGTGTGAATGTGTGATTGTGTGATTGAGTGATTGTGTGGTTGTGTGATTGTGTGGTTGTGTGATTGTGTGATTGTGTGATTGTGTGATTGTGTGATTGTGTGATAGTGACTGTGTGATTGTGTGATTGTGTGATTGTGTGATTGTGTGACCGTGATTGTGTGACCGTGATTGTGTGACCGTGATTGAGTGACCGTGATTGTGATTGCGTGATTGTGTGGTTGTGTGATTGTGTGATTGTGTGATTGTGTGATTGTGTGATTGTGTGATTGTGTGATTGTGTGATTTTGTGATTGTGTGATTGTGGTTGTGTGATTGTGGTTGTGTGATTGTGGTTGTGTGATTGTGATTGTGTGATTGTGATTGTGTGATTGTGTGATTGTGGTTGTGTGATTGTGATTGGGTGATTGTGATTGTGTGATTGTGATTGTGTGATTGTGTCTGTGTGATTGTGTGAGTGTGTGATTGTGTGATTGTGTGATTGTGTGATTGAGTGATTGTGTGCTTGTGTGATTGTGTGGTTGTGTGATTGTGTGATTGTGTGATTGTGTGATTGTATGATTGTGTGATTGTGTGATTGTGTGATTGTGTGATTGTGTGATTGTGTGATTGTGTGATTGTGTGATTGTGGTTGTGTGATTGCGACTGTGTGATTGTAATTGTGTGATTGTGATTGTGTGATTGTGACTGTGTGATTGTGTGAGTGTGTGATTGTGTGATTGTGTGATTGTGTGATGGTGTGATTGTGTGAGTGTGTGATTGTGTGATTGTGTGATTGTTTGATTGTGTGATTGTGTTATTGTGTGATTGTGTGAATGTGTGATTGTGTGATTGAGTGATTGTGTGGTTGTGTGAT
The DNA here is from genome assembly GCF_050947335.1 of Megachile rotundata. Lineage (NCBI taxonomy): Eukaryota > Metazoa > Arthropoda > Insecta > Hymenoptera > Megachilidae > Megachile > Megachile rotundata. Next base: position 111,379 of record NW_027473395.1, read on the forward strand.
TGTGTGGTTGTGTGATTGTGTGATTGTGTGATTGTGTGATTGTGTGATTGTGTGATAGTGACTGTGTGATTGTGTGATTGTGTGATTGTGTGATTGTGTGACCGTGATTGTGTGACCGTGATTGTGTGACCGTGATTGAGTGACCGTGATTGTGATTGCGTGATTGTGTGGTTGTGTGATTGTGTGATTGTGTGATTGTGTGATTGTGTGATTGTGTGATTGTGTGATTGTGTGATTGTGTGATTGTGTGATTGTGTGATTGTGTGATTGTGTGATTGTGGTTGTGTGATTGTGGTTGTGTGATTGTGGTTGTGTGATTGTGATTGTGTGATTGTGATTGTGTGATTGTGACTGTGTGATTGTGTGATTGTGTGATTGAGTGATTGTGTGCTTGTGTGATTGTGTGGTTGTGTGATTGTGTGATTGTGTGATTGTGTGATTGTGTGATTGTGTGATTGTGTGATTGTGTGATTGTGTGATTGTGTGATTGTGGTTGTGTGATTGTGATTGGGTGATTGTGATTGTGTGATTGTGATTGTGTGATTGTGTCTGTGTGATTGTGTGAGTGTGTGATTGTGTGATTGTGTGATTGTGTGATTGTGTGATTGTGTGATTGTGTGATTGTGTGATTGTGTGATTGTGTGATTGTGTGATTGTGTGATTGTGTGATTGTGTGATTGTGATTGTGTGATTGTGATTTTGTGATTGTGACTGTGTGATTGTGACTGTGTGATTGTGTGAGTGTGTGATTGTGTGATTGAGTGATTGTGTGCTTGTGTGATTGTGTGGTTGTGTGATTGTGTGATTGTGTGATTAGGTGATTAGGTGATTGTGTGATTGTGTGATTGTCTGATTGTGTGATTGTGTGATTGTGCGATTGTGTGATTGTGTGATTATGTGATTGTGTGATTGTGTGATTGTGTGATTGTGTGATTGTGTGATTGTGTGATTGTGTGATTGTGTGATTGTGTGATTGTGTGATTGTGTGATTGTGTGATTGTGTGATTGTGTGCTTGTGTGATTGTGTGATTGTGTGATTGTGTGATTGTGTGATTGTGTGATTGTGTGATTGTGTGATTGTGTGATTGTGTGATTGTGTGATTGTGTGATTGTGTGATTGTGGTTGTGTGATTGTGACTGTGTGATTGTAATTGTGTGATTGTGATTGTGTGATTGTGACTGTGTGATTGTGTGAGTGTGTGATTGTGTGATTGTGTGATTGTGTGATTGTGTGATTGTGTGAGTGTGTGATTGTGTGATTGTGTGATTGTGTGATTGTGTGATTGTGTGATTGTGTGATTATGTGATTGTGACTGTGTGATTGTGTGAGTGTGTGATTGTGACTGTGTGATTGTGTGAGTGTGTGATTGTGTGATTGTGTGATTGTGTGATTGTGTGATTGTGTGATTGTGTGAGTGTGTGATTGTGTGATTGTGTGATTGTGTGACTGTGTGATTGTAATTGTGTGATTGTGATTGTGTGATTGTGACTGTGTGATTGTGTGAGTGTGTGATTGTGTGATTGTGTGATTGTGTGATTGTGTGATTGTGTGAGTGTGTGATTGTGTGATTGTGTGATTGTGTGATTGTGTGATTGTGTGATTGTGTGATTGTGTGATAGTGACTGTGTGATTGTGTGATTGTGTGATTGTGTGATTGTGTGATTGTGTGACCGTGATTGTGTGACAGTGATTGTGTGACCGTGATTGTGTGACCGTGATTGAGTGACCGTGATTGTGATTGCGTGATTGTGTGATTGTGTGAATGTGTGATCGTGTGATTGTGTGATCGTGTGATTGTGTGATTGTGTGATTGTGTGATTGTGTGATTGTGTGATTGTGTGATTGTGTGATTGTGTGATTGTGTGATTGTGTGATTGTGGTTGTGTGATTGTGACTGTGTGATTGTGATTGTGTGATTGTGATTGTGTGATTGTGACTGTGTGATTGTGTCAGTGTGTGATTGTGTGATTGTGTGATTGTGTGATTGTGTGAGTGTGTGATTGTGTGATTGTGTGATTGTGTGATTGTGTGATTGTGTGATTGTGATTGTGTGATTGTGACTGTGTGATTGTGTGAGTGTGTGATTGTGTGATTGTGTGAGTGTGTGATTGTGTGATTGTGTGATTGTGTGATTGTGTGATTGTGTGATTGTGACTGTGTGATTGTGTGATTGTGTGGATGTGTGATTTTGTGATTGTGTGATTGTGTGATTGTGTGATTGTGTTATTGTGACTGTGTGATTGTGTGATTGTGATTGTGTGATTGTGATTGTGTGATTGTGGTTGTGTGATTGTGTGATTGTGTGGTTGTGTGATTTTGTGATTGTGTGATTGTGTGATTGTGTGATTGTGTGATTGTGTGATTGTGGTTGTGTGATTGTGACTGTGTGATTGTGATTGTGTGATTGTGATTGTGTGATTGTGACTGTGTGATTGTGTCAGTGTGTGATTGTGTGATTGTGTGATTGTGTGATTGTGTGAGTGTGTGATTGTGTGATTGTGTGATTGTGTGATTGTGTGATTGTGATTGTGTGATTGTGACTGTGTGATTGTGTGAGTGTGTGATTGTGTGATTGAGTGATTGTGTGGTTGTGTGATTGTGTGGTTGTGTGATTGTGTGGTTGTGTGAGTGTGTGATTGTGTGATTGTGTGATTGTGTGATTGTGTGATTGTGTGATTGTGTGATTGTGTGATTGTGTGATTGTGTGATTGTGTGATTGTGTGATTGTGTGATTGTGTGATTGTGTGATTGTGGTTGTGTGAATGTGGTTGTGTGATTGTGGTTGTGTGATTGTGATTGTGTGATTGTGATTGTGTGATTGTGACTGTGTGATTGTGGTTGTGTGATTGTGATTGTGTGATTGTGATTGTGTGATTGTGACTGTGTGATTGTGTGATTGTGTGATTGAGCGATTGTGTGCTTGTGTGATTGTGTGATTGTGTGATTGTGTGATTGTGTGATTGTGTGATTGTGTGATTGTGTGATTGAGTGATTGTGTGATTGTGTGATTGTGTGATTGTGTGATTGTGTGATTGTGTGATTGTGTGAGTGTGCGATTGTGTAATTGTGATTGTGTGATTGTGTGGTTGTGTGATTGTGTGATTGTGTGATTAGGTGATTGTGCGATTGTGTGATTGTGTGATTGTGATTGTGTGATTGTGTGATTGTGTGATTGTGTGATTGTGCGATTGTGTGATTGTGTGATTGTGTGATTGTGTGATTGTGTGATTGTGTGATTGTGTGATTAGGTGATTGTGTGATTGTGTGATTGTGTGATTGTGATTGTGTGATTGTGTGATTGTGTGATTGTGTGATTGTGCGATTGTGTGATTGTGTGATTGTGTGATTGTGTGATTGTGTGATTGTGTGATTGTGTGATTGTGTGATTGTGTGATTGTGTGATTGTGTGATTGTGTGATTGTGTGATTGTGTGATTGTGTGATTGTGTGATTGTGTGATTGTGTGATTGTGGTTGTGTGATTGTGATTGTGTGATTGTGATTGTGTGATTGTGATTGTGTGATTGTGTCTGTGTGATTGTGTGAGTGTGTGATTGTGTGATTGTGTGATTGTGTGATTGTGTGATTGTGTGATTGTGTGATTGTGTGATTGTGTGATTGTGTGATTGTGTGATTGTGATTGTGTGATTGTGATTGTGTGATTGTGACTGTGTGATTGTGACTGTGTGATTGTGTGAGAGTGTGATTGTGTGATTGAGTGATTGTGTGCTTGTGTGATTGTGTGGTTGTGTGATTGTGTGATTGTGTGATTAGGTGATTAGGTGATTGTGTGATTGTGTGATTGTGTGATTGTGTGAATGTGTGATTGTGTGATTGTGTGATTATGTGATTGCGTGATTGTGTGATTGTGTGATTGTGTGAGTGTGTGATTGTGTGATTGTGTGATTGTGTGAGTGTGTGATTGTGTGATTGTGTGATTGTGTGATTGTGTGAGTGTGTGATTGTCTGATTGAGTGATTGTGTGCTTGTGTGATTGTGTGGTTGCGTGATTGTGTGATTGTGTGATTGTGTGATTGTGTGATTGTGTGCTTGTGTGATTGTGTGCTTGTGTGATTGTGTGATTGTGTGATTGTGTGATTGTGTGATTGTGTGATTGTGTGATTGTGTGATTGTGTGATTGCGATTGTGTGATTGTGATTGTGTGATTGTGACTGTGTGATTGTGTGAGTGTGTGATTGTGTGATTGTGCGATTGTCTGATTGTGTGATTGTGTGATTGTGTGATTGTGTGATTGTGTGATTATGTGATTGTGTGATTGTGTGATTGTGTGAGTGTGTGATTGTCTGATTGAGTGATTGTGTGCTTGTGTGATTGTGTGGTTGTGTGATTGCGTGATTGTGTGATTAGGTGATTGTGTGTTTGTGTGATTGTGTGATTGTGACTGTGTGATTGTGTGAGTGTGTGATTGTGTGATTGAGTGATTGTGTGCTTGTGTGATTGTGTGGTTGTGTGATTGTGTGATTGTGTGATTGTGTGATTGTATGATTGTGTGATTGTGTGATTGTGTGATTGTGTGATTGTGTGACTGTGTGATTGTGTGATTGTGGTTGTGTGATTGCGACTGTGTGATTGTAATTGTGTGATTGTGATTGTGTGATTGTGACTGTGTGATTGTGTGAGTGTGTGATTGTGTGATTGTGTGATTGTGTGATGGTGTGATTGTGTGAGTGTGTGATTGTGTGATTGTGTGATTGTGTGATTGTGTGATTGTGTTATTGTGTGATTGTGTGAATGTGTGATTGTGTGATTGAGTGATTGTGTGGTTGTGTGATTGTGTGGTTGTGTGATTGTGTGATTGTGTGATTGTGTGATTGTGTGATTGTGTGATAGTGACTGTGTGATTGTGTGATTGTGTGATTGTGTGATTGTGTGACCGTGATTGTGTGACCGTGATTGAGTGACCGTGATTGTGATTGCGTGATTGTGTGGTTGTGTGATTGTGTGATTGTGTGATTGTGTGATTGTGTGATTGTGTGATTGTGTGATTGTGTGATTGTGTGATTGTGTGATTGTGTGATTGTGTGATTGTGTGATTGTGTGATTGTGTGATTGTGTGATTGTGTGATTGTGGTTGTGTGATTGTGGTTGTGTGATTGTGGTTGTGTGATTGTGATTGTGTGATTGTGATTGTGTGATTGTGACAGTGTGATTGTGTGATTGTGTGATTGAGTGATTGTGTGCTTGTGTGATTGTGTGGTTGTGTGATTGTGTGATTGTGTGATTGTGTGATTGTGTGATTGTGTGATTGTGTGATTGTGGTTGTGTGATTGTGATTGGGTGATTGTGATTGTGTGATTGTGATTGTGTGATTGTGTCTGTGTGATTGTGTGAGTGTGTGATTGTGTGATTGTGTGATTGTGTGATTGTGTGATTGTGTGATTGTGTGATTGTGTGATTGTGTGATTGTGTGATTGTGTGATTGTGTGATTGTGTGATTGTGTGATTGTGTGATTGTGTGATTGTGTGATTGTGATTGTGTGATTGTGATTTTGTGATTGTGACTGTGTGATTGTGACTGTGTGATTGTGTGAGCGTGTGATTGTGTGATTGAGTGATTGTGTGCTTGTGTGATTGTGTGGTTGTGTGATTGTGTGATTGTGTGATTAGGTGATTAGGTGATTGTGTGATTGTGTGATTGTCTGATTGTGTGATTGTGTGATTGTGCGATTGTGTGATTGTGTGATTATGTGATTGTGTGATTGTGTGATTGTGTGATTGTGTGATTGTGTGATTGTGTGATTGTGTGATTGTGTGATTGTGTGATTGTGTGATTGTGTGATTGTGTGATTGTGTGATTGTGTGATTGTGTGATTGTGTGATTGTGTGATTGTGTGATTGTGTGATTGTGTGATTGTGTGATTGTGTGATTGTGTGATTGTGTGATTGTGGTTGTGTGATTGTGACTGTGTGATTGTGATTGTGTGATTGTGATTGTGTGATTGTGACTATGTGATTGTGTCAGTGTGTGATTGGGTGATTGTGTGATTGTGTGATTGTGTGACTGTGTGATTGTGTGATTGTGTGATTGTGTGATTGTGTGATTGTGTGATTGTGATTGTGTGATTGTGACTGTGTGATTGTGTGAGTGTGTGATTGTGTGATTGAGTGATTGTGTGGTTGTGTGATTGTGTGGTTGTGTGATTGTGTGGTTGTGTGATTGTGTGATTGTGTGATTGTGTGATTGTGTGATTGTGTGATTGTGTGATTGTGTGATTGTGTGATTGTGTGATTGTGTGATTGTGTGATTGTGGTTGTGTGAATGTGGTTGTGTGATTGTGGTTGTGTGATTGTGATTGTGTGATTGTGATTGTGTGATTGTGACTGTGTGATTGTGTGATTGAGTGATTGTGTGCTTGTGTGATTGTGTGATTGTGTGATTGTGTGATTGTGTGATTGTGTGATTGTGTGATTGTGTGATTGTGTGATTGTGTGATTGTGTGATTGTGTGATTGTGTGATTGTGTGATTGTGTGATTGTGGTTGTGTGATTGTGACTGTGTGATTGTAATTGTGTGATTGTGATTGTGTGATTGTGACTGTGTGATTGTGTGAGTGTGTGATTGTGTGATTGTGTGATTGTGTGATTGTGTGATTGTGTGAGTGTGTGATTGTGTGATTGTGTGATTGTGTGATTGTGTGATTGTGTGATTGTGTGATTATGTGATTGTGACTGTGTGATTGTGTGAGTGTGTGATTGTGTGATTGAGTGATTGTGTGGTTGTGTGATTGTGTGGTTGTGTGATTGTGTGATTGTGTGATTGTGTGATTGTGTGATTGTGTGATTGTGTGATTGTGTGATAGTGACTGTGTGATTGTGTGATTGTGTGATTGTGTGATTGTGTGATTGTGTGACCGTGATTGTGTGACAGTGATTGTGTGACCGTGATTGTGTGACCGTGATTGAGTGACCGTGATTGTGATTGCGTGATTGTGTGATTGTGTGAATGTGTGATCGTGTGATTGTGTGATCGTGTGATTGTGTGATTGTGTGATTGTGTGATTGTGTGATTGTGTGATTGTGTGATTGTGTGATTGTGTGATTGTGTGATTGTGTGATTGTGTGATTGTGTGATTGTGGTTGTGTGATTGTGACTGTGTGATTGTGATTGTGTGATTGTGATTGTGTGATTGTGACTGTGTGATTGTGTCAGTGTGTGATTGTGTGATTGTGTGATTGTGTGATTGTGTGAGTGTGTGATTGTGTGATTGTGTGATTGTGTGATTGTGTGATTGTGATTGTGTGATTGTGACTGTGTGATTGTGTGAGTGTGTGATTGTGTGATTGTGTGAGTGTGTGATTGTGTGATTGTGTGATTGTGTGATTGTGTGATTGTGTGATTGTGTGATTGTGTGATTGTGACTGTGTGATTGTGTGATTGTGTGGTTGTGTGATTTTGTGATTGTGTGATTGTGTGATTGTGTGATTGTGTTATTGTGACTGTGTGATTGTGTGATTGTGATTGTGTGATTGTGATTGTGTGATTGTGGTTGTGTGATTGTGACTGTGTGATTGTGATTGTGTGATTGTGATTGTGTGATTGTGTGATTGTGTGATTGTGTGACCGTGATTGTGTGACAGTGATTGTGTGACCGTGATTGTGTGACCGTGATTGAGTGACCGTGATTGTGATTGCGTGATTGTGTGATTGTGTGAATGTGTGATCGTGTGATTGTGTGATCGTGTGATTGTGTGATTGTGTGAGTGTGTGATTGTGTGATTGTGTGATTGTGTGATTGTGTGATTGTGTGATTGTGTGATTGTGTGATTGTGACTGTGTGATTGTGTGATTGTGTGGTTGTGTGATTTTGTGATTGTGTGATTGTGTGATTGTGTGATTGTGTGATTGTGTGATTGTGGTTGTGTGATTGTGACTGTGTGATTGTGATTGTGTGATTGTGATTGTGTGATTGTGACTGTGTGATTGTGTCAGTGTGTGATTGTGTGATTGTGTGATTGTGTGATTGTGTGAGTGTGTGATTGTGTGATTGTGTGATTGTGTGATTGTGTGATTGTGATTGTGTGATTGTGACTGTGTGATTGTGTGAGTGTGTGATTGTGTGATTGAGTGATTGTGTGGTTGTGTGATTGTGTGGTTGTGTGATTGTGTGGTTGTGTGAGTGTGTGATTGTGTGATTGTGTGATTGTGTGATTGTGTGATTGTGTGATTGTGTGATTGTGTGATTGTGTGATTGTGGTTGTGTGAATGTGGTTGTGTGATTGTGGTTGTGTGATTGTGATTGTGTGATTGTGATTGTGTGATTGTGACTGTGTGATTGTGTGATTGTGTGATTGAGCGATTGTGTGCTTGTGTGATTGTGTGATTGTGTGATTGTGTGATTGTGTGATTGTGTGATTGTGTGATTGTGTGATTGTGTGATTGTGTGATTGAGTGATTGTGTGATTGTGTGATTGTGTGATTGTGTGATTGTGTGATTGTGTGATTGTGTGATTGTGTGATTGTGTGATTGTGTGATTGTGTGATTGTGTGATTGTGGTTGTGTGATTGTGACTGTGTGATTGTAATTGTGTGATTGTGATTGTGTGATTGTGACTGTGTGATTGTGTGAGTGTGTGATTGTGTGATTGTGTGATTGTGTGATTGTGTGATTATGTGATTGTGACTGTGTGATTGTGTGAGTGTGTGATTGTGTGATTGAGTGATTGTGTGGTTGTGTGATTGTGTGGTTGTGTGATTGTGTGATTGTGTGATTGTGTGATTGTGTGATTGTGTTATTGTGTGATTGTGTGATTGTGTGATAGTGACTGTGTGATTGTGTGATTGTGTGATTGTGTGATTGTGTGATTGTGTGATTGTGTGATTGTGTGACCGTGATTGTGTGACAGTGATTGTGTGACCGTGATTGTGTGACCGTGATTGAGTGACCGTGATTGTGATTGCGTGATTGTGTGATTGTGTGAATGTGTGATCGTGTGATTGTGTGATCGTGTGATTGTGTGATTGTGTGAGTGTGTGATTGTGTGATTGTGTGATTGTGTGATTGTGACTGTGTGATTGTGTGATTGTGTGGTTGTGTGATTTTGTGATTGTGTGATTGTGTGATTGTGTGATTGTGTTATTGTGACTGTGTGATTGTGTGATTGTGATTGTGTGATTGTGATTGTGTGATTGTGGTTGTGTGATTGTGACTGTGTGATTGTGATTGTGTGATTGTGATTGTGTGATTGTGACTGTGTGATTGTGTCAGTGTGTGATTGTGTGATTGTGTGATTGTGTGATTGTGTGGTTGTGTGATTGTGTGATTGTGTGATTGTGTGATTGTGTGATTGTCTGATTGTGTGATTGTGTGATTGTGTGATTGTGTGATTGTGTGATTATGGTTGTGTGATTGTGGTTGTGTGATTGTGGTTGTGTGATTGTGATTGTGTGATTGTGATTGTGTGATAGTGATTGTGTGATTGTGACTGTGTGATTGTGACTGTGTGATTGTGTGAGTGTGTGATTATGTGATTGAGTGATTGTGTGCTTGTGCGATTGTGTGGTTGTGTGATTGTGTGATTGTGTGATTAGGTGATTAGGTGATTGTGTGATTGTGTGATTGTCTGATTGTGTGATTGTGTGATTGTGCGATTGTGTGATTGTGTGATTATGTGATTGTGTGATTGTGTGATTGTGTGATTGTGTGATTGTGTGATTGTGTGATTGTGTGATTGTGTGATTGTGTGATTGTGTGATTGTGTGATTGTGTGATTGTGTGATTGTGTGATTGTGTGATTGTGTGATTGTGTGAGTGTGTGATTGTCTGATTGAGTGATTGTGTGCTTGTGTGATTGTGTGGTTGTGTGATTGTGTGATTGTGTGATTGTGTGATTGTGTGATTGTGTGATTGTGTGATTGTGTGATTGTGTGATTGTGTGATTGTGTGATTGTGTGATTGTGTGATTGTGTGATTGTGTGATTGTGTGATTGTGTGATTGTGTGATTGTGTGATTGTGTGATTGTGTGATTAGGTGATTGTGTGATTGTGTGATTGTGTGATTGTGATTGTGTGATTGTGTGATTGTGTGATTGTGTGATTGTGCGATTGTGTGATTGTGTGATTGTGTGATTGTGTGATTGTGTGATTGTGTGATTGTGTGATTGTGTGATTGTGTGATTGTGTGATTGTGTGATTGTGTGATTGTGTGATTGTGTGATTGTGTGATTGTGTGATTGTGTGATTGTGGTTGTGTGATTGTGATTGTGTGATTGTGATTGTGTGATTGTGATTGTGTGATTGTGTCTGTGTGATTGTGTGAGTGTGTGATTGTGTGATTGTGTGATTGTGTGATTGTGTGATTGTGTGATTGTGTGATTGCGTGATTGTGTGATTGTGTGATTGTGTGATTGTGATTGTGTGATTGTGATTGTGTGATTGTGACTGTGTGATTGTGACTGTGTGATTGTGTGAGAGTGTGATTGTGTGATTGAGTGATTGTGTGCTTGTGTGATTGTGTGGTTGTGTGATTGTGTGATTGTGTGATTAGGTGATTAGGTGATTGTGTGATTGTGTGATTGTGTGATTGTGTGATTGTGTGATTGTGTGATTGTGTGATTATGTGATTGCGTGATTGTGTGATTGTGTGATTGTGTGAGTGTGTGATTGTGTGATTGTGTGATTGTGTGATTGTGTGATTGTGTGATTGTGTGATTGTGTGATTGTGTGAGTGTGTGATTGTCTGATTGAGTGATTGTGTGCTTGTGTGATTGTGTGGTTGCGTGATTGTGTGATTGTGTGATTGTGTGATTGTGTGATTGTGTGCTTGTGTGATTGTGTGCTTGTGTGATTGTGTGATTGTGTGATTGTGTGATTGTGTGATTGTGTGATTGTGTGATTGTGTGATTGTGTGATTGTGATTGTGTGATTGTGATTGTGTGATTGTGACTGTGTGATTGTGTGAGTGTGTGATTGTGTGATTGTGCGATTGTCTGATTGTGTGATTGTGTGATTGTGTGATTGTGTGATTGTGTGATTATGTGATTGTGTGATTGTGTGATTGTGTGAGTGTGTGATTGTCTGATTGAGTGATTGTGTGCTTGTGTGATTGTGTGGTTGTGTGATTGCGTGATTGTGTGATTAGGTGATTGTGTGTTTGTGTGATTGTGTGATTGTGACTGTGTGATTGTGACTGTGTGATTGTGTGAGTGTGTGATTGTGTGATTGAGTGATTGTGTGCTTGTGTGATTGTGTGGTTGTGTGATTGTGTGATTGTGTGATTGTGTGATTGTATGATTGTGTGATTGTGTGATTGTGTGATTGTGTGATTGTGTGACTGTGTGATTGTGTGATTGTGGTTGTGTGATTGCGACTGTGTGATTGTAATTGTGTGATTGTGATTGTGTGATTGTGACTGTGTGATTGTGTGAGTGTGTGATTGTGTGATTGTGTGATTGTGTGATGGTGTGATTGTGTGAGTGTGTGATTGTGTGATTGTGTGATTGTGTGATTGTGTGATTGTGTTATTGTGTGATTGTGTGAATGTGTGATTGTGTGATTGAGTGATTGTGTGGTTGTGTGATTGTGTGGTTGTGTGATTGTGTGATTGTGTGATTGTGTGATTGTGTGATTGTGTGATAGTGACTGTGTGATTGTGTGATTGTGTGATTGTGTGATTGTGTGACCGTGATTGTGTGACCGTGATTGAGTGACCGTGATTGTGATTGCGTGATTGTGTGGTTGTGTGATGGTGTGATTGTGTGAGTGTGTGATTGTGTGATTGTGTGATTGTGTGATTGTGTGATTGTGTTATTGTGTGATTGTGTGAATGTGTGATTGTGTGATTGAGTGATTGTGTGGTTGTGTGATTGTGTGGTTGTGTGATTGTGTGATTGTGTGATTGTGTGATTGTGTGATTGTGTGATAGTGACTGTGTGATTGTGTGATTGTGTGATTGTGTGATTGTGTGACCGTGATTGTGTGACCGTGATTGAGTGACCGTGATTGTGATTGCGTGATTGTGTGGTTGTGTGATTGTGTGATTGTGTGATTGTGTGATTGTGTGATTGTGTGATTGTGTGATTGTGTGATTGTGTGATTGTGTGATTGTGTGATTGTGTGATTGTGTGATTGTGTGATTGTGTGATTGTGGTTGTGTGATTGTGGTTGTGTGATTGTGGTTGTGTGATTGTGATTGTGTGATTGTGATTGTGTGATTGTGACTGTGTGATTGTGTGATTGTGTGATTGAGTGATTGTGTGCTTGTGTGATTGTGTGGTTGTGTGATTGTGTGATTGTGTGATTGTGTGATTGTGTGATTGTGTGATTGTGTGATTGTGGTTGTGTGATTGTGATTGGGTGATTGTGATTGTGTGATTGTGATTGTGTGATTGTGTCTGTGTGATTGTGTGAGTGTGTGATTGTGTGATTGTGTGATTGTGTGATTGTGTGATTGTGTGATTGTGTGATTGTGTGATTGTGTGATTGTGTGATTGTGTGATTGTGTGATTGTGTGATTGTGTGATTGTGTGATTGTGTGATTGTGTGATTGTGATTGTGTGATTGTGATTTTGTGATTGTGACTGTGTGATTGTGACTGTGTGATTGTGTGAGCGTGTGATTGTGTGATTGAGTGATTGTGTGCTTGTGTGATTGTGTGGTTGTGTGATTGTGTGATTGTGTGATTAGGTGATTAGGTGATTGTGTGATTGTGTGATTGTCTGATTGTGTGATTGTGTGATTGTGCGATTGTGTGATTGTGTGATTATGTGATTGTGTGATTGTGTGATTGTGTGATTGTGTGATTGTGTGATTGTGTGATTGTGTGATTGTGTGATTGTGTGATTGTGTGATTGTGTGATTGTGTGATTGTGTGATTGTGTGATTGTGTGATTGTGTGATTGTGTGATTGTGTGATTGTGTGATTGTGTGATTGTGTGATTGTGTGATTGTGTGATTGTGTGATTGTGTGATTGTGTGATTGTGGTTGTGTGATTGTGACTGTGTGATTGTGATTGTGTGATTGTGATTGTGTGATTGTGACTATGTGATTGTGTCAGTGTGTGATTGGGTGATTGTGTGATTGTGTGATTGTGTGATTGTGTGACTGTGTGATTGTGTGATTGTGTGATTGTGTGATTGTGTGATTGTGTGATTGTGATTGTGTGATTGTGACTGTGTGATTGTGTGAGTGTGTGATTGTGTGATTGAGTGATTGTGTGGTTGTGTGATTGTGTGGTTGTGTGATTGTGTGGTTGTGTGATTGTGTGATTGTGTGATTGTGTGATTGTGTGATTGTGTGATTGTGTGATTGTGTGATTGTGTGATTGTGTGATTGTGTGATTGTGTGATTGTGTGATTGTGTGATTGTGTGATTGTGTGATTGTGTGATTGTGGTTGTGTGATTGTGACTGTGTGATTGTAATTGTGTGATTGTGATTGTGTGATTGTGACTGTGTGATTGTGTGAGTGTGTGATTGTGTGATTGTGTGATTGTGTGATTGTGTGATTGTGTGAGTGTGTGATTGTGTGATTGTGTGATTGTGTGATTGTGTGATTGTGTGATTGTGTGATTATGTGATTGTGACTGTGTGATTGTGTGAGTGTGTGATTGTGTGATTGAGTGATTGTGTGGTTGTGTGATTGTGTGGTTGTGTGATTGTGTGATTGTGTGATTGTGTGATTGTGTGATTGTGTGATTGTGTGATTGTGTGATAGTGACTGTGTGATTGTGTGATTGTGTGATTGTGTGATTGTGTGATTGTGTGACCGTGATTGTGTGACAGTGATTGTGTGACCGTGATTGTGTGACCGTGATTGAGTGACCGTGATTGTGATTGCGTGATTGTGTGATTGTGTGAATGTGTGATCGTGTGATTGTGTGATCGTGTGATTGTGTGATTGTGTGATTGTGTGATTGTGTGATTGTGTGATTGTGTGATTGTGTGATTGTGTGATTGTGTGATTGTGTGATTGTGTGATTGTGTGATTGTGGTTGTGTGATTGTGACTGTGTGATTGTGATTGTGTGATTGTGATTGTGTGATTGTGACTGTGTGATTGTGTCAGTGTGTGATTGTGTGATTGTGTGATTGTGTGATTGTGTGAGTGTGTGATTGTGTGATTGTGTGATTGTGTGATTGTGTGATTGTGATTGTGTGATTGTGACTGTGTGATTGTGTGAGTGTGTGATTGTGTGATTGTGTGAGTGTGTGATTGTGTGATTGTGTGATTGTGTGATTGTGTGATTGTGTGATTGTGTGATTGTGACTGTGTGATTGTGTGATTGTGTGGTTGTGTGATTTTGTGATTGTGTGATTGTGTGATTGTGTGATTGTGTTATTGTGACTGTGTGATTGTGTGATTGTGATTGTGTGATTGTGATTGTGTGATTGTGGTTGTGTGATTGTGACTGTGTGATTGTGATTGTGTGATTGTGATTGTGTGATTGTGTGATTGTGTGATTGTGTGACCGTGATTGTGTGACAGTGATTGTGTGACCGTGATTGTGTGACCGTGATTGAGTGACCGTGATTGTGATTGCGTGATTGTGTGATTGTGTGAATGTGTGATCGTGTGATTGTGTGATCGTGTGATTGTGTGATTGTGTGAGTGTGTGATTGTGTGATTGTGTGATTGTGTGATTGTGTGATTGTGTGATTGTGTGATTGTGACTGTGTGATTGTGTGATTGTGTGGTTGTGTGATTTTGTGATTGTGTGATTGTGTGATTGTGTGATTGTGTGATTGTGTGATTGTGGTTGTGTGATTGTGACTGTGTGATTGTGATTGTGTGATTGTGATTGTGTGATTGTGACTGTGTGATTGTGTCAGTGTGTGATTGTGTGATTGTGTGATTGTGTGATTGTGTGAGTGTGTGATTGTGTGATTGTGTGATTGTGTGATTGTGTGATTGTGTGATTGTGATTGTGTGATTGTGACTGTGTGATTGTGTGAGTGTGTGATTGTGTGATTGAGTGATTGTGTGGTTGTGTGATTGTGTGGTTGTGTGATTGTGTGGTTGTGTGAGTGTGTGATTGTGTGATTGTGTGATTGTGTGATTGTGTGATTGTGTGATTGTGTGATTGTGTGATTGTGTGATTGTGGTTGTGTGAATGTGGTTGTGTGATTGTGGTTGTGTGATTGTGATTGTGTGATTGTGATTGTGTGATTGTGACTGTGTGATTGTGTGATTGTGTGATTGAGCGATTGTGTGCTTGTGTGATTGTGTGATTGTGTGATTGTGTGATTGTGTGATTGTGTGATTGTGTGATTGTGTGATTGTGTGATTGTGTGATTGAGTGATTGTGTGATTGTGTGATTGTGTGATTGTGTGATTGTGTGATTGTGTGATTGTGTGATTGTGTGATTGTGTGATTGTGTGATTGTGTGATTGTGTGATTGTGTGATTGTGGTTGTGTGATTGTGACTGTGTGATTGTAATTGTGTGATTGTGATTGTGTGATTGTGACTGTGTGATTGTGTGAGTGTGTGATTGTGTGATTGTGTGATTGTGTGATTGTGTGATTGTGTGAGTGTGTGATTGTGTGATTGTGTGATTGTGTGATTGTGTGATTGTGTGATTGTGTGATTATGTGATTGTGACTGTGTGATTGTGTGAGTGTGTGATTGTGTGATTGAGTGATTGTGTGGTTGTGTGATTGTGTGGTTGTGTGATTGTGTGATTGTGTGATTGTGTGATTGTGTGATTGTGTGATTGTGTGATTGTGTGATTGTGTGATAGTGACTGTGTGATTGTGTGATTGTGTGATTGTGTGATTGTGTGATTGTGTGATTGTGTGACCGTGATTGTGTGACAGTGATTGTGTGACCGTGATTGTGTGACCGTGATTGAGTGACCGTGATTGTGATTGCGTGATTGTGTGATTGTGTGAATGTGTGATCGTGTGATTGTGTGATCGTGTGATTGTGTGATTGTGTGAGTGTGTGATTGTGTGATTGTGTGATTGTGTGATTGTGACTGTGTGATTGTGTGATTGTGTGGTTGTGTGATTTTGTGATTGTGTGATTGTGTGATTGTGTGATTGTGTTATTGTGACTGTGTGATTGTGTGATTGTGATTGTGTGATTGTGATTGTGTGATTGTGGTTGTGTGATTGTGACTGTGTGATTGTGATTGTGTGATTGTGATTGTGTGATTGTGACTGTGTGATTGTGTCAGTGTGTGATTGTGTGATTGTGTGATTGTGTGATTGTGTGGTTGTGTGATTGTGTGATTGTGTGATTGTGTGATTGTGTGATTGTCTGATTGTGTGATTGTGTGATTGTGTGATTGTGTGATTGTGTGATTATGGTTGTGTGATTGTGGTTGTGTGATTGTGGTTGTGTGATTGTGATTGTGTGATTGTGATTGTGTGATTGTGATTGTGTGATTGTGACTGTGTGATTGTGACTGTGTGATTGTGTGAGTGTGTGATTATGTGATTGAGTGATTGTGTGCTTGTGCGATTGTGTGGTTGTGTGATTGTGTGATTGTGTGATTAGGTGATTAGGTGATTGTGTGATTGTGTGATTGTCTGATTGTGTGATTGTGTGATTGTGCGATTGTGTGATTGTGTGATTATGTGATTGTGTGATTGTGTGATTGTGTGATTGTGTGATTGTGTGATTGTGTGATTGTGTGATTGTGTGATTGTGTGATTGTGTGATTGTGTGATTGTGTGATTGTGTGATTGTGTGATTGTGTGATTGTGTGAGTGTGTGATTGTCTGATTGAGTGATTGTGTGCTTGTGTGATTGTGTGGTTGTGTGATTGTGTGATTGTGTGATTGTGTGATTGTGTGATTGTGTGATTGTGTGATTGTGTGATTGTGTGATTGTGTGATTGTGTGATTGTGTGATTGTGTGATTGTGTGATTGTGTGATTGTGTGATTGTGTGATTGTGTGATTGTGTGATTGTGTGATTGTGGTTGTGTGATTGTGACTGTGTGATTGTGATTGTGTGATTGTGATTGTGTGATTGTGTCAGTGTGTGATTGTGTGATTGTGTGATTGTGTGATTGTGTGAGTGTGTGATTGTGTGATTGTGTGATTGTGTGATTGTGGTTGTGTGAATGTGGTTGTGTGATTGTGGTTGTGTGATTGTGATTGTGTGATTGTGATTGTGTGATTGTGACTGTGTGATTGTGTGATTGTGTGATTGAGTGATTGTGTGCTTGTGTGATTGTGTGGTTGTGTGATTGTGTGATTGTGTGATTGTGTGATGGTGTGATTGTGCGATTGTGTGATTGTGTGATTGTGTGATTGTGGTTGTGTGATTGTGATTGTGTGATTGTGATTGTGTGATTGTGATTGTGTGATTGTGTCTGTGTGATTGTGATTGTGTGATTGTGATTGTGTGATTGTGTGATCGTGATTGTGTGATTGTGATTGTGTGATTGTGATTGTGTGATTGCGATTGTGTGATTGTGATTGTGTGATTGTGATTGTGTGATTGTGATTGTGTGATTGTGATTGTGTGATTGTGATTGTGCAATCGTGATTGTGTGATTGCGTGATTGTGATTGTGCGATTGTGGGATTGTGTGTTTGTGTGATTGTGTGATTGTGTGATTGTGTGATTGTGTGATTGTGAGATTGTGTGATTGTGTGATGGTGTAATTGTGATTGTGTGATTGTGATTGTGTGATTGTGTGATTGTGTGATTGTGTGATTGAGTGATTGTGTGAGTGTGTGGTTGTGTGATTGTGTGATTGTGTGATTGTGTGGTTGTGTGATTGTGTGACTGTGTGATTGTGCGACTGTGTGATTGTGTGATTGTGTGATTGTGTGATTGTGTGATTGTGTGATTGTGTGATTGTGTGATTGTGTGATTGTGTGATTGTGTGATTGTGTGATTGTGTGATTGTGTGATTGTGTGATTGTGTGATTGTGATTGTGTGATTGTGACTGTGTGATTGTGTGAGTGTGTGATTGTGTGATTGAGTGATTGTGTGCTTGTGTGATTGTGTGGTTGTGTGATTGTGTGATTGTGTGATTAGGTGATTGTGTGATTGTGTGATTGTGTGATTGTGTGATTGTGTGATTGTGTGATTGTGTGATTGTGTGATTGTGTGATTGTGTGATTGTGTGATTGTGTGATTGTGTGATTGTGTGATTGTGTGAGTGTGTGATTGTCTGATTGAGTGATTGTGTGCTTGTGTGATTGTGTGGTTGTGTGATTGTGTGATTGTGTGATTAGGTGATTGTATGATTGTGTGATTGTGTGATTGTGTGATTGTGTGATTGTGTGAGTGTGTGATTGTGTAATTGTGATTGTGTGATTGTGTGGTTGTGTGATTGTGTGATTGTGTGATTAGGTGATTGTGTGATTGGGTGATTGTGTGATTGTGATTGTGTGATTGTGTGATTGTGCGATTGTGTGATTGTGCGATTGTGTGATTGTGCGATTGTGTGATTGTGTGATTGTGTGATTGTGTGATTGTGTGATTCTGTGATTGTGTGATTGTGTGATTGTGTGATTGTGTGATTGTGTGATTGTGTGATTGTGGTTATGTGATTGTGATTGTGTGATTGTGATTGTGTGATTGTGATTGTGTGATTGTGTCTGTGTGATTGTGTGAGTGTGTGATTGTGTGATTGTGTGATTGTGTGATTGTGTGACTGTGTGATTGTGTGATTGTGTGATTGTGTGATTGTGTGATTGTGATTGTGTGATTGTGATTGTGTGATTGTGACTGTGTGATTGTGACTGTGTGATTGTGTGAGTGTGTGATTGTGTGATTGAGTGATTGTGTGCTTGTGTGATTGTGTGGTTGTGTGATTGTGTGATTGTGTGATTAGGTGATTAGGTGATTGTGTGATTGTGTGATTGTGAGATTGTGGTTGTGTGATTGTGACTGTGTGATTGTAATTGTGTGATTGTGATTGTGTGATTGTGACTGTGTGATTGCGTGAGTGTGTGATTGTGTGATTGTGTGATTGTGTGATTGTGTGATTGTGTGAGTGTGTGATTGTTTGATTGTGTGATTGTGTGATTGTGTGATTGTGACTGTGTGATTGTGTGTGTGTGTGATTGTGTGATTGAGTGATTGTGTGGTTGTGTGATTGTGTGGTTGTGTGATTGTGTGATTGTGTGATTGTGTGATTGTGTGATTGTGTGATTGTGTGATTGTGTGATAGTGACTGTGTGATTGTGTGATTGTGTGATTGTGTGATTGTGTGACCGTGATTGTGTGACCGTGATTGTGTGACCGTGATTGAGTGACCGTGATTGTGATTGCGTGATTGTGTGATTGTGTGATTGCGATTGTGTGATTGTGATTGTGTGATTGTGATTGTGTGATTGTGATTGTGTGATTGTGATTGTGTGATTGTGATTGTGTGATTGTGATTGTGTGATTGTGATTGTGTGATTGTGATTGTGTGATTGTGATTGTGTGATTGTGATTGTGTGATTGTGATTGTGTGATTGTGATTGTGTGATTGTGATTGTGTGATTGTGATTGTGTGATTGTGATTGTGTGATTGTGATTGTGTGATTGTGATTGTGTGATTGTGATTGTGTGATTGTGATTGTGTGATTGTGATTGTGTGATTGTGATTGCGTGATTGTGATTGTGTGATTGTGTTTGTGTGATTGTGATTGTGTGATTGTGATTGTGTGATTGTGATTGTGTGATTGTGATTGTGTGATTGTGATTGTGTGATTGTGATTGTGTGATTGTGTGATTGTGATTGTGTGATTGTGATTGTGTGATTGTGATTGTGTGATTGTTATTGTGTGATTGTGATTGTGTGATTGTGATTGTGTGATTGTGATTGTGTGATTGTGATTGTGTGATTGTGATTGTGTGATTGTGATTGTGTGATTGTGATTGTGTGATTGTGATTGTGTGATTGTGATTGTGTGATTGTGATTGTGTGATTGTGATTGTGTGATTGTGATTGTGTGATTGTGATTGTGTGATTGTGATTGTGTGATTGTGATTGTGTGATTGTGATTGTGTGATTGTGATTGTGTGATTGTGATTGTGTGATTGTGATTGTGCGATTGTGATTGTGTGATTGTGATTGTGTGATTGTGATTGTGTGATTGTGATTGTGATTGTGTGATTGTGATTGTGTGATTGTGACTGCGTGATTGTGTGAGTGTGTGATTGTGTGATTGAGTGATTGTGTCCTTGTGTGATTGTATGATTGCGTGATTGTGTGATTGTGTGATGGTGTGATTGTGTGATTGTGTGATTGTGTGATTGTGTGATTGTGTGATTGTGTAATTGTGATTGTGTGATTGTGTGATTGTGTGATTGTGTGATTGTGTGATGGTGTGATTGTGTGATTGTGTGATTGTGTGATTGTGTGATTGTGTGATCGTATGATCGTTTGATTGTGTAATTGTGTGATTGTGTAATTGTGATTGTGTAATTGTGATTTTGTGATTGTGATTGTGTGATTGTGTGATTGTGTGGTTGTGTGATTGTGTGATTGTGTGATTGTGGTTGTGTGATTGTGACTGTGTGATTGTGATTGTGTGATTGTGATTGTGTGATTGTGACTGTGTGATTGTGTGATTGTGTGATTGAGTGATTGTGTGATTGTGTTATTGTGACTGTGTGATTGTGTGATTGTGATTGTGTGATTGTGATTGTGTGATTGTGGTTGTGTGATTGTGACTGTGTGATTGTGATTGTGTGATTGTGACTGTGTGATTGTGTCAGTGTGTGATTGTGTGATTGTGTGATTGTGTGATTGTGTGATTGTGTGATTGTGTGATTATGTGATTGTGGCAGTGTGATTGTGTGAGTGTGTGATTGTGTGATTGAGTGATTGTGTGGTTGTGTGATTGTGTGGTTGTGTGATTGTGTGATTGTGTGATTGTGTGATTGTGTGATTGTGTGATAGTGACTGTGTGATTGTGTGATTGTGTGATTGTGTGATTGTGTGATTGTGTGACCGTGATTGTGTGACAGTGATTGTGTGACCGTGATTGTGTGACCGTGATTGAGTGACCGTGATTGTGATTGCGTGATTGTGTGATTGTGTGAATGTGTGATCGTGTGATTGTGTGATCGTGTGATTGTGTGATTGTGTGATTGTGTGATTGTGTTATTGTGACTGTGTGATTGTGTGATTGTGATTGTGTGATTGTGATTGTGTGATTGTGGTTGTGTGATTGTGACTGTGTGATTGTGATTGTGTGATTGTGAT
This sequence comes from Megachile rotundata, assembly GCF_050947335.1. NCBI lineage: Eukaryota > Metazoa > Arthropoda > Insecta > Hymenoptera > Megachilidae > Megachile > Megachile rotundata. The sequence continues at coordinate 132,501 of NW_027473395.1, forward strand.
TGTGTGATTGTGACTGTGTGATTGTGTCAGTGTGTGATTGTGTGATTGTGTGATTGTGTGATTGTGTGATTGTGTGATTGAGTGATTGTGTGCTTGTGTGATTGTGTGGTTGCGTGATTGCGTGATTGTGTGATTGTGTGATTGTGTGATTGTGTGATTGTGTGATTGTGTGATTGTGTGATTGTGTGATTGTGTGATTGTGGTTGTGTGATTGTGATTGGGTGATTGTGATTGTGTGATTGTGATTGTGTGATTGTGTCTGTGTGATTGTGTGAGTGTGTGATTGTGTGATTGTGTGATTGTGTGATTGTGTGATTGTGTGATTGTGTGATTGTGTGATTGTGTGATTGTGTGATTGTGTGATTGTGTGATTGTGTGATTGTGTGATTGTGTAATTGTGTGATTGTGTGATTGTGTGATTGTGTGATTGTGTGATTGTGATTGTGTGATTGTGATTGTGTGATTGTGACTGTGTTATTGTGACTGTGTGATTGTGTGAGTGTGTGATTGTGTGATTGAGTGATTGTGTGCTTGTGCGATTGTGTGGTTGTGTGATTGTGTGATTGTGTGATTAGGTGATTAGGTGATTGTGTGATTGTGTGATTGTCTGATTGTGTGATTGTGTGATTGTGCGATTGTGTGATTGTGTGATTATGTGATTGTGTGATTGTGTGATTGTGTGATTGTGTGATTGTGTGATTGTGTGATTGTGTGATTGTGTGATTGTGTGATTGTGTGATTGTGTGATTGTGTGATTGTGTGAGTGTGTGATTGTCTGATTGAGTGATTGTGTGCTTGTGTGATTGTGTGGTTGTGTGATTGTGTGATTGTGTGAGTGTGTGATTGTGTGATTGTGTGATTGTGTGATTGTGTGATTGTGATTGTGTGATTGTGACTGTGTGATTGTGTGAGTGTGTGATTGTGTGATTGAGTGATTGTGTGGTTGTGTGATTGTGTGGTTGTGTGATTGTGTGGTTGTGTGATTGTGTGATTGTGTGATTGTGTGATTGTGTGATTGTGTGATTGTGTGAGTGTGTGATTGTGTGATTGTGTGATTGTGTGATTGTGTGATTGTGATTGTGTGATTGTGACTGTGTGATTGTGTGAGTGTGTGATTGTCTGATTGAGTGATTGTGTGCTTGTGTGATTGTGTGGTTGTGTGATTGTGTGATTGTGTGATTGTGTGATGGTGTGATTGTGCGATTGTGTGATTGTGTGATTGTGTGATTGTGGTTGTGTGATTGTGATTGTGTGATTGTGATTGTGTGATTGTGATTGTGTGATTGTGTCTGTGTGATTGTGTGATTGTGTGATTGTGTGATTGTGTGATTGTGTGATTGTGTGATTGTGTGATTGTGTGATTGTGTGATTGTGGTTGTGTGATTGTGACTGTGTGATTGTAATTGTGTGATTGTGATTGTGTGGGTGTGACTGTGTGATTGTGTGAGTGTGTGATTGTGTGATTGTGTGATTGTGTGAGTGTGTGATTGTGTGATTGTGTGATTGTGTGATTGTGTGATTGTGTGCTTGTGTTATTGTGTGATGGTGACTGTGTGATTGTGTGAGTGTGTGATTGTGTGATTGAGTGATTGTGTGGTTGTGTGATTGTGTGGTTGTGATTGTGTGATTGTGATTGTGTGATTGTGATTGTGTGATTGAGATTGTGTGATTGTGATTGTGTGATTGTGATTGTGTGATTGTGATTGTGTGATTGTGATTGTGTGATTGTGATTGTGTGATTGTGATTGTGTGATCGTGATTGTGTGATCGTGATTGTGTGATCGTGATTGTGTGATCGTGATTGTGTGATCGTGATTGTGTGATCGTGGTTGTGTGATCGTGATTGTGTGATCGTGATTGTGTGATTGTGATTGTGTGATTGTGATTGTGTGATTGTGATTGTGTGATTGTGATTGTGTGATTGTGATTGTGTGATTGTGATTGTGTGATAGTGATTGTGCAATCGTGATTGTGTGATTGCGTGATTGTGATTGTGCGATTGTGGGATTGTGTGATTGTGTGATTGTGTGATTGTGTGATTGTGTGATTGTGAGATTGTGTGATTGTGTGATGGTGTAATTGTGATTGTGTGATTGTGATTGTGTGATTGTGTGATTGTGTGATTGTGTGATTGAGTGATTGTGTGAGTGTGTGGTTGTGTGATTGTGTGATTGTGTGATTGTGTGGTTGTGTGATTGTGTGATTGTGTGACTGTGTGATTGTGCGACTGTGTGATTGTGTGATTGTGTGATTGTGTGATTGTGTGATTGTGTGATTGTGTGATTGTGTGATTGTGTGATTGTGTGATTGTGTGATTGTGTGATTGTGTGATTGTGTGATTGTGTGATTGTGTGATTGTGATTGTGTTATTGTGACTGTGTGATTGTGACTGTGTGATTGTGTGAGTGTGTGATTGTGTGATTGAGTGATTGTGTGCTTGTGTGATTGTGTGGTTGTGTGATTGTGTGATTGTGTGATTAGGTGATTGTGTGATTGTGTGATTGTGTGATTGTGTGATTGTGTGATTGTGTGATTGTGTGATTATGTGATTGTGTGATTGTGTGATTGTGTGATTGTGTGAGTGTGTGATTGTCTGATTGAGTGATTGTGTGCTTGTGTGATTGTGTGGTTGTGTGATTGTGTGATTGTGTGATTAGGTGATTGTATGATTGTGTGATTGTGTGATTGTGTGATTGTGTGATTGTGTGAGTGTGTGATTGTGTAATTGTGGTTGTGTGATTGTGTGATTGTGTGATTAGGTGATTGTGTGATTGTGTGATTGTGTGATTGTGATTGTGTGATTGTGTGATTGTGCGATTGTGTGATTGTGCGATTGTGTGATTGTGTGATTGTGTGATTGTGTGATTATGTGATTGTGTGATTGTGTGATTCTGTGATTGTGTGATTGTGTGATTGTGTGATTGTGTGATTGTGTGATTGTGTGATTGTGTGATTGTGTGATTGTGTGATTGTGTGATTGTGGTTGTGTGATTGTGATTGTGTGATTGTGATTGTGTGATTGTGATTGTGTGATTGTGACTGTGTGATTGTGTGAGTGTGTGATTGTGTGATTGTGTGATTGTGTGATTGTGTGATTGTGTGATTGTGTGATTGTGTGATTGTGTGATTGTGTGATTGTGTGATTGTGATTGTGTGATTGTGATTGTGTGATTGTGACTGTGTGATTGTGACTGTGTGATTGTGTGAGTGTGTGATTGTGTGATTGAGTGATTGTGTGCTTGTGTGATTGTGTGGTTGTGTGATTGTGTGATTGTGTGATTAGGTGATTAGGTGATTGTGTGATTGTGTGATTGTGAGATTGTGGTTGTGTGATTGTGACTGTGTGATTGTAATTGTGTGATTGTGATTGTGTGATTGTGACTGTGTGATTGCGTGAGTGTGTGATTGTGTGATTGTGTGATTGTGTGATTGTGTGATTGTGTGAGTGTGTGATTGTGTGATTGTGTGATTGTGTGATTGTGTGATTGTGACTGTGTGATTGTGTGTGTGTGTGATTGTGTGATTGAGTGATTGTGTGGTTGTGTGATTGTGTGGTTGTGTGATTGTGTGATTGTGTGATTGTGTGATTGTGTGATTGTGTGATTGTGTGATAGTGACTGTGTGATTGTGTGATTTTGTGATTGTGTGATTGTGTGACCGTGATTGTGTGACCGTGATTGTGTGACCGTGATTGAGTGACCGTGATTGTGATTGCGTGATTGTGTGATTGTGTGATTGCGATTGTGTGATTGTGATTGTGTGATTGTGATTGTGTGATTGTGACTGTGTGATTGTGTGATTGTGTGATTGAGTGATTGTGTGATTGTGTTATTGTGACTGTGTGATTGTGTGATTGTGATTGTGTGATTGTGGTTGTGTGATTGTGACTGTGTGATTGTGATTGTGTGATTGTGATTGTGTGATTGTGACTGTGTGATTGTGTCAGTGTGTGATTGTGTGATTGTGTGATTGTGTGATTGTGTGATTGTGTGATTATGTGATTGTGGCAGTGTGATTGTGTGAGTGTGTGATTGTGTGATTGAGTGATTGTGTGGTTGTGTGATTGTGTGGTTGTGTGATTGTGTGATTGTGTGATTGTGTGATTGTGTGATAGTGACTGTGTGATTGTGTGATTGTGTGATTGTGTGATTGTGTGATTGTGTGACCGTGATTGTGTGACAGTGATTGTGTGACCGTGATTGTGTGACCGTGATTGAGTGACCGTGATTGTGATTGCGTGATTGTGTGATTGTGTGAATGTGTGATCGTGTGATTGTGTGATCGTGTGATTGTGTGATTGTGTGATTGTGTGATTGTGTTATTGTGACTGTGTGATTGTGTGATTGTGATTGTGTGATAGTGATTGTGTGATTGTGGTTGTGTGATTGTGACTGTGTGATTGTGATTGTGTGATTGTGATTGTGTGATTGTGACTGTGTGATTGTGTCAGTGTGTGATTGTGTGATTGTGTGATTGTGTGATTGTGTGATTGTGTGATTGAGTGATTGTGTGCTTGTGTGATTGTGTGGTTGTGTGATTATGTGATTGTGTGATTGTGTGATTGTGTGATTGTGTGATTGTGTGATTGTGTGATTGTGTGATTGTGGTTGTGTGATTGTGATTGGGTGATTGTGATTGTGTGATTGTGATTGTGTGATTGTGTCTGTGTGATTGTGTGAGTGTGTGATTGTGTGATTGTGTGATTGTGTGATTGTGTGATTGTGTGATTGTGTGATTGTGTGATTGTGTGATTGTGTGATTGTGTGATTGTGTGATTGTGTGATTGTGTGATTGTGTGATTGTGTGATTGTGTGATTGTGTGATTGTGTGATTGTGTGATTGTGTGATTGTGTGATTGTGTGATTGTGTGATTGTGTGATTGTGTGATTGTGTGATTGTGTGATTGTGATTGTGTGATTGTGATTGTGTGATTGTGACTGTGTGATTGTGACTGTGTGATTGTGTGAGTGTGTGATTGTGTGATTGAGTGATTGTGTGCTTGTGCGATTGTGTGGTTGTGTGATTGTGTGATTGTGTGATTAGGTGATTAGGTGATTGTGTGATTGTGTGATTGTCTGATTGTGTGATTGTGTGATTGTGCGATTGTGTGATTGTGTGATTATGTGATTGTGTGATTGTGTGATTGTGTGATTGTGTGATTGTGTGATTGTGTGATTGTGTGATTGTGTGATTGTGTGATTGTGTGATTGTGTGATTGTGTGATTGTGTGATTGTGTGATTGTGTGATTGTGTGATTGTGTGATTGTGTGATTGTGTGAGTGTGTGATTGTCTGATTGAGTGATTGTGTGCTTGTGTGATTGTGTGGTTGTGTGATTGTGTGATTGTGTGATTGTGTGATTGTGTGATTGTGTGATTGTGTGATTGTGTGATTGTGTGATTGTGTGATTGTGTGATTGTGTGATTGTGTGATTGTGTGATTGTGTGATTGTGTGATTGTGGTTGTGTGATTGTGACTGTGTGATTGTGATTGTGTGATTGTGACTGTGTGATTGTGTCAGTGTGTGATTGTGTGATTGTGTGATTGTGTGATTGTGTGAGTGTGTGATTGTGTGATTGTGTGATTGTGTGATTGTGTGATTGTGTGATTGTGTGATTGTGATTGTGTGATTGTGACTGTGTGATTGTGTGAGTGTGTGATTGTGTGATTGAGTGATTGTGTGGTTGTGTGATTGTGTGGTTGTGTGATTGTGTGGTTGTGTGATTGTGTGATTGTGTGATTGTGTGATTGTGTGATTGTGTGATTGTGTGATTGTGTGATTGTGTGATTGTGTGATTGTGTGATTGTGTGATTGTGTGATTGTGTGATTGTGTGATTGTGGTTGTGTGAATGTGGTTGTGTGATTGTGGTTGTGTGATTGTGATTGTGTGATTGTGATTGTGTGATTGTGACTGTGTGATTGTGTGATTGTGTGATTGAGTGATTGTGTGCTTGTGTGATTGTGTGGTTGTGTGATTGTGTGATTGTGTGATTGTGTGATGGTGTGATTGTGCGATTGTGTGATTGTGTGATTGTGTGATTGTGGTTGTGTGATTGTGATTGTGTGATTGTGATTGTGTGATTGTGATTGTGTGATTGTGTCTGTGTGATTGTGTGATTGTGTGATTGTGTGATTGTGTGATTGTGTGATTGTGTGATTGTGTGATTGTGTGATTGTGTGATTGTGTGATTGTGTGATTGTGTGATTGTGTGATTGTGTGATTGTGTGATTGTGTTTGTGTGATTGTGATTGTGTGATTGTGACTGTGTGATTGTGTGAGTGTGTGATTGTGTGATTGAGTGCTTGTGTGCTTGTGTGATTGTGTGGTTGTGTGAATGTGTGATTGTGTGATTAGGTGATTAGGTGATTGTGTGATTGTGCGATTGTCTGATTGTGTGATTGTGTGATTGTGTGATTGTCTGATTATGTGATTGTGTGATTGTGTGATTGTGTGATTGTGTGAGTGTGTGATTGTCTGATTGAGTGATTGTGTGCTTGTGTGATTGTGTGGTTGTGTGATTGCGTGATTGTGTGATTAGGTGATTGTGTGTTTGTGTGATTGTGTGATTGTGACTGTGTGATTGTGTGAGTGTGTGATTGTGTGATTGAGTGATTGTGTGCTTGTGTGATTGTGTGGTTGTGTGATTGTGTGATTGTGTGATTGTGTGATTGTGTGATTGTGTGATTGTGTGATTGTGTGATTGTGTGATTGTGTGATTGTGTGATTGTGTGATTGTGGTTGTGTGATTGTGACCGTGTGATTGTAATTGTGTGATTGTGATTGTGTGGTTGTGACTGTGTGATTGTGTGAGTGTGTGATTGTGTGATTGTGTGATTGTGTGAGTGTGTGATTGTGTGATTGTGTGATTGTGTGATTGTGTGATTGTGTGCTTGTGTTATTGTGTGATTGTGTGCTTGTGTTATTGTGTGATGGTGACTGTGTGATTGTGTGAGTGTGTGATTGTGTGATTGAGTGATTGTGTGCTTGTGTGATTGTGTGGTTGTGTGATTGTGTGATTGTGTGATTGTGTGATTGTGTGATTGTGTGATTGTGTGATAGTGACTGTGTGATTGTGTGATTGTGTGATTGTGTGATTGTGTGACCGTGATTGTGTGACCGTGATTGTGATTGCGTGATTGTGTGATTGTGTGAATGTGTGATCGTGTCATTGTGTGATCGTGTGATTGTGTGATTGTGTGAGTGTGTGATTGTGACTGTGTGATTGTGTGATTGTGTGGTTGTGTGATTTTGTGATTGTGTGATTGTGTGATTGTGTGATTGTGTTATTGTGACTGTGTGATTGTGTGAGTGTGTGATTGTGTGATTGTGTGATTGTGTGATTGTGTGATTGTGATTGTGTGATTGTGATTGTGTGATTGTGATTGTGTGATTGTGATTGTGTGATTGTGATTGTGTGATTGTGATTGTGTGATTGTGATTGTGTGATTGTGATTGTGTGATTGTGATTGTGTGATTGTGATTGTGTGATTGTGATTGTGTGATTGTGATTGTGTGATTGTGATTGTGTGATTGTGATTGTGTGATTGTGATTGTGTGATTGTGATTGTGATTGTGTGATTGTGATTGTGTGATTGTGATTGTGTGATTGTGATTGTGTGATTGTGATTGTGTGATTGTGATTGTGTGATTGTGATTGTGTGATTGTGATTGTGTGATTGTGATTGTGTGATTGTGATTGTGTGATTGTGATTGTGTGATTGTGATTGTGTGATTGTGATTGTGTGATTGTGATTGTGTGATTGTGATTGTGTGATTGTGATTGTGTGATTGTGATTGTGTGATTGTGATTGTGTGATTGTGATTGTGTGATTGTGATTGTGTGATTGTGATTGTGTGATTGTGATTGTGTGATTGTGATTGTGTGATTGTGATTGTGTGATTGTGATTGTGTGATTGTGATTGTGTGATTGTGATTGTGTGATTGTGATTGTGTGATTGTGATTGTGTGATTGTGATTGTGTGATTGTGATTGTGTGATTGTGATTGTGTGATTGTGATTGTGTGATTGTGATTGTGTGATTGTGATTGTGTGATTGTGATTGTGTGATTGTGATTGTGTGATTGTGATTGTGTGATTGTGATTGTGATTGTGTGATTGTGATTGTGTGATTGTGATTGTGTGATTGTGATTGTGTGATTGTGATTGTGTGATTGTGATTGTGTGATTGTGATTGTGTGATTGTGATTGTGTGATTGTGATTGTGTGATTGTGATTGTGTGATTGTGATTGTGTGATTGTGATTGTGTGATTGTGATTGTGTGATTGTGATTGTGTGATTGTGATTGTGTGATTGTGATTGTGTGATTGTGATTGTGTGATTGTGATTGTGTGATTGTGATTGTGTGATTGTGATTGTGTGATTGTGATTGTGTGATTGTGATTGTGTGATTGTGATTGTGTGATTGTGATTGTGTGATTGTGATTGTGTGATTGTGATTGTGTGATTGTGATTGTGTGATTGTGATTGTGTGATTGTGATTGTGTGATTGAGATTGTGTGATTGTGATTGTGTGATCGTGATTGTGTGATCGTGATTGTGTGATCGTGATTGTGTGATCGTGATTGTGTGATCGTGATTGTGTGATCGTGATTGTGTGATCGTGATTGTGTGATCGTGATTGTGTGATCGTGATTGTGTGATCGTGATTGTGTGATCGTGGTTGTGTGATCGTGATTGTGTGATCGTGATTGTGTGATCGTGATTGTGTGATCGTGATTGTGTGATTGTGATTGTGTGATTGTGATTGTGTGATTGTGATTGTGTGATTGTGATTGTGTGATTGTGTGATTGTGTGATTGTGTGATTGAGTGATTGTGTGAGTGTGTGGTTGTGTGATTGTGTGATTGTGTGATTGTGTGGTTGTGTGATTGTGCGACTGTGTGATTGTGTGATTGTGTGATTGTGTGATTGTGTGATTGTGTGATTGTGTGATTGTGTGATTGTGTGATTGTGTGATTGTGTGATTGTGTGATTGTGTGATTGTGTGATTGTGTGATTATGTGATTGTGTGATTATGTGATTGTGTGATTGTGTGATTGTGTGATTGTGTGAGTGTGTGATTGTCTGATTGAGTGATTGTGTGCTTGTGTGATTGTGTGGTTGTGTGATTGTGTGATTGTGTGATTGTATGATTGTGTGATTGTGTGATTGTGTGGTTGTGTGATTGTGTGATTGTGTGATTAGGTGATTGTGTGATTGTGTGATTGTGTGATTGCGATTGTGTGATTGTGTGATTGTGTGATTGTGTGATTGTGCGATTGTGTGATTGTGTGATTGTGTGATTGTGTGATTGTGTGATTGTGTGATTGTGTGATTGTGTGATTGTGTGATTGTGTGATTGTGTGATTGTGTGATTGTGTGATTGTGTGATTGTGTGATTGTGTGATTGTGTGATTGTGTGATTGTGTGATTGTGTGATTGTGTGATTGTGTGATTGTGGTTGTGTGATTGTGATTGTGTGATTGTGATTGTGTGATTGTGATTGTGTGATTGTGTCTGTGTGATTGTGTGAGTGTGTGATTGTGTGATTGTGTGATTGTGTGATTGTGTGATTGTGTGATTGTGTGATTGTGTGATTGTGATTGTGTCATTGTGATTGTGTGATTGTGACTGTGTGATTGTGACTGTGTGATTGTGTGAGTGTGTGATTGTGTGATTGAGTGATTGTGTGCCTGTGTGATTGTGTGGTTGTGTGATTGTGTGATTGTGTGATTAGGTGATTAGGTGATTGTGTGATTGTGTGATTGTGTGATTGTGTGATTGTGTGATTGTGTGATTGTGTGATTATGTGATTGTGTGATTGTGTGATTGTGTGATTGTGTGAGTGTGTGATTGTCTGATTGAGTGATTGTGTGCTTGTGTGATTGTGTGGTTGTGTGATTGCGTGATTGTGCGATTAGGTGATTGTGTGATTGTGTGATTGTGTGATTGTGACTGTGTGATTGTGTGAGTGTGTGATTGTGTGATTGAGTGATTGTGTGCTTGTGTGATTGTGTGGTTGTGTGATTGTGTGATTGTGTGATTGTGTGATTGTGTGATTGTGTGATTGTGTGATTGTGTGATTGTGTGATTGTGTGATTGTGTGATTGTGTGATTGTGTGATGGTGTGATTGTGTGATTGTGTGATTGTGTGATTGTGTGATTGTGTGATCGTATGATCGTTTGATTGTGTAATTGTGTGATTGTGTAATTGTGATTGTGTAATTGTGATTTTGTGATTGTGATTGTGTGATTGTGACTGTGTGATTGTGTGATTGTGTGATTGAGTGATTGTGTGATTGTGTTATTGTGACTGTGTGATTGTGTGATTGTGATTGTGATTGTGTGATTGTGGTTGTGTGATTGTGACTGTGTGATTGTGATTGTGTGATTGTGATTGTGTGATTGTGACTGTGTGATTGTGTGATTGTGTTATTGTGACTGTGTGATTGTGTGATTGTGATTGTGTGATTGTGATTGTGTGATTGTGGTTGTGTGATTGTGACTGTGTGATTGTGATTGTGTTATTGTGATGGTGTGATTGTGACTGTGTGATTGTGTCAGTGTGTGATTGTGTGATTGTGTGATTGTGTGATTGTGTGATTGTGTGATTGAGTGATTGTGTGGTTGTGTGATTGTGTGGTTGTGTGATTATGTGATTGTGTGATTGTGTGATTGTGTGATTGTGTGATTGTGTGATTGTGTGATTGTGTGATTGTGGTTGTGTGATTGTGATTGGGTGATTGTGATTGTGTGATTGTGATTGTGTGATTGTGTCTGTGTGATTGTGTGAGTGTGTGATTGTGTGATTGTGTGATTGTGTGATTGTGTGATTGTGTGATTGTGTGATTGTGTGATTGTGTGATTGTGTGATTGTGTGATTGTGTGATTGTGTGATTGTGTGATTGTGTGATTGTGTGATTGTGTGATTGTGTGATTGTGTGATTGTGTGATTGTGTGATTGTGTGATTGTGATTGTGTGTTTGTGATTGTGTGATTGTGACTGTGTGATTGTGACTGTGTGATTGTGTGAGTGTGTGATTGTGTGATTGAGTGATTGTGTGCTTGTGCGATTGTGTGGTTGTGTGATTGTGTGATTGTGTGATTAGGTGATTAGGTGATTGTGTGATTGTGTGATTGTCTGATTGTGTGATTGTGTGATTGTGCGATTGTGTGATTGTGTGATTATGTGATTGTGTGATTGTGTGATTGTGTGATTGTGTGATTGTGTGATTGTGTGATTGTGTGATTGTGTGATTGTGTGATTGTGTGATTGTGTGATTGTGTGATTGTGTGAGTGTGTGATTGTCTGATTGAGTGATTGTGTGCTTGTGTGATTGTGTGGTTGTGTGATTGTGTGATTGTGTGATTGTGTGATTGTGTGATTGTGTGATTGTGTGATTGTGTGATTGTGTGATTGTGTGATTGTGTGATTGTGTGATTGTGTGATTGTGTGATTGTGGTTGTGTGATTGTGACTGTGTGATTGTGATTGTGTGATTGTGACTGTGTGATTGTGTCAGTGTGTGATTGTGTGATTGTGTGATTGTGTGATTGTGTGAGTGTGTGATTGTGTGATTGTGTGATTGTGTGATTGTGTGATTGTGATTGTGTGATTGTGACTGTGTGATTGTGTGAGTGTGTGATTGTGTGATTGCGTGATTGTGTGGTTGTGTGATTGTGTGGTTGTGTGATTGTGTGGTTGTGTGATTGTGTGATTGTGTGATTGTGTGATTGTGTGATTGTGTGATTGTGTGATTGTGTGATTGTGTGATTGTGTGATTGTGTGATTGTGTGATTGTGTGATTGTGTGATTGTGGTTGTGTGAATGTGGTTGTGTGATTGTGGTTGTGTGATTGTGATTGTGTGATTGTGATTGTGTGATTGTGACTGTGTGATTGTGTGATTGTGTGATTGAGTGATTGTGTGCTTGTGTGATTGTGTGGTTGTGTGATTGTGTGATTGTGTGATTGTGTGATGGTGTGATTGTGCGATTGTGTGATTGTGTGATTGTGTGATTGTGGTTGTGTGATTGTGATTGTGTGATTGTGATTGTGTGATTGTGATTGTGTGATTGTGATTGTGTGATTGTGTCTGTGTGATTGTGTGATTGTGTGATTGTGTGATTGTGTGATTGTGTGATTGTGTGATTGTGTGATTGTGTGATTGTGTGATTGTGTGATTGTGTGATTGAGTGATTGTGTGAGTGTGTGGTTGTGTGATTGTGTGATTGTGTGATTGTGTGGTTGTGTGATTGTGTGACTGTGTGATTGTGTAATTGTGATTGTGTGATTGTGTGGTTGTGTGATTGTGTGATTGTGTGATTAGGTGATTGTGTGATTGTGTGATTGTGTGATTGCGATTGTGTGATTGTGTGATTGTGTGATTGTGTGATTGTGCGATTGTGTGATTGTGTGATTGTGTGATTGTGTGATTGTGTGATTGTGTGATTGTGTGATTGTGTGATTGTGTGATTGTGTGATTGTGTGATTGTGTGATTGTGTGATTGTGTGATTATGTGATTGTGTGATTGTGTGATTGTGTGATTGTGTGAGTGTGTGATTGTCTGATTGAGTGATTGTGTGCTTGTGTGATTGTGTGGTTGTGTGATTGCGTGATTGTGTGATTAGGTGATTGTGTGATTGTGTGATTGTGTGATTGTGACTGTGTGATTGTGTGAGTGTGTGATTGTGTGATTGAGTGATTGTGTGCTTGTGTGATTGTGTGGTTGTGTGATTGTGTGATTGTGTGATTGTGTGATTGTGTGATTGTGTGATTGTGTGATTGTGTGATTGTGTGATAGTGTGATTGTGTGATTGTGTGATTGTGTGATTGTGTGATTGTGGTTGTGTGATTGTGACTGTGTGATTGTAATTGTGTGATTGTGATTGTGTGATTGTGACTGTGTGATTGCGTGAGTGTGTGATTGTGTGATTGTGTGATTGTGTGATTGTGTGATTGTGTGAGTGTGTGATTGTGTGATTGTGTGATTGTGTGATTGTGTGATTGTGTGATTGTGTGATTGTGACTGTGTGATTGTGTGAGTGTGTGATTGTGTGATTGAGTGATTGTGTGCTTGTGTGATTGTGTGGTTGTGTGATTGTGTGATTGTGTGATTAGGTGATTGTGTGATTGTGTGATTGTGTGATTGTGTGATTGTGTGATTATGTGATTGTGTGATTATGTGATTGTGTGATTGTGTGATTGTGTGATTGTGTGAGTGTGTGATTGTCTGATTGAGTGATTGTGTGCTTGTGTGATTGTGTGGTTGTGTGATTGTGTGATTGTGTGATTAGGTGATTGTATGATTGTGTGATTGTGTGATTGTGTGATTGTGTGATTGTGATTGTGTGATTGTGATTGCGTGATTGTGATTGCGTGATTGTGATTGCGTGATTGTGATTGCGTGATTGTGATTGCGTGATTGTGATTGCGTGATTGTGATTGTGTGATTGTGATTGTGTGATTGTGATTGTGTGATTGTGATTGTGTGATTGTGATTGTGTGATTGTGATTGTGTGATTGTGATTGTGTGATTGTGATTGTGTGATTGTGATTGTGTGATTGTGATTGTGTGATTGTGATTGTGTGATTGTGATTGTGTGATTGTGATTGTGTGATTGTGATTGTGTGATTGTGATTGTGTGATTGTGATTGTGTGATTGTGATTGTGTGATTGTGATTGTGTGATTGTGATTGTGTGATTGTGATTGTGTGATTGTGATTGTGTGATTGTGATTGTGTGATTGTGATTGTGTGATTGTGATTGTGTGATTGTGATTGTGTGATTGTGATTGTGTGATTGTGATTGTGTGATTGTGATTGTGTGATTGTGATTGTGTGATTGTGATTGTGTGATTGTGATTGTGTGATTGTGATTGTGTGATTGTGATTGTGTGATTGTGATTGTGTGATTGTGATTGTGTGATTGTGATTGTGTGATTGTGATTGTGTGATTGTGATTGTGTGATTGTGATTGTGTGATTGTGATTGTGTGATTGTGATTGTGTGATTGTGATTGTGTGATTGTGATTGTGTGATTGTGATTGTGTGATTGTGATTGTGTGATTGTGATTGTGTGATTGTGATTGTGTGATTGTGATTGTGTGATTGTGATTGTGTGATTGTGATTGTGTGATTGTGATTGTGTGATTGTGATTGTGTGATTGTGATTGTGTGATTGTGATTGTGTGATTGTGATTGTGTGATTGTGATTGTGTGATTGTGATTGTGTGATTGTGATTGTGTGATTGTGATTGTGTGATTGTGATTGTGTGATTGTGATTGTGTGATTGTGATTGTGTGATTGTGATTGTGTGATTGTGATTGTGTGATTGTGATTGTGTGATTGTGATTGTGTGATTGTGATTGTGTGATTGTGATTGTGTGATTGTGATTGTGTGATTGTGATTGTGTGATTGTGATTGTGTGATTGTGATTGTGTGATTGTGATTGTGTGATTGTGATTGTGTGATTGTGATTGTGTGATTGTGATTGTGTGATTGTGATTGTGTGATTGTGATTGTGTGATTGTGATTGTGTGATTGTGATTGTGTGATTGTGATTGTGTGATTGTGATTGTGTGATTGTGATTGTGTGATTGTGATTGTGTGATTGTGATTGTGTGATTGTGATTGTGTGATTGTGATTGTGTGATTGTGATTGTGTGATTGTGATTGTGTGATTGTGATTGTGTGATTGTGATTGTGTGATTGTGATTGTGTGATTGTGATTGTGTGATTGTGATTGTGTGATTGTGATTGTGTGATTGTGATTGTGTGATTGTGATTGTGTGATTGTGATTGTGTGATTGTGATTGTGTGATTGTGATTGTGTGATTGTGATTGTGTGATTGTGATTGTGTGATTGTGATTGTGTGATTGTGATTGTGTGATTGTGATTGTGTGATTGTGATTGTGTGATTGTGATTGTGTGATTGTGATTGTGATTGTGTGATTGTGATTGTGTGATTGTGACTGCGTGATTGTGTGAGTGTGTGATTGTGTGATTGAGTGATTGTGTCCTTGTGTGATTGTATGATTGCGTGATTGTGTGATTGTGTGATGGTGTGATTGTGTGATTGTGTGATTGTGTGATTGTGTGATTGTGTGATTGTGTAATTGTGATTGTGTGATTGTGTGATTGTGTGATTGTGTGATTGTGTGATGGTGTGATTGTGTGATTGTGTGATTGTGTGATTGTGTGATTGTGTGATCGTATGATCGTTTGATTGTGTAATTGTGTGATTGTGTAATTGTGATTGTGTAATTGTGATTTTGTGATTGTGATTGTATGATTGTGTGATTGTGTGGTTGTGTGATTGTGTGATTGTGGTTGTGTGATTGTGACTGTGTGATTGTGATTGTGTGATTGTGATTGTGTGATTGTGACTGTGTGATTGTGTCAGTGTGTGATTGTGTGATTGTGTGATTGTGTGATTGTGTGATTGTGTGATTGTGTGATTGAGTGATTGTGTGCTTGTGTGATTGTGTGGTTGCGTGATTGCGTGATTGTGTGATTGTGTGATTGTGTGATTGTGTGATTGTGTGATTGTGTGATTGTGTGATTGTGTGATTGTGTGATTGTGGTTGTGTGATTGTGATTGGGTGATTGTGATTGTGTGATTGTGATTGTGTGATTGTGTCTGTGTGATTGTGTGAGTGTGTGATTGTGTGATTGTGTGATTGTGTGATTGTGTGATTGTGTGATTGTGTGATTGTGTGATTGTGTGATTGTGTGATTGTGTGATTGTGTGATTGTGTGATTGTGTGATTGTGTGATTGTGTGATTGTGTAATTGTGTGATTGTGTGATTGTGTGATTGTGTGATTGTGTGATTGTGATTGTGTGATTGTGATTGTGTGATTGTGACTGTGTTATTGTGACTGTGTGATTGTGTGAGTGTGTGATTGTGTGATTGAGTGATTGTGTGCTTGTGCGATTGTGTGGTTGTGTGATTGTGTGATTGTGTGATTAGGTGATTAGGTGATTGTGTGATTGTGTGATTGTCTGATTGTGTGATTGTGTGATTGTGCGATTGTGTGATTGTGTGATTATGTGATTGTGTGATTGTGTGATTGTGTGATTGTGTGATTGTGTGATTGTGTGATTGTGTGATTGTGTGATTGTGTGATTGTGTGATTGTGTGATTGTGTGATTGTGTGAGTGTGTGATTGTCTGATTGAGTGATTGTGTGCTTGTGTGATTGTGTGGTTGTGTGATTGTGTGATTGTGTGAGTGTGTGATTGTGTGATTGTGTGATTGTGTGATTGTGTGATTGTGATTGTGTGATTGTGACTGTGTGATTGTGTGAGTGTGTGATTGTGTGATTGAGTGATTGTGTGGTTGTGTGATTGTGTGGTTGTGTGATTGTGTGGTTGTGTGATTGTGTGATTGTGTGATTGTGTGATTGTGTGATTGTGTGATTGTGTGAGTGTGTGATTGTGTGATTGTGTGATTGTGTGATTGTGTGATTGTGATTGTGTGATTGTGACTGTGTGATTGTGTGAGTGTGTGATTGTCTGATTGAGTGATTGTGTGCTTGTGTGATTGTGTGGTTGTGTGATTGTGTGATTGTGTGATTGTGTGATGGTGTGATTGTGCGATTGTGTGATTGTGTGATTGTGTGATTGTGGTTGTGTGATTGTGATTGTGTGATTGTGATTGTGTGATTGTGATTGTGTGATTGTGTCTGTGTGATTGTGTGATTGTGTGATTGTGTGATTGTGTGATTGTGTGATTGTGTGATTGTGTGATTGTGTGATTGTGTGATTGTGTGATTGTGGTTGTGTGATTGTGACTGTGTGATTGTAATTGTGTGATTGTGATTGTGTGGGTGTGACTGTGTGATTGTGTGAGTGTGTGATTGTGTGATTGTGTGATTGTGTGAGTGTGTGATTGTGTGATTGTGTGATTGTGTGATTGTGTGATTGTGTGCTTGTGTTATTGTGTGATGGTGACTGTGTGATTGTGTGAGTGTGTGATTGTGTGATTGAGTGATTGTGTGGTTGTGTGATTGTGTGGTTGTGATTGTGTGATTGTGATTGTGTGATTGTGATTGTGTGATTGAGATTGTGTGATTGTGATTGTGTGATTGTGATTGTGTGATTGTGATTGTGTGATTGTGATTGTGTGATTGTGATTGTGTGATTGTGATTGTGTGATCGTGATTGTGTGATCGTGATTGTGTGATCGTGATTGTGTGATCGTGATTGTGTGATCGTGATTGTGTGATCGTGGTTGTGTGATCGTGATTGTGTGATCGTGATTGTGTGATTGTGATTGTGTGATTGTGATTGTGTGATTGTGATTGTGTGATTGTGATTGTGTGATTGTGATTGTGTGATTGTGATTGTGTGATAGTGATTGTGCAATCGTGATTGTGTGATTGCGTGATTGTGATTGTGCGATTGTGGGATTGTGTGATTGTGTGATTGTGTGATTGTGTGATTGTGTGATTGTGAGATTGTGTGATTGTGTGATGGTGTAATTGTGATTGTGTGATTGTGATTGTGTGATTGTGTGATTGTGTGATTGTGTGATTGAGTGATTGTGTGAGTGTGTGGTTGTGTGATTGTGTGATTGTGTGATTGTGTGGTTGTGTGATTGTGTGATTGTGTGACTGTGTGATTGTGCGACTGTGTGATTGTGTGATTGTGTGATTGTGTGATTGTGTGATTGTGTGATTGTGTGATTGTGTGATTGTGTGATTGTGTGATTGTGTGATTGTGTGATTGTGTGATTGTGTGATTGTGTGATTGTGATTGTGTTATTGTGACTGTGTGATTGTGACTGTGTGATTGTGTGAGTGTGTGATTGTGTGATTGAGTGATTGTGTGCTTGTGTGATTGTGTGGTTGTGTGATTGTGTGATTGTGTGATTAGGTGATTGTGTGATTGTGTGATTGTGTGATTGTGTGATTGTGTGATTGTGTGATTGTGTGATTATGTGATTGTGTGATTGTGTGATTGTGTGATTGTGTGAGTGTGTGATTGTCTGATTGAGTGATTGTGTGCTTGTGTGATTGTGTGGTTGTGTGATTGTGTGATTGTGTGATTAGGTGATTGTATGATTGTGTGATTGTGTGATTGTGTGATTGTGTGATTGTGTGAGTGTGTGATTGTGTAATTGTGGTTGTGTGATTGTGTGATTGTGTGATTAGGTGATTGTGTGATTGTGTGATTGTGTGATTGTGATTGTGTGATTGTGTGATTGTGCGATTGTGTGATTGTGCGATTGTGTGATTGTGTGATTGTGTGATTGTGTGATTATGTGATTGTGTGATTGTGTGATTCTGTGATTGTGTGATTGTGTGATTGTGTGATTGTGTGATTGTGTGATTGTGTGATTGTGTGATTGTGTGATTGTGTGATTGTGGTTGTGTGATTGTGATTGTGTGATTGTGATTGTGTGATTGTGATTGTGTGATTGTGACTGTGTGATTGTGTGAGTGTGTGATTGTGTGATTGTGTGATTGTGTGATTGTGTGATTGTGTGATTGTGTGATTGTGTGATTGTGTGATTGTGTGATTGTGTGATTGTGTGATTGTGATTGTGTGATTGTGATTGTGTGATTGTGACTGTGTGATTGTGACTGTGTGATTGTGTGAGTGTGTGATTGTGTGATTGAGTGATTGTGTGCTTGTGTGATTGTGTGGTTGTGTGATTGTGTGATTGTGTGATTAGGTGATTAGGTGATTGTGTGATTGTGTGATTGTGAGATTGTGGTTGTGTGATTGTGACTGTGTGATTGTAATTGTGTGATTGTGATTGTGTGATTGTGACTGTGTGATTGCGTGAGTGTGTGATTGTGTGATTGTGTGATTGTGTGATTGTGTGATTGTGTGAGTGTGTGATTGTGTGATTGTGTGATTGTGTGATTGTGTGATTGTGACTGTGTGATTGTGTGTGTGTGTGATTGTGTGATTGAGTGATTGTGTGGTTGTGTGATTGTGTGGTTGTGTGATTGTGTGATTGTGTGATTGTGTGATTGTGTGATTGTGTGATTGTGTGATTGTGTGATAGTGACTGTGTGATTGTGTGATTTTGTGATTGTGTGATTGTGTGACCGTGATTGTGTGACCGTGATTGTGTGACCGTGATTGAGTGACCGTGATTGTGATTGCGTGATTGTGTGATTGTGTGATTGCGATTGTGTGATTGTGATTGTGTGATTGTGATTGTGTGATTGTGACTGTGTGATTGTGTGATTGTGTGATTGAGTGATTGTGTGATTGTGTTATTGTGACTGTGTGATTGTGTGATTGTGATTGTGTGATTGTGGTTGTGTGATTGTGACTGTGTGATTGTGATTGTGTGATTGTGATTGTGTGATTGTGACTGTGTGATTGTGTCAGTGTGTGATTGTGTGATTGTGTGATTGTGTGATTGTGTGATTGTGTGATTATGTGATTGTGGCAGTGTGATTGTGTGAGTGTGTGATTGTGTGATTGAGTGATTGTGTGGTTGTGTGATTGTGTGGTTGTGTGATTGTGTGATTGTGTGATTGTGTGATTGTGTGATTGTGTGATTGTGTGATTGTGTGATTGTGTGATAGTGACTGTGTGATTGTGTGATTGTGTGATTGTGTGATTGTGTGATTGTGTGACCGTGATTGTGTGACAGTGATTGTGTGACCGTGATTGTGTGACCGTGATTGAGTGACCGTGATTGTGATTGCGTGATTGTGTGATTGTGTGAATGTGTGATCGTGTGATTGTGTGATCGTGTGATTGTGTGATTGTGTGATTGTGTGATTGTGTTATTGTGACTGTGTGATTGTGTGATTGTGATTGTGTGATTGTGATTGTGTGATTGTGGTTGTGTGATTGTGACTGTGTGATTGTGATTGTGTGATTGTGATTGTGTGATTGTGACTGTGTGATTGTGTCAGTGTGTGATTGTGTGATTGTGTGATTGTGTGATTGTGTGATTGTGTGATTGAGTGATTGTGTGCTTGTGTGATTGTGTGGTTGTGTGATTATGTGATTGTGTGATTGTGTGATTGTGTGATTGTGTGATTGTGTGATTGTGTGATTGTGTGATTGTGGTTGTGTGATTGTGATTGGGTGATTGTGATTGTGTGATTGTGATTGTGTGATTGTGTCTGTGTGATTGTGTGAGTGTGTGATTGTGTGATTGTGTGATTGTGTGATTGTGTGATTGTGTGATTGTGTGATTGTGTGATTGTGTGATTGTGTGATTGTGTGATTGTGTGATTGTGTGATTGTGTGATTGTGTGATTGTGTGATTGTGTGATTGTGTGATTGTGTGATTGTGTGATTGTGTGATTGTGTGATTGTGTGATTGTGTGATTGTGTGATTGTGATTGTGTGATTGTGATTGTGTGATTGTGACTGTGTGATTGTGACTGTGTGATTGTGTGAGTGTGTGATTGTGTGATTGAGTGATTGTGTGCTTGTGCGATTGTGTGGTTGTGTGATTGTGTGATTGTGTGATTAGGTGATTAGGTGATTGTGTGATTGTGTGATTGTCTGATTGTGTGATTGTGTGATTGTGCGATTGTGTGATTGTGTGATTATGTGATTGTGTGATTGTGTGATTGTGTGATTGTGTGATTGTGTGATTGTGTGATTGTGTGATTGTGTGATTGTGTGATTGTGTGATTGTGTGATTGTGTGATTGTGTGATTGTGTGATTGTGTGATTGTGTGATTGTGTGAGTGTGTGATTGTCTGATTGAGTGATTGTGTGCTTGTGTGATTGTGTGGTTGTGTGATTGTGTGATTGTGTGATTGTGTGATTGTGTGATTGTGTGATTGTGTGATTGTGTGATTGTGTGATTGTGTGATTGTGTGATTGTGTGATTGTGTGATTGTGTGATTGTGTGATTGTGGTTGTGTGATTGTGACTGTGTGATTGTGATTGTGTGATTGTGACTGTGTGATTGTGTCAGTGTGTGATTGTGTGATTGTGTGATTGTGTGATTGTGTGAGTGTGTGATTGTGTGATTGTGTGATTGTGTGATTGTGTGATTGTGTGATTGTGTGATTGTGTGATTGTGATTGTGTGATTGTGACTGTGTGATTGTGTGAGTGTGTGATTGTGTGATTGAGTGATTGTGTGGTTGTGTGATTGTGTGGTTGTGTGATTGTGTGGTTGTGTGATTGTGTGATTGTGTGATTGTGTGATTGTGTGATTGTGTGATTGTGTGATTGTGTGATTGTGTGATTGTGTGATTGTGTGATTGTGTGATTGTGTGATTGTGTGATTGTGTGATTGTGGTTGTGTGAATGTGGTTGTGTGATTGTGGTTGTGTGATTGTGATTGTGTGATTGTGATTGTGTGATTGTGACTGTGTGATTGTGTGATTGTGTGATTGAGTGATTGTGTGCTTGTGTGATTGTGTGGTTGTGTGATTGTGTGATTGTGTGATTGTGTGATGGTGTGATTGTGCGATTGTGTGATTGTGTGATTGTGTGATTGTGGTTGTGTGATTGTGATTGTGTGATTGTGATTGTGTGATTGTGATTGTGTGATTGTGTCTGTGTGATTGTGTGATTGTGTGATTGTGTGATTGTGTGATTGTGTGATTGTGTGATTGTGTGATTGTGTGATTGTGTGATTGTGTGATTGTGTGATTGTGTGATTGTGTGATTGTGTGATTGTGTTTGTGTGATTGTGATTGTGTGATTGTGACTGTGTGATTGTGTGAGTGTGTGATTGTGTGATTGAGTGCTTGTGTGCTTGTGTGATTGTGTGGTTGTGTGAATGTGTGATTGTGTGATTAGGTGATTAGGTGATTGTGTGATTGTGCGATTGTCTGATTGTGTGATTGTGTGATTGTGTGATTGTCTGATTATGTGATTGTGTGATTGTGTGATTGTGTGATTGTGTGAGTGTGTGATTGTCTGATTGAGTGATTGTGTGCTTGTGTGATTGTGTGGTTGTGTGATTGCGTGATTGTGTGATTAGGTGATTGTGTGTTTGTGTGATTGTGTGATTGTGACTGTGTGATTGTGTGAGTGTGTGATTGTGTGATTGAGTGATTGTGTGCTTGTGTGATTGTGTGGTTGTGTGATTGTGTGATTGTGTGATTGTGTGATTGTGTGATTGTGTGATTGTGTGATTGTGTGATTGTGTGATTGTGTGATTGTGTGATTGTGTGATTGTGTGATTGTGGTTGTGTGATTGTGACCGTGTGATTGTAATTGTGTGATTGTGATTGTGTGGTTGTGACTGTGTGATTGTGTGAGTGTGTGATTGTGTGATTGTGTGATTGTGTGAGTGTGTGATTGTGTGATTGTGTGATTGTGTGATTGTGTGATTGTGTGCTTGTGTTATTGTGTGATTGTGTGCTTGTGTTATTGTGTGATGGTGACTGTGTGATTGTGTGAGTGTGTGATTGTGTGATTGAGTGATTGTGTGCTTGTGTGATTGTGTGGTTGTGTGATTGTGTGATTGTGTGATTGTGTGATTGTGTGATTGTGTGACCGTGATTGTGTGACCGTGATTGTGATTGCGTGATTGTGTGATTGTGTGAATGTGTGATCGTGTCATTGTGTGATCGTGTGATTGTGTGATTGTGTGAGTGTGTGATTGTGACTGTGTGATTGTGTGATTGTGTGGTTGTGTGATTTTGTGATTGTGTGATTGTGTGATTGTGTGATTGTGTTATTGTGACTGTGTGATTGTGTGAGTGTGTGATTGTGTGATTGTGTGATTGTGTGATTGTGTGATTGTGTGATTGTGTGATTGTGATTGTGTGATTGTGATTGTGTGATTGTGATTGTGTGATTGTGATTGTGTGATTGTGATTGTGTGATTGTGATTGTGTGATTGTGATTGTGTGATTGTGATTGTGTGATTGTGATTGTGTGATTGTGATTGTGTGATTGTGATTGTGTGATTGTGATTGTGTGATTGTGATTGTGTGATTGTGATTGTGTGATTGTGATTGTGTGATTGTGATTGTGTGATTGTGATTGTGTGATTGTGATTGTGATTGTGTGATTGTGATTGTGTGATTGTGATTGTGTGATTGTGATTGTGTGATTGTGATTGTGTGATTGTGATTGTGTGATTGTGATTGTGTGATTGTGATTGTGTGATTGTGATTGTGTGATTGTGATTGTGTGATTGTGATTGTGTGATTGTGATTGTGTGATTGTGATTGTGTGATTGTGATTGTGTGATTGTGATTGTGTGATTGTGATTGTGTGATTGTGATTGTGTGATTGTGATTGTGTGATTGTGATTGTGTGATTGTGATTGTGTGATTGTGATTGTGTGATTGTGATTGTGTGATTGTGATTGTGTGATTGTGATTGTGTGATTGTGATTGTGTGATTGTGATTGTGTGATTGTGATTGTGTGATTGTGATTGTGTGATTGTGATTGTGTGATTGTGATTGTGTGATTGTGATTGTGTGATTGTGATTGTGTGATTGTGATTGTGTGATTGTGATTGTGTGATTGTGATTGTGTGATTGTGATTGTGTGATTGTGATTGTGTGATTGTGATTGTGTGATTGTGATTGTGTGATTGTGATTGTGTGATCGTGATTGTGTGATCGTGATTGTGTGATCGTGATTGTGTGATCGTGATTGTGTGACCGTAATTGTGTGATCGTGATTGTGTGATTGTGTGATTGTGTGAATGTGTGACTGAGTGACCGTTATTGTGTGACCGTGATTGTGTGACCGTGATTGTATGATTGTGACTGTGTGATTGTGACTGTGTGATTGTGTGAGTGTGTTATTGTGTGATTGAGTGATTGTGTGATTGTGTGTTTGTGTGATTGTGTGATTGTGTGATTGTGTGATTGTGTGACCGTCATTGTGTGACCGTGATTGTGTGACCGTGATTGTGTGATCGTGATTGTGTGATTGCGTGATTGTGACTGTGTGATTGTGTGACTTTGTGATTGTGTGACCGTCATTGTGTGACCGTGATTGTGTGATCGTGATTGTGTGATCGTGATTGTGCGATTGCGTGATTGTGATTGTGTGATTGTGTGACTTTGTGATTGTGTGATTGTGATTGTGTGATTGTGATTGTGTGATTGTGATTGTGTGATTGTGATTGTGTGATTGTGATTGTGTGATTGTGATTGTGTGATTGTGATTGTGTGATTGTGATTGTGTGATTGTGATTGTGTGATTGTGATTGTGTGATTGTGATTGTGTGATTGTGATTGTGTGATTGTGATTGTGTGATTGTGATTGTGTGATTGTGATTGTGTGATTGTGATTGTGTGATTGTGATTGTGTGATTGTGATTGTGATTGTGTGATTGTGATTGTGTGATTGTGACTGCGTGATTGTGTGAGTGTGTGATTGTGTGATTGAGTGATTGTGTCCTTGTGTGATTGTATGATTGCGTGATTGTGTGATTGTGTGATGGTGTGATTGTGTGATTGTGTGATTGTGTGATTGTGTGATTGTGTGATTGTGTAATTGTGATTGTGTGATTGTGTGATTGTGTGATTGTGTGATTGTGTGATGGTGTGATTGTGTGATTGTGTGATTGTGTGATTGTGTGATTGTGTGATCGTATGATCGTTTGATTGTGTAATTGTGTGATTGTGTAATTGTGATTGTGTAATTGTGATTTTGTGATTGTGATTGTATGATTGTGTGATTGTGTGGTTGTGTGATTGTGTGATTGTGGTTGTGTGATTGTGACTGTGTGATTGTGATTGTGTGATTGTGATTGTGTGATTGTGACTGTGTGATTGTGTCAGTGTGTGATTGTGTGATTGTGTGATTGTGTGATTGTGTGATTGTGTGATTGTGTGATTGAGTGATTGTGTGCTTGTGTGATTGTGTGGTTGCGTGATTGCGTGATTGTGTGATTGTGTGATTGTGTGATTGTGTGATTGTGTGATTGTGTGATTGTGTGATTGTGTGATTGTGTGATTGTGGTTGTGTGATTGTGATTGGGTGATTGTGATTGTGTGATTGTGATTGTGTGATTGTGTCTGTGTGATTGTGTGAGTGTGTGATTGTGTGATTGTGTGATTGTGTGATTGTGTGATTGTGTGATTGTGTGATTGTGTGATTGTGTGATTGTGTGATTGTGTGATTGTGTGATTGTGTGATTGTGTGATTGTGTAATTGTGTGATTGTGTGATTGTGTGATTGTGTGATTGTGTGATTGTGATTGTGTGATTGTGATTGTGTGATTGTGACTGTGTTATTGTGACTGTGTGATTGTGTGAGTGTGTGATTGTGTGATTGAGTGATTGTGTGCTTGTGCGATTGTGTGGTTGTGTGATTGTGTGATTGTGTGATTAGGTGATTAGGTGATTGTGTGATTGTGTGATTGTCTGATTGTGTGATTGTGTGATTGTGCGATTGTGTGATTGTGTGATTATGTGATTGTGTGATTGTGTGATTGTGTGATTGTGTGATTGTGTGATTGTGTGATTGTGTGATTGTGTGATTGTGTGATTGTGTGATTGTGTGATTGTGTGATTGTGTGAGTGTGTGATTGTCTGATTGAGTGATTGTGTGCTTGTGTGATTGTGTGGTTGTGTGATTGTGTGATTGTGTGAGTGTGTGATTGTGTGATTGTGTGATTGTGTGATTGTGTGATTGTGATTGTGTGATTGTGACTGTGTGATTGTGTGAGTGTGTGATTGTGTGATTGAGTGATTGTGTGGTTGTGTGATTGTGTGGTTGTGTGATTGTGTGGTTGTGTGATTGTGTGATTGTGTGATTGTGTGATTGTGTGATTGTGTGATTGTGTGAGTGTGTGATTGTGTGATTGTGTGATTGTGTGATTGTGTGATTGTGATTGTGTGATTGTGACTGTGTGATTGTGTGAGTGTGTGATTGTCTGATTGAGTGATTGTGTGCTTGTGTGATTGTGTGGTTGTGTGATTGTGTGATTGTGTGATTGTGTGATGGTGTGATTGTGCGATTGTGTGATTGTGTGATTGTGTGATTGTGGTTGTGTGATTGTGATTGTGTGATTGTGATTGTGTGATTGTGATTGTGTGATTGTGTCTGTGTGATTGTGTGATTGTGTGATTGTGTGATTGTGTGATTGTGTGATTGTGTGATTGTGTGATTGTGTGATTGTGTGATTGTGTGATTGTGGTTGTGTGATTGTGACTGTGTGATTGTAATTGTGTGATTGTGATTGTGTGGGTGTGACTGTGTGATTGTGTGAGTGTGTGATTGTGTGATTGTGTGATTGTGTGAGTGTGTGATTGTGTGATTGTGTGATTGTGTGATTGTGTGATTGTGTGCTTGTGTTATTGTGTGATGGTGACTGTGTGATTGTGTGAGTGTGTGATTGTGTGATTGAGTGATTGTGTGGTTGTGTGATTGTGTGGTTGTGATTGTGTGATTGTGATTGTGTGATTGTGATTGTGTGATTGAGATTGTGTGATTGTGATTGTGTGATTGTGATTGTGTGATTGTGATTGTGTGATTGTGATTGTGTGATTGTGATTGTGTGATTGTGATTGTGTGATCGTGATTGTGTGATCGTGATTGTGTGATCGTGATTGTGTGATCGTGATTGTGTGATCGTGATTGTGTGATCGTGGTTGTGTGATCGTGATTGTGTGATCGTGATTGTGTGATTGTGATTGTGTGATTGTGATTGTGTGATTGTGATTGTGTGATTGTGATTGTGTGATTGTGATTGTGTGATTGTGATTGTGTGATAGTGATTGTGCAATCGTGATTGTGTGATTGCGTGATTGTGATTGTGCGATTGTGGGATTGTGTGATTGTGTGATTGTGTGATTGTGTGATTGTGTGATTGTGAGATTGTGTGATTGTGTGATGGTGTAATTGTGATTGTGTGATTGTGATTGTGTGATTGTGTGATTGTGTGATTGTGTGATTGAGTGATTGTGTGAGTGTGTGGTTGTGTGATTGTGTGATTGTGTGATTGTGTGGTTGTGTGATTGTGTGATTGTGTGACTGTGTGATTGTGCGACTGTGTGATTGTGTGATTGTGTGATTGTGTGATTGTGTGATTGTGTGATTGTGTGATTGTGTGATTGTGTGATTGTGTGATTGTGTGATTGTGTGATTGTGTGATTGTGTGATTGTGTGATTGTGATTGTGTTATTGTGACTGTGTGATTGTGACTGTGTGATTGTGTGAGTGTGTGATTGTGTGATTGAGTGATTGTGTGCTTGTGTGATTGTGTGGTTGTGTGATTGTGTGATTGTGTGATTAGGTGATTGTGTGATTGTGTGATTGTGTGATTGTGTGATTGTGTGATTGTGTGATTGTGTGATTATGTGATTGTGTGATTGTGTGATTGTGTGATTGTGTGAGTGTGTGATTGTCTGATTGAGTGATTGTGTGCTTGTGTGATTGTGTGGTTGTGTGATTGTGTGATTGTGTGATTAGGTGATTGTATGATTGTGTGATTGTGTGATTGTGTGATTGTGTGATTGTGTGAGTGTGTGATTGTGTAATTGTGGTTGTGTGATTGTGTGATTGTGTGATTAGGTGATTGTGTGATTGTGTGATTGTGTGATTGTGATTGTGTGATTGTGTGATTGTGCGATTGTGTGATTGTGCGATTGTGTGATTGTGTGATTGTGTGATTGTGTGATTATGTGATTGTGTGATTGTGTGATTCTGTGATTGTGTGAGTGTGTGATTGTCTGATTGAGTGATTGTGTGCTTGTGTGATTGTGTGGTTGTGTGATTGCGTGATTGTGCGATTAGGTGATTGTGTGATTGTGTGATTGTGTGATTGTGACTGTGTGATTGTGTGAGTGTGTGATTGTGTGATTGAGTGAGTGTGTGATTGTGTGATTGTGTGATTGTGTGATTGTGTGATTGTGTGATTGTGTGATTGTGTGATTGTGTGATTGTGTGATTGTGTGATTGTGTGATTGTGATTGTGTGATTGTGATTGTGTGATTGTGACTGTGTGATTGTGACTGTGTGATTGTGTGAGTGTGTGATTGTGTGATTGAGTGATTGTGTGCTTGTGTGATTGTGTGGTTGTGTGATTGTGTGATTGTGTGATTAGGTGATTAGGTGATTGTGTGATTGTGTGATTGTGAGATTGTGGTTGTGTGATTGTGACTGTGTGATTGTAATTGTGTGATTGTGATTGTGTGATTGTGACTGTGTGATTGCGTGAGTGTGTGATTGTGTGATTGTGTGATTGTGTGATTGTGTGATTGTGTGAGTGTGTGATTGTGTGATTGTGTGATTGTGTGATTGTGTGATTGTGACTGTGTGATTGTGTGTGTGTGTGATTGTGTGATTGAGTGATTGTGTGGTTGTGTGATTGTGTGGTTGTGTGATTGTGTGATTGTGTGATTGTGTGATTGTGTGATTGTGTGATTGTGTGATTGTGTGATAGTGACTGTGTGATTGTGTGATTTTGTGATTGTGTGATTGTGTGACCGTGATTGTGTGACCGTGATTGTGTGACCGTGATTGAGTGACCGTGATTGTGATTGCGTGATTGTGTGATTGTGTGATTGCGATTGTGTGATTGTGATTGTGTGATTGTGATTGTGTGATTGTGACTGTGTGATTGTGTGATTGTGTGATTGAGTGATTGTGTGATTGTGTTATTGTGACTGTGTGATTGTGTGATTGTGATTGTGTGATTGTGGTTGTGTGATTGTGACTGTGTGATTGTGATTGTGTGATTGTGATTGTGTGATTGTGACTGTGTGATTGTGTCAGTGTGTGATTGTGTGATTGTGTGATTGTGTGATTGTGTGATTGTGTGATTATGTGATTGTGGCAGTGTGATTGTGTGAGTGTGTGATTGTGTGATTGAGTGATTGTGTGGTTGTGTGATTGTGTGGTTGTGTGATTGTGTGATTGTGTGATTGTGTGATTGTGTGATTGTGTGATTGTGTGATTGTGTGATTGTGTGATAGTGACTGTGTGATTGTGTGATTGTGTGATTGTGTGATTGTGTGATTGTGTGACCGTGATTGTGTGACAGTGATTGTGTGACCGTGATTGTGTGACCGTGATTGAGTGACCGTGATTGTGATTGCGTGATTGTGTGATTGTGTGAATGTGTGATCGTGTGATTGTGTGATCGTGTGATTGTGTGATTGTGTGATTGTGTGATTGTGTTATTGTGACTGTGTGATTGTGTGATTGTGATTGTGTGATTGTGATTGTGTGATTGTGGTTGTGTGATTGTGACTGTGTGATTGTGATTGTGTGATTGTGATTGTGTGATTGTGACTGTGTGATTGTGTCAGTGTGTGATTGTGTGATTGTGTGATTGTGTGATTGTGTGATTGTGTGATTGAGTGATTGTGTGCTTGTGTGATTGTGTGGTTGTGTGATTATGTGATTGTGTGATTGTGTGATTGTGTGATTGTGTGATTGTGTGATTGTGTGATTGTGTGATTGTGGTTGTGTGATTGTGATTGGGTGATTGTGATTGTGTGATTGTGATTGTGTGATTGTGTCTGTGTGATTGTGTGAGTGTGTGATTGTGTGATTGTGTGATTGTGTGATTGTGTGATTGTGTGATTGTGTGATTGTGTGATTGTGTGATTGTGTGATTGTGTGATTGTGTGATTGTGTGATTGTGTGATTGTGTGATTGTGTGATTGTGTGATTGTGTGATTGTGTGATTGTGTGATTGTGTGATTGTGTGATTGTGTGATTGTGTGATTGTGTGATTGTGATTGTGTGATTGTGATTGTGTGATTGTGACTGTGTGATTGTGACTGTGTGATTGTGTGAGTGTGTGATTGTGTGATTGAGTGATTGTGTGCTTGTGCGATTGTGTGGTTGTGTGATTGTGTGATTGTGTGATTAGGTGATTAGGTGATTGTGTGATTGTGTGATTGTCTGATTGTGTGATTGTGTGATTGTGCGATTGTGTGATTGTGTGATTATGTGATTGTGTGATTGTGTGATTGTGTGATTGTGTGATTGTGTGATTGTGTGATTGTGTGATTGTGTGATTGTGTGATTGTGTGATTGTGTGATTGTGTGATTGTGTGATTGTGTGATTGTGTGATTGTGTGAGTGTGTGATTGTCTGATTGAGTGATTGTGTGCTTGTGTGATTGTGTGGTTGTGTGATTGTGTGATTGTGTGATTGTGTGATTGTGTGATTGTGTGATTGTGTGATTGTGTGATTGTGTGATTGTGTGATTGTGTGATTGTGTGATTGTGTGATTGTGTGATTGTGTGATTGTGGTTGTGTGATTGTGACTGTGTGATTGTGATTGTGTGATTGTGACTGTGTGATTGTGTCAGTGTGTGATTGTGTGATTGTGTGATTGTGTGATTGTGTGAGTGTGTGATTGTGTGATTGTGTGATTGTGTGATTGTGTGATTGTGTGATTGTGTGATTGTGTGATTGTGATTGTGTGATTGTGACTGTGTGATTGTGTGAGTGTGTGATTGTGTGATTGAGTGATTGTGTGGTTGTGTGATTGTGTGGTTGTGTGATTGTGTGGTTGTGTGATTGTGTGATTGTGTGATTGTGTGATTGTGTGATTGTGTGATTGTGTGATTGTGTGATTGTGTGATTGTGTGATTGTGTGATTGTGTGATTGTGTGATTGTGTGATTGTGTGATTGTGGTTGTGTGAATGTGGTTGTGTGATTGTGGTTGTGTGATTGTGATTGTGTGATTGTGATTGTGTGATTGTGACTGTGTGATTGTGTGATTGTGTGATTGAGTGATTGTGTGCTTGTGTGATTGTGTGGTTGTGTGATTGTGTGATT
Organism: Megachile rotundata; assembly: GCF_050947335.1. Taxonomy (NCBI): domain Eukaryota; kingdom Metazoa; phylum Arthropoda; class Insecta; order Hymenoptera; family Megachilidae; genus Megachile; species Megachile rotundata. Next base: position 163,168 of record NW_027473395.1, read on the forward strand.
GTGTGATTGTGTGATGGTGTGATTGTGCGATTGTGTGATTGTGTGATTGTGTGATTGTGGTTGTGTGATTGTGATTGTGTGATTGTGATTGTGTGATTGTGATTGTGTGATTGTGTCTGTGTGATTGTGTGATTGTGTGATTGTGTGATTGTGTGATTGTGTGATTGTGTGATTGTGTGATTGTGTGATTGTGTGATTGTGTGATTGTGTGATTGTGTGATTGTGTTTGTGTGATTGTGATTGTGTGATTGTGACTGTGTGATTGTGTGAGTGTGTGATTGTGTGATTGAGTGCTTGTGTGCTTGTGTGATTGTGTGGTTGTGTGAATGTGTGATTGTGTGATTAGGTGATTAGGTGATTGTGTGATTGTGCGATTGTCTGATTGTGTGATTGTGTGATTGTGTGATTGTCTGATTATGTGATTGTGTGATTGTGTGATTGTGTGATTGTGTGAGTGTGTGATTGTCTGATTGAGTGATTGTGTGCTTGTGTGATTGTGTGGTTGTGTGATTGCGTGATTGTGTGATTAGGTGATTGTGTGTTTGTGTGATTGTGTGATTGTGACTGTGTGATTGTGTGAGTGTGTGATTGTGTGATTGAGTGATTGTGTGCTTGTGTGATTGTGTGGTTGTGTGATTGTGTGATTGTGTGATTGTGTGATTGTGTGATTGTGTGATTGTGTGATTGTGTGATTGTGTGATTGTGTGATTGTGTGATTGTGTGATTGTGTGATTGTGGTTGTGTGATTGTGACCGTGTGATTGTAATTGTGTGATTGTGATTGTGTGGTTGTGACTGTGTGATTGTGTGAGTGTGTGATTGTGTGATTGTGTGATTGTGTGAGTGTGTGATTGTGTGATTGTGTGATTGTGTGATTGTGTGATTGTGTGCTTGTGTTATTGTGTGATTGTGTGCTTGTGTTATTGTGTGATGGTGACTGTGTGATTGTGTGAGTGTGTGATTGTGTGATTGAGTGATTGTGTGCTTGTGTGATTGTGTGGTTGTGTGATTGTGTGATTGTGTGATTGTGTGATTGTGTGATTGTGTGACCGTGATTGTGTGACCGTGATTGTGATTGCGTGATTGTGTGATTGTGTGAATGTGTGATCGTGTCATTGTGTGATCGTGTGATTGTGTGATTGTGTGAGTGTGTGATTGTGACTGTGTGATTGTGTGATTGTGTGGTTGTGTGATTTTGTGATTGTGTGATTGTGTGATTGTGTGATTGTGTTATTGTGACTGTGTGATTGTGTGAGTGTGTGATTGTGTGATTGTGTGATTGTGTGATTGTGTGATTGTGTGATTGTGTGATTGTGATTGTGTGATTGTGATTGTGTGATTGTGATTGTGTGATTGTGATTGTGTGATTGTGATTGTGTGATTGTGATTGTGTGATTGTGATTGTGTGATTGTGATTGTGTGATTGTGATTGTGTGATTGTGATTGTGTGATTGTGATTGTGTGATTGTGATTGTGTGATTGTGATTGTGTGATTGTGATTGTGTGATTGTGATTGTGTGATTGTGATTGTGTGATTGTGATTGTGTGATTGTGATTGTGATTGTGTGATTGTGATTGTGTGATTGTGATTGTGTGATTGTGATTGTGTGATTGTGATTGTGTGATTGTGATTGTGTGATTGTGATTGTGTGATTGTGATTGTGTGATTGTGATTGTGTGATTGTGATTGTGTGATTGTGATTGTGTGATTGTGATTGTGTGATTGTGATTGTGTGATTGTGATTGTGTGATTGTGATTGTGTGATTGTGATTGTGTGATTGTGATTGTGTGATTGTGATTGTGTGATTGTGATTGTGTGATTGTGATTGTGTGATTGTGATTGTGTGATTGTGATTGTGTGATTGTGATTGTGTGATTGTGATTGTGTGATTGTGATTGTGTGATTGTGATTGTGTGATTGTGATTGTGTGATTGTGATTGTGTGATTGTGATTGTGTGATTGTGATTGTGTGATTGTGATTGTGTGATTGTGATTGTGTGATTGTGATTGTGTGATTGTGATTGTGTGATTGTGATTGTGTGATTGTGATTGTGTGATTGTGATTGTGTGATTGTGATTGTGTGATTGTGATTGTGTGATTGTGATTGTGTGATTGTGATTGTGTGATTGTGATTGTGTGATTGTGATTGTGTGATTGTGATTGTGTGATTGTGATTGTGTGATTGTGATTGTGTGATTGTGATTGTGTGATTGTGATTGTGTGATTGTGATTGTGTGATTGTGATTGTGTGATTGTGATTGTGTGATTGTGATTGTGTGATTGTGATTGTGTGATTGTGATTGTGTGATTGTGATTGTGTGATTGTGATTGTGTGATTGTGATTGTGTGATTGTGATTGTGTGATTGAGATTGTGTGATTGTGATTGTGTGATTGTGATTGTGTGATTGTGATTGTGTGATCGTGATTGTGTGATCGTGATTGTGTGATCGTGATTGTGTGATCGTGATTGTGTGATCGTGATTGTGTGATCGTGATTGTGTGATCGTGATTGTGTGATCGTGATTGTGTGATCGTGGTTGTGTGATCGTGATTGTGTGATCGTGATTGTGTGATCGTGATTGTGTGATTGTGATTGTGTGATTGTGATTGTGTGATTGTGATTGTGTGATTGTGATTGTGTGATTGTGATTGTGTGATTGTGTGATTGTGTGATTGTGTGATTGAGTGATTGTGTGATTGTGTGGTTGTGTGATTGTGTGATTGTGTGATTGTGTGGTTGTGTGATTGTGCGACTGTGTGATTGTGTGATTGTGTGATTGTGTGATTGTGTGATTGTGTGATTGTGTGATTGTGTGATTGTGTGATTGTGTGATTGTGTGATTGTGTGATTGTGTGATTGTGTGATTGTGTGATTGTGTGATTGTTTGATTGTGTGATTGTGATTGTGTGATTGTGACTGTGTGATTGTGACTGTGTGATTGTGTGAGTGTGTGATTGTGTGATTGAGTGATTGTGTGCTTGTGTGATTGTGTGGTTGTGTGATTGTGTGATTGTGTGATTAGGTGATTGTGTGATTGTGTGATTGTGTGATTGTGTGATTGTGTGATTATGTGATTGTGTGATTATGTGATTGTGTGATTGTGTGATTGTGTGATTGTGTGAGTGTGTGATTGTCTGATTGAGTGATTGTGTGCTTGTGTGATTGTGTGGTTGTGTGATTGTGTGATTGTGTGATTGTATGATTGTGTGATTGTGTGATTGTGTGGTTGTGTGATTGTGTGATTGTGTGATTAGGTGATTGTGTGATTGTGTGATTGTGTGATTGCGATTGTGTGATTGTGTGATTGTGTGATTGTGTGATTGTGCGATTGTGTGATTGTGTGATTGTGTGATTGTGTGATTGTGTGATTGTGTGATTGTGTGATTGTGTGATTGTGTGATTGTGTGATTGTGTGATTGTGTGATTGTGTGATTGTGTGATTGTGTGATTGTGTGATTGTGTGATTGTGGTTGTGTGATTGTGATTGTGTGATTGTGATTGTGTGATTGTGATTGTGTGATTGTGTCTGTGTGATTGTGTGAGTGTGTGATTGTGTGATTGTGTGATTGTGTGATTGTGTGATTGTGTGATTGTGTGATTGTGTGATTGTGTGATTGTGATTGTGTCATTGTGATTGTGTGATTGTGACTGTGTGATTGTGACTGTGTGATTGTGTGAGTGTGTGATTGTGTGATTGAGTGATTGTGTGCCTGTGTGATTGTGTGGTTGTGTGATTGTGTGATTGTGTGATTAGGTGATTAGGTGATTGTGTGATTGTGTGATTGTGTGATTGTGTGATTGTGTGATTGTGTGATTGTGTGATTATGTGATTGTGTGATTGTGTGATTGTGTGATTGTGTGAGTGTGTGATTGTCTGATTGAGTGATTGTGTGCTTGTGTGATTGTGTGGTTGTGTGATTGCGTGATTGTGCGATTAGGTGATTGTGTGATTGTGTGATTGTGTGATTGTGACTGTGTGATTGTGTGAGTGTGTGATTGTGTGATTGAGTGATTGTGTGCTTGTGTGATTGTGTGGTTGTGTGATTGTGTGATTGTGTGATTGTGTGATTGTGTGATTGTGTGATTGTGTGATTGTGTGATTGTGTGATTGTGTGATTGTGTGATTGTGTGATGGTGTGATTGTGTGATTGTGTGATTGTGTGATTGTGTGATTGTGTGATCGTATGATCGTTTGATTGTGTAATTGTGTGATTGTGTAATTGTGATTGTGTAATTGTGATTTTGTGATTGTGATTGTGTGATTGTGACTGTGTGATTGTGTGATTGTGTGATTGAGTGATTGTGTGATTGTGTTATTGTGACTGTGTGATTGTGTGATTGTGATTGTGATTGTGTGATTGTGGTTGTGTGATTGTGACTGTGTGATTGTGATTGTGTGATTGTGATTGTGTGATTGTGACTGTGTGATTGTGTGATTGTGTTATTGTGACTGTGTGATTGTGTGATTGTGATTGTGTGATTGTGATTGTGTGATTGTGGTTGTGTGATTGTGACTGTGTGATTGTGATTGTGTTATTGTGATTGTGTGATTGTGACTGTGTGATTGTGTCAGTGTGTGATTGTGTGATTGTGTGATTGTGTGATTGTGTGATTGTGTGATTGAGTGATTGTGTGGTTGTGTGATTGTGTGGTTGTGTGATTATGTGATTGTGTGATTGTGTGATTGTGTGATTGTGTGATTGTGTGATTGTGTGATTGTGTGATTGTGGTTGTGTGATTGTGATTGGGTGATTGTGATTGTGTGATTGTGATTGTGTGATTGTGATTGTGTGATTGTGTCTGTGTGATTGTGTGAGTGTGTGATTGTGTGATTGTGTGATTGTGTGATTGTGTGATTGTGTGATTGTGTGATTGTGTGATTGTGTGATTGTGTGATTGTGTGATTGTGTGATTGTGTGATTGTGTGATTGTGTGATTGTGTGATTGTGTGATTGTGTGATTGTGTGATTGTGTGATTGTGTGATTGTGATTGTGTGTTTGTGATTGTGTGATTGTGACTGTGTGATTGTGACTGTGTGATTGTGTGAGTGTGTGATTGTGTGATTGAGTGATTGTGTGCTTGTGCGATTGTGTGGTTGTGTGATTGTGTGATTGTGTGATTAGGTGATTAGGTGATTGTGTGATTGTGTGATTGTCTGATTGTGTGATTGTGTGATTGTGCGATTGTGTGATTGTGTGATTATGTGATTGTGTGATTGTGTGATTGTGTGATTGTGTGATTGTGTGATTGTGTGATTGTGTGATTGTGTGATTGTGTGATTGTGTGATTGTGTGATTGTGTGATTGTGTGAGTGTGTGATTGTCTGATTGAGTGATTGTGTGCTTGTGTGATTGTGTGGTTGTGTGATTGTGTGATTGTGTGATTGTGTGATTGTGTGATTGTGTGATTGTGTGATTGTGTGATTGTGTGATTGTGTGATTGTGTGATTGTGTGATTGTGTGATTGTGTGATTGTGTGATTGTGGTTGTGTGATTGTGACTGTGTGATTGTGATTGTGTGATTGTGACTGTGTGATTGTGTCAGTGTGTGATTGTGTGATTGTGTGATTGTGTGATTGTGTGAGTGTGTGATTGTGTGATTGTGTGATTGTGTGATTGTGATTGTGTGATTGTGACTGTGTGATTGTGTGAGTGTGTGATTGTGTGATTGCGTGATTGTGTGGTTGTGTGATTGTGTGGTTGTGTGATTGTGTGGTTGTGTGATTGTGTGATTGTGTGATTGTGTGATTGTGTGATTGTGTGATTGTGTGATTGTGTGATTGTGTGATTGTGTGATTGTGTGATTGTGTGATTGTGTGATTGTGTGATTGTGGTTGTGTGAATGTGGTTGTGTGATTGTGGTTGTGTGATTGTGATTGTGTGATTGTGATTGTGTGATTGTGACTGTGTGATTGTGTGATTGTGTGATTGAGTGATTGTGTGCTTGTGTGATTGTGTGGTTGTGTGATTGTGTGATTGTGTGATTGTGTGATGGTGTGATTGTGCGATTGTGTGATTGTGTGATTGTGTGATTGTGGTTGTGTGATTGTGATTGTGTGATTGTGATTGTGTGATTGTGATTGTGTGATTGTGATTGTGTGATTGTGTCTGTGTGATTGTGTGATTGTGTGATTGTGTGATTGTGTGATTGTGTGATTGTGTGATTGTGTGATTGTGTGATTGTGTGATTGTGTGATTGTGTGATTGTGTGATTGAGTGATTGTGTGAGTGTGTGGTTGTGTGATTGTGTGATTGTGTGATTGTGTGATTGTGTGATTGTGTGATTGTGTGATTGTGTGATTGTGTGATTGTGGTTGTGTGATTGTGACTGTGTGATTGTGATTGTGTGATTGTGACTGTGTGATTGTGTCAGTGTGTGATTGTGTGATTGTGTGATTGTGTGATTGTGTGAGTGTGTGATTGTGTGATTGTGTGATTGTGTGATTGTGATTGTGTGATTGTGACTGTGTGATTGTGTGATTGTGTGATTGTGTGATTGTGTGATTGTGTGAGTGTGTGATTGTCTGATTGAGTGATTGTGTGCTTGTGTGATTGTGTGGTTGTGTGATTGTGTGATTGTGTGATTGTGTGATTGTGTGATTGTGTGATTGTGTGATTGTGTGATTGTGTGATTGTGTGATTGTGTGATTGTGTGATTGTGATTGTGTGATTGTGATTGTGTGATTGTGACTGTGTGATTGTGACTGTGTGATTGTGTGATTGTGTGGTTGTGTGATTGTGTGATTGTGTGATTGTGTGATTGTGTGATTGTGTGATTGTGTGATTGTGTGATTGTGTGATTGTGTGATTGTGTGATTGTGTGATTGTGTGATTGTGTGATTGTGTGATTGTGTGATTGTGTGATTGTGTGATTGTGTGATTGTGTGATTGTGTGATTGTGTGATTGTGTGATTGTGTGATTGTGTGATTGTGTGATTGTGTGATTGTGATTGTGTGATTGTGATTGTGTGATTGTGACTGTGTGATTGTGACTGTGTGATTGTGTGAGTGTGTGATTGTGTGATTGAGTGATTGTGTGCTTGTGCGATTGTGTGGTTGTGTGATTGTGTGATTGTGTGATTAGGTGATTAGGTGATTGTGTGATTGTGTGATTGTCTGATTGTGTGATTGTGTGATTGTGCGATTGTGTGATTGTGTGATTATGTGATTGTGTGATTGTGTGATTGTGTGATTGTGTGATTGTGTGATTGTGTGATTGTGTGATTGTGTGATTGTGTGATTGTGTGATTGTGTGATTGTGTGATTGTGTGATTGTGTGATTGTGTGATTGTGTGATTGTGTGAGTGTGTGATTGTCTGATTGAGTGATTGTGTGCTTGTGTGATTGTGTGGTTGTGTGATTGTGTGATTGTGTGATTGTGTGATTGTGTGATTGTGTGATTGTGTGATTGTGTGATTGTGTGATTGTGTGATTGTGTGATTGTGTGATTGTGTGATTGTGTGATTGTGTGATTGTGGTTGTGTGATTGTGACTGTGTGATTGTGATTGTGTGATTGTGACTGTGTGATTGTGTCAGTGTGTGATTGTGTGATTGTGTGATTGTGTGATTGTGTGAGTGTGTGATTGTGTGATTGTGTGATTGTGTGATTGTGTGATTGTGTGATTGTGTGATTGTGATTGTGTGATTGTGACTGTGTGATTGTGTGAGTGTGTGATTGTGTGATTGAGTGATTGTGTGGTTGTGTGATTGTGTGGTTGTGTGATTGTGTGGTTGTGTGATTGTGTGATTGTGTGATTGTGTGATTGTGTGATTGTGTGATTGTGTGATTGTGTGATTGTGTGATTGTGTGATTGTGTGATTGTGTGATTGTGTGATTGTGTGATTGTGTGATTGTGGTTGTGTGAATGTGGTTGTGTGATTGTGGTTGTGTGATTGTGATTGTGTGATTGTGATTGTGTGATTGTGACTGTGTGATTGTGTGATTGTGTGATTGAGTGATTGTGTGCTTGTGTGATTGTGTGGTTGTGTGATTGTGTGATTGTGTGATTGTGTGATGGTGTGATTGTGCGATTGTGTGATTGTGTGATTGTGTGATTGTGGTTGTGTGATTGTGATTGTGTGATTGTGATTGTGTGATTGTGATTGTGTGATTGTGTCTGTGTGATTGTGTGATTGTGTGATTGTGTGATTGTGTGATTGTGTGATTGTGTGATTGTGTGATTGTGTGATTGTGTGATTGTGTGATTGTGTGATTGTGTGATTGTGTGATTGTGTGATTGTGTTTGTGTGATTGTGATTGTGTGATTGTGACTGTGTGATTGTGTGAGTGTGTGATTGTGTGATTGAGTGCTTGTGTGCTTGTGTGATTGTGTGGTTGTGTGAATGTGTGATTGTGTGATTAGGTGATTAGGTGATTGTGTGATTGTGCGATTGTCTGATTGTGTGATTGTGTGATTGTGTGATTGTCTGATTATGTGATTGTGTGATTGTGTGATTGTGTGAGTGTGTGATTGTCTGATTGAGTGATTGTGTGCTTGTGTGATTGTGTGGTTGTGTGATTGCGTGATTGTGTGATTAGGTGATTGTGTGTTTGTGTGATTGTGTGATTGTGACTGTGTGATTGTGTGAGTGTGTGATTGTGTGATTGAGTGATTGTGTGCTTGTGTGATTGTGTGGTTGTGTGATTGTGTGATTGTGTGATTGTGTGATTGTGTGATTGTGTGATTGTGTGATTGTGTGATTGTGTGATTGTGTGATTGTGTGATTGTGTGATTGTGTGATTGTGGTTGTGTGATTGTGACCGTGTGATTGTAATTGTGTGATTGTGATTGTGTGGTTGTGACTGTGTGATTGTGTGAGTGTGTGATTGTGTGATTGTGTGATTGTGTGAGTGTGTGATTGTGTGATTGTGTGATTGTGTGATTGTGTGATTGTGTGCTTGTGTTATTGTGTGATTGTGTGCTTGTGTTATTGTGTGATGGTGACTGTGTGATTGTGTGAGTGTGTGATTGTGTGATTGAGTGATTGTGTGCTTGTGTGATTGTGTGGTTGTGTGATTGTGTGATTGTGTGATTGTGTGATTGTGTGATTGTGTGATTGTGTGATAGTGACTGTGTGATTGTGTGATTGTGTGATTGTGTGATTGTGTGACCGTGATTGTGTGACCGTGATTGTGATTGCGTGATTGTGTGATTGTGTGAATGTGTGATCGTGTCATTGTGTGATCGTGTGATTGTGTGATTGTGTGAGTGTGTGATTGTGACTGTGTGATTGTGTGATTGTGTGGTTGTGTGATTTTGTGATTGTGTGATTGTGTGATTGTGTGATTGTGTTATTGTGACTGTGTGATTGTGTGAGTGTGTGATTGTGTGATTGTGTGATTGTGTGATTGTGTGATTGTGTGATTGTGTGATTGTGATTGTGTGATTGTGATTGTGTGATTGTGATTGTGTGATTGTGATTGTGTGATTGTGATTGTGTGATTGTGATTGTGTGATTGTGATTGTGTGATTGTGATTGTGTGATTGTGATTGTGTGATTGTGATTGTGTGATTGTGATTGTGTGATTGTGATTGTGTGATTGTGATTGTGTGATTGTGATTGTGTGATTGTGATTGTGTGATTGTGATTGTGTGATTGTGATTGTGATTGTGTGATTGTGATTGTGTGATTGTGATTGTGTGATTGTGATTGTGTGATTGTGATTGTGTGATTGTGATTGTGTGATTGTGATTGTGTGATTGTGATTGTGTGATTGTGATTGTGTGATTGTGATTGTGTGATTGTGATTGTGTGATTGTGATTGTGTGATTGTGATTGTGTGATTGTGATTGTGTGATTGTGATTGTGTGATTGTGATTGTGTGATTGTGATTGTGTGATTGTGATTGTGTGATTGTGATTGTGTGATTGTGATTGTGTGATTGTGATTGTGTGATTGTGATTGTGTGATTGTGATTGTGTGATTGTGATTGTGTGATTGTGATTGTGTGATTGTGATTGTGTGATTGTGATTGTGTGATTGTGATTGTGTGATTGTGATTGTGTGATTGTGATTGTGTGATTGTGATTGTGTGATTGTGATTGTGTGATTGTGATTGTGTGATTGTGATTGTGTGATTGTGATTGTGTGATTGTGATTGTGTGATTGTGATTGTGTGATTGTGATTGTGTGATTGTGATTGTGTGATTGTGATTGTGTGATTGTGATTGTGTGATTGTGATTGTGTGATTGTGATTGTGTGATTGTGATTGTGTGATTGTGATTGTGTGATTGTGATTGTGTGATTGTGATTGTGTGATTGTGATTGTGTGATTGTGATTGTGTGATTGTGATTGTGTGATTGTGATTGTGTGATTGTGATTGTGTGATTGTGATTGTGTGATTGTGATTGTGTGATTGTGATTGTGTGATTGTGATTGTGTGATTGTGATTGTGTGATTGTGATTGTGTGATTGTGATTGTGTGATTGTGATTGTGTGATTGTGATTGTGTGATTGTGATTGTGTGATTGTGATTGTGTGATTGTGATTGTGTGATTGAGATTGTGTGATTGTGATTGTGTGATTGTGATTGTGTGATTGTGATTGTGTGATCGTGATTGTGTGATCGTGATTGTGTGATCGTGATTGTGTGATCGTGATTGTGTGATCGTGATTGTGTGATCGTGATTGTGTGATCGTGATTGTGTGATCGTGATTGTGTGATCGTGATTGTGTGATCGTGGTTGTGTGATCGTGATTGTGTGATCGTGATTGTGTGATCGTGATTGTGTGATCGTGATTGTGTGATTGTGATTGTGTGATTGTGATTGTGTGATTGTGATTGTGTGATTGTGATTGTGTGATTGTGTGATTGTGTGATTGTGTGATTGAGTGATTGTGTGAGTGTGTGGTTGTGTGATTGTGTGATTGTGTGATTGTGTGGTTGTGTGATTGTGCGACTGTGTGATTGTGTGATTGTGTGATTGTGTGATTGTGTGATTGTGTGATTGTGTGATTGTGTGATTGTGTGATTGTGTGATTGTGTGATTGTGTGATTGTGTGATTGTGTGATTGTGTGATTGTGTGATTGTTTGATTGTGTGATTGTGATTGTGTGATTGTGACTGTGTGATTGTGACTGTGTGATTGTGTGAGTGTGTGATTGTGTGATTGAGTGATTGTGTGCTTGTGTGATTGTGTGGTTGTGTGATTGTGTGATTGTGTGATTAGGTGATTGTGTGATTGTGTGATTGTGTGATTGTGTGATTGTGTGATTATGTGATTGTGTGATTATGTGATTGTGTGATTGTGTGATTGTGTGATTGTGTGAGTGTGTGATTGTCTGATTGAGTGATTGTGTGCTTGTGTGATTGTGTGGTTGTGTGATTGTGTGATTGTGTGATTGTATGATTGTGTGATTGTGTGATTGTGTGGTTGTGTGATTGTGTGATTGTGTGATTAGGTGATTGTGTGATTGTGTGATTGTGTGATTGCGATTGTGTGATTGTGTGATTGTGTGATTGTGTGATTGTGCGATTGTGTGATTGTGTGATTGTGTGATTGTGTGATTGTGTGATTGTGTGATTGTGTGATTGTGTGATTGTGTGATTGTGTGATTGTGTGATTGTGTGATTGTGTGATTGTGTGATTGTGTGATTGTGTGATTGTGTGATTGTGTGATTGTGTGATTGTGTGATTGTGTGATTGTGTGATTGTGGTTGTGTGATTGTGATTGTGTGATTGTGATTGTGTGATTGTGATTGTGTGATTGTGTCTGTGTGATTGTGTGAGTGTGTGATTGTGTGATTGTGTGATTGTGTGATTGTGTGATTGTGTGATTGTGTGATTGTGTGATTGTGATTGTGTCATTGTGATTGTGTGATTGTGACTGTGTGATTGTGACTGTGTGATTGTGTGAGTGTGTGATTGTGTGATTGAGTGATTGTGTGCCTGTGTGATTGTGTGGTTGTGTGATTGTGTGATTGTGTGATTAGGTGATTAGGTGATTGTGTGATTGTGTGATTGTGTGATTGTGTGATTGTGTGATTGTGTGATTGTGTGATTATGTGATTGTGTGATTGTGTGATTGTGTGATTGTGTGAGTGTGTGATTGTCTGATTGAGTGATTGTGTGCTTGTGTGATTGTGTGGTTGTGTGATTGCGTGATTGTGCGATTAGGTGATTGTGTGATTGTGTGATTGTGTGATTGTGACTGTGTGATTGTGTGAGTGTGTGATTGTGTGATTGAGTGATTGTGTGCTTGTGTGATTGTGTGGTTGTGTGATTGTGTGATTGTGTGATTGTGTGATTGTGTGATTGTGTGATTGTGTGATTGTGTGATTGTGTGATTGTGTGATTGTGTGATTGTGTGATGGTGTGATTGTGTGATTGTGTGATTGTGTGATTGTGTGATTGTGTGATCGTATGATCGTTTGATTGTGTAATTGTGTGATTGTGTAATTGTGATTGTGTAATTGTGATTTTGTGATTGTGATTGTGTGATTGTGACTGTGTGATTGTGTGATTGTGTGATTGAGTGATTGTGTGATTGTGTTATTGTGACTGTGTGATTGTGTGATTGTGATTGTGATTGTGTGATTGTGGTTGTGTGATTGTGACTGTGTGATTGTGATTGTGTGATTGTGATTGTGTGATTGTGACTGTGTGATTGTGTGATTGTGTTATTGTGACTGTGTGATTGTGTGATTGTGATTGTGTGATTGTGATTGTGTGATTGTGGTTGTGTGATTGTGACTGTGTGATTGTGATTGTGTTATTGTGATTGTGTGATTGTGACTGTGTGATTGTGTCAGTGTGTGATTGTGTGATTGTGTGATTGTGTGATTGTGTGATTGTGTGATTGAGTGATTGTGTGGTTGTGTGATTGTGTGGTTGTGTGATTATGTGATTGTGTGATTGTGTGATTGTGTGATTGTGTGATTGTGTGATTGTGTGATTGTGTGATTGTGGTTGTGTGATTGTGATTGGGTGATTGTGATTGTGTGATTGTGATTGTGTGATTGTGTCTGTGTGATTGTGTGAGTGTGTGATTGTGTGATTGTGTGATTGTGTGATTGTGTGATTGTGTGATTGTGTGATTGTGTGATTGTGTGATTGTGTGATTGTGTGATTGTGTGATTGTGTGATTGTGTGATTGTGTGATTGTGTGATTGTGTGATTGTGTGATTGTGTGATTGTGTGATTGTGTGATTGTGTGATTGTGTGATTGTGATTGTGTGTTTGTGATTGTGTGATTGTGACTGTGTGATTGTGACTGTGTGATTGTGTGAGTGTGTGATTGTGTGATTGAGTGATTGTGTGCTTGTGCGATTGTGTGGTTGTGTGATTGTGTGATTGTGTGATTAGGTGATTAGGTGATTGTGTGATTGTGTGATTGTCTGATTGTGTGATTGTGTGATTGTGCGATTGTGTGATTGTGTGATTATGTGATTGTGTGATTGTGTGATTGTGTGATTGTGTGATTGTGTGATTGTGTGATTGTGTGATTGTGTGATTGTGTGATTGTGTGATTGTGTGATTGTGTGAGTGTGTGATTGTCTGATTGAGTGATTGTGTGCTTGTGTGATTGTGTGGTTGTGTGATTGTGTGATTGTGTGATTGTGTGATTGTGTGATTGTGTGATTGTGTGATTGTGTGATTGTGTGATTGTGTGATTGTGTGATTGTGTGATTGTGTGATTGTGTGATTGTGTGATTGTGGTTGTGTGATTGTGACTGTGTGATTGTGATTGTGTGATTGTGACTGTGTGATTGTGTCAGTGTGTGATTGTGTGATTGTGTGATTGTGTGATTGTGTGAGTGTGTGATTGTGTGATTGTGTGATTGTGTGATTGTGATTGTGTGATTGTGACTGTGTGATTGTGTGAGTGTGTGATTGTGTGATTGCGTGATTGTGTGGTTGTGTGATTGTGTGGTTGTGTGATTGTGTGGTTGTGTGATTGTGTGATTGTGTGATTGTGTGATTGTGTGATTGTGTGATTGTGTGATTGTGTGATTGTGTGATTGTGTGATTGTGTGATTGTGTGATTGTGTGATTGTGTGATTGTGGTTGTGTGAATGTGGTTGTGTGATTGTGGTTGTGTGATTGTGATTGTGTGATTGTGATTGTGTGATTGTGACTGTGTGATTGTGTGATTGTGTGATTGAGTGATTGTGTGCTTGTGTGATTGTGTGGTTGTGTGATTGTGTGATTGTGTGATTGTGTGATGGTGTGATTGTGCGATTGTGTGATTGTGTGATTGTGTGATTGTGGTTGTGTGATTGTGATTGTGTGATTGTGATTGTGTGATTGTGATTGTGTGATTGTGATTGTGTGATTGTGTCTGTGTGATTGTGTGATTGTGTGATTGTGTGATTGTGTGATTGTGTGATTGTGTGATTGTGTGATTGTGTGATTGTGTGATTGTGTGATTGTGTGATTGTGTGATTGAGTGATTGTGTGAGTGTGTGGTTGTGTGATTGTGTGATTGTGTGATTGTGTGGTTGTGTGATTGTGTGACTGTGTGATTGTGTAATTGTGATTGTGTGATTGTGTGGTTGTGTGATTGTGTGATTGTGTGATTAGGTGATTGTGTGATTGTGTGATTGTGTGATTGCGATTGTGTGATTGTGTGATTGTGTGATTGTGTGATTGTGCGATTGTGTGATTGTGTGATTGTGTGATTGTGTGATTGTGTGATTGTGTGATTGTGTGATTGTGTGATTGTGTGATTGTGTGATTGTGTGATTGTGTGATTGTGTGATTGTGTGATTATGTGATTGTGTGATTGTGTGATTGTGTGATTGTGTGAGTGTGTGATTGTCTGATTGAGTGATTGTGTGCTTGTGTGATTGTGTGGTTGTGTGATTGCGTGATTGTGTGATTAGGTGATTGTGTGATTGTGTGATTGTGTGATTGTGACTGTGTGATTGTGTGAGTGTGTGATTGTGTGATTGAGTGATTGTGTGCTTGTGTGATTGTGTGGTTGTGTGATTGTGTGATTGTGTGATTGTGTGATTGTGTGATTGTGTGATTGTGTGATTGTGTGATTGTGTGATAGTGTGATTGTGTGATTGTGTGATTGTGTGATTGTGTGATTGTGGTTGTGTGATTGTGACTGTGTGATTGTAATTGTGTGATTGTGATTGTGTGATTGTGACTGTGTGATTGCGTGAGTGTGTGATTGTGTGATTGTGTGATTGTGTGATTGTGTGATTGTGTGATTGTGTGAGTGTGTGATTGTGTGATTGTGTGATTGTGTGATTGTGTGATTGTGTGATTGTGTGATTGTGACTGTGTGATTGTGTGAGTGTGTGATTGTGTGATTGAGTGATTGTGTGCTTGTGTGATTGTGTGGTTGTGTGATTGTGTGATTGTGTGATTAGGTGATTGTGTGATTGTGTGATTGTGTGATTGTGTGATTGTGTGATTATGTGATTGTGTGATTATGTGATTGTGTGATTGTGTGATTGTGTGATTGTGTGAGTGTGTGATTGTCTGATTGAGTGATTGTGTGCTTGTGTGATTGTGTGGTTGTGTGATTGTGTGATTGTGTGATTAGGTGATTGTATGATTGTGTGATTGTGTGATTGTGTGATTGTGTGATTGTGATTGTGTGATTGTGATTGCGTGATTGTGATTGCGTGATTGTGATTGCGTGATTGTGATTGCGTGATTGTGATTGCGTGATTGTGATTGCGTGATTGTGATTGTGTGATTGTGATTGTGTGATTGTGATTGTGTGATTGTGATTGTGTGATTGTGATTGTGTGATTGTGATTGTGTGATTGTGATTGTGTGATTGTGATTGTGTGATTGTGATTGTGTGATTGTGATTGTGTGATTGTGATTGTGTGATTGTGATTGTGTGATTGTGATTGTGTGATTGTGATTGTGTGATTGTGATTGTGTGATTGTGATTGTGTGATTGTGATTGTGTGATTGTGATTGTGTGATTGTGATTGTGTGATTGTGATTGTGTGATTGTGATTGTGTGATTGTGATTGTGTGATTGTGATTGTGTGATTGTGATTGTGTGATTGTGATTGTGTGATTGTGATTGTGTGATTGTGATTGTGTGATTGTGATTGTGTGATTGTGATTGTGTGATTGTGATTGTGTGATTGTGATTGTGTGATTGTGATTGTGTGATTGTGATTGTGTGATTGTGATTGTGTGATTGTGATTGTGTGATTGTGATTGTGTGATTGTGATTGTGTGATTGTGATTGTGTGATTGTGATTGTGTGATTGTGATTGTGTGATTGTGATTGTGTGATTGTGATTGTGTGATTGTGATTGTGTGATTGTGATTGTGTGATTGTGATTGTGTGATTGTGATTGTGTGATTGTGATTGTGTGATTGTGATTGTGTGATTGTGATTGTGTGATTGTGATTGTGTGATTGTGATTGTGTGATTGTGATTGTGTGATTGTGATTGTGTGATTGTGATTGTGTGATTGTGATTGTGTGATTGTGATTGTGTGATTGTGATTGTGTGATTGTGATTGTGTGATTGTGATTGTGTGATTGTGATTGTGTGATTGTGATTGTGTGATTGTGATTGTGTGATTGTGATTGTGTGATTGTGATTGTGTGATTGTGACTGTGTGATTGTGTGATTGTGTGATTGAGTGATTGTGTGCTTGTGTGATTGTGTGGTTGTGTGATTGTGTGATTGTGTGATTGTGTGATGGTGTGATTGTGCGATTGTGTGATTGTGTGATTGTGTGATTGTGGTTGTGTGATTGTGATTGTGTGATTGTGATTGTGTGATTGTGATTGTGTGATTGTGATTGTGTGATTGTGTCTGTGTGATTGTGTGATTGTGTGATTGTGTGATTGTGTGATTGTGTGATTGTGTGATTGTGTGATTGTGTGATTGTGTGATTGTGTGATTGTGTGATTGTGTGATTGAGTGATTGTGTGAGTGTGTGGTTGTGTGATTGTGTGATTGTGTGGTTGTGTGATTGTGTGACTGTGTGATTGTGTAATTGTGATTGTGTGATTGTGTGGTTGTGTGATTGTGTGATTGTGTGATTAGGTGATTGTGTGATTGTGTGATTGTGTGATTGCGATTGTGTGATTGTGTGATTGTGTGATTGTGTGATTGTGCGATTGTGTGATTGTGTGATTGTGTGATTGTGTGATTGTGTGATTGTGTGATTGTGTGATTGTGTGATTATGTGATTGTGTGATTGTGTGATTGTGTGATTGTGTGAGTGTGTGATTGTCTGATTGAGTGATTGTGTGCTTGTGTGATTGTGTGGTTGTGTGATTGCGTGATTGTGTGATTAGGTGATTGTGTGATTGTGTGATTGTGTGATTGTGACTGTGTGATTGTGTGAGTGTGTGATTGTGTGATTGAGTGATTGTGTGCTTGTGTGATTGTGTGGTTGTGTGATTGTGTGATTGTGTGATTGTGTGATTGTGTGATTGTGTGATTGTGTGATTGTGTGATTGTGTGATAGTGTGATTGTGTGATTGTGTGATTGTGTGATTGTGTGATTGTGGTTGTGTGATTGTGACTGTGTGATTGTAATTGTGTGATTGTGATTGTGTGATTGTGACTGTGTGATTGCGTGAGTGTGTGATTGTGTGATTGTGTGATTGTGTGATTGTGTGATTGTGTGAGTGTGTGATTGTGTGATTGTGTGATTGTGTGATTGTGTGATTGTGTGATTGTGTGATTGTGACTGTGTGATTGTGTGAGTGTGTGATTGTGTGATTGAGTGATTGTGTGCTTGTGTGATTGTGTGGTTGTGTGATTGTGTGATTGTGTGATTAGGTGATTGTGTGATTGTGTGATTGTGTGATTGTGTGATTGTGTGATTATGTGATTGTGTGATTATGTGATTGTGTGATTGTGTGATTGTGTGATTGTGTGAGTGTGTGATTGTCTGATTGAGTGATTGTGTGCTTGTGTGATTGTGTGGTTGTGTGATTGTGTGATTGTGTGATTAGGTGATTGTATGATTGTGTGATTGTGTGATTGTGTGATTGTGTGATTGTGATTGTGTGATTGTGATTGCGTGATTGTGATTGCGTGATTGTGATTGCGTGATTGTGATTGCGTGATTGTGATTTCGTGATTGTGATTGCGTGATTGTGATTGCGTGATTGTGATTGCGTGATTGTGATTGTGTGATTGTGATTGTGTGATTGTGATTGTGTGATTGTGATTGTGTGATTGTGATTGTGTGATTGTGATTGTGTGATTGTGATTGTGTGATTGTGATTGTGTGATTGTGATTGTGTGATTGTGATTGTGTGATTGTGATTGTGTGATTGTGATTGTGTGATTGTGATTGTGTGATTGTGATTGTGTGATTGTGATTGTGTGATTGTGATTGTGTGATTGTGATTGTGTGATTGTGATTGTGTGATTGTGATTGTGTGATTGTGATTGTGTGATTGTGATTGTGTGATTGTGATTGTGTGATTGTGATTGTGTGATTGTGATTGTGTGATTGTGATTGTGTGATTGTGATTGTGTGATTGTGATTGTGTGATTGTGATTGTGTGATTGTGATTGTGTGATTGTGATTGTGTGATTGTGATTGTGTGATTGTGATTGTGTGATTGTGATTGTGTGATTGTGATTGTGTGATTGTGATTGTGTGATTGTGATTGTGTGATTGTGATTGTGTGATTGTGATTGTGTGATTGTGATTGTGTGATTGTGATTGTGTGATTGTGATTGTGTGATTGTGATTGTGTGATTGTGATTGTGTGATTGTGATTGTGTGATTGTGATTGTGTGATTGTGATTGTGTGATTGTGATTGTGTGATTGTGATTGTGTGATTGTGATTGTGTGATTGTGATTGTGTGATTGTGATTGTGTGATTGTGATTGTGTGATTGTGATTGTGTGATTGTGATTGTGTGATTGTGATTGTGTGATTGTGATTGTGTGATTGTGATTGTGTGATTGTGATTGTGTGATTGTGATTGTGTGATTGTGATTGTGTGATTGTGATTGTGTGATTGTGATTGTGTGATTGTGATTGTGTGATTGTGATTGTGTGATTGTGATTGTGTGATTGTGATTGTGTGATTGTGATTGTGTGATTGTGATTGTGTGATTGTGATTGTGTGATTGTGATTGTGTGATTGTGATTGTGTGATTGTGATTGTGTGATTGTGATTGTGTGATTGTGATTGTGTGATTGTGATTGTGTGATTGTGATTGTGTGATTGTGATTGTGTGATTGTGATTGTGTGATTGTGATTGTGTGATTGTGATTGTGTGATTGTGATTGTGTGATTGTGATTGTGTGATTGTGATTGTGTGATTGTGATTGTGTGATTGTGATTGTGTGATTGTGATTGTGTGATTGTGATTGTGTGATTGTGATTGTGTGATTGTGACTGTGTGATTGTGTGATTGTGTGATTGAGTGATTGTGTGCTTGTGTGATTGTGTGGTTGTGTGATTGTGTGATTGTGTGATTGTGTGATGGTGTGATTGTGCGATTGTGTGATTGTGTGATTGTGTGATTGTGGTTGTGTGATTGTGATTGTGTGATTGTGATTGTGTGATTGTGATTGTGTGATTGTGATTGTGTGATTGTGTCTGTGTGATTGTGTGATTGTGTGATTGTGTGATTGTGTGATTGTGTGATTGTGTGATTGTGTGATTGTGTGATTGTGTGATTGTGTGATTGTGTGATTGTGTGATTGAGTGATTGTGTGAGTGTGTGGTTGTGTGATTGTGTGATTGTGTGGTTGTGTGATTGTGTGACTGTGTGATTGTGTAATTGTGATTGTGTGATTGTGTGGTTGTGTGATTGTGTGATTGTGTGATTAGGTGATTGTGTGATTGTGTGATTGTGTGATTGCGATTGTGTGATTGTGTGATTGTGTGATTGTGTGATTGTGCGATTGTGTGATTGTGTGATTGTGTGATTGTGTGATTGTGTGATTGTGTGATTGTGTGATTGTGTGATTATGTGATTGTGTGATTGTGTGATTGTGTGATTGTGTGAGTGTGTGATTGTCTGATTGAGTGATTGTGTGCTTGTGTGATTGTGTGGTTGTGTGATTGCGTGATTGTGTGATTAGGTGATTGTGTGATTGTGTGATTGTGTGATTGTGACTGTGTGATTGTGTGAGTGTGTGATTGTGTGATTGAGTGATTGTGTGCTTGTGTGATTGTGTGGTTGTGTGATTGTGTGATTGTGTGATTGTGTGATTGTGTGATTGTGTGATTGTGTGATTGTGTGATTGTGTGATAGTGTGATTGTGTGATTGTGTGATTGTGTGATTGTGTGATTGTGGTTGTGTGATTGTGACTGTGTGATTGTAATTGTGTGATTGTGATTGTGTGATTGTGACTGTGTGATTGCGTGAGTGTGTGATTGTGTGATTGTGTGATTGTGTGATTGTGTGATTGTGTGAGTGTGTGATTGTGTGATTGTGTGATTGTGTGATTGTGTGATTGTGTGATTGTGTGATTGTGACTGTGTGATTGTGTGAGTGTGTGATTGTGTGATTGAGTGATTGTGTGCTTGTGTGATTGTGTGGTTGTGTGATTGTGTGATTGTGTGATTAGGTGATTGTGTGATTGTGTGATTGTGTGATTGTGTGATTGTGTGATTATGTGATTGTGTGATTATGTGATTGTGTGATTGTGTGATTGTGTGATTGTGTGAGTGTGTGATTGTCTGATTGAGTGATTGTGTGCTTGTGTGATTGTGTGGTTGTGTGATTGTGTGATTGTGTGATTAGGTGATTGTATGATTGTGTGATTGTGTGATTGTGTGATTGTGTGATTGTGATTGTGTGATTGTGATTGCGTGATTGTGATTGCGTGATTGTGATTGCGTGATTGTGATTGCGTGATTGTGATTGCGTGATTGTGATTGCGTGATTGTGATTGCGTGATTGTGATTGCGTGATTGTGATTGTGTGATTGTGATTGTGTGATTGTGATTGTGTGATTGTGATTGTGTGATTGTGATTGTGTGATTGTGATTGTGTGATTGTGATTGTGTGATTGTGATTGTGTGATTGTGATTGTGTGATTGTGATTGTGTGATTGTGATTGTGTGATTGTGATTGTGTGATTGTGATTGTGTGATTGTGATTGTGTGATTGTGATTGTGTGATTGTGATTGTGTGATTGTGATTGTGTGATTGTGATTGTGTGATTGTGATTGTGTGATTGTGATTGTGTGATTGTGATTGTGTGATTGTGATTGTGTGATTGTGATTGTGTGATTGTGATTGTGTGATTGTGATTGTGTGATTGTGATTGTGTGATTGTGATTGTGTGATTGTGATTGTGTGATTGTGATTGTGTGATTGTGATTGTGTGATTGTGATTGTGTGATTGTGATTGTGTGATTGTGATTGTGTGATTGTGATTGTGTGATTGTGATTGTGTGATTGTGATTGTGTGATTGTGATTGTGTGATTGTGATTGTGTGATTGTGATTGTGTGATTGTGATTGTGTGATTGTGATTGTGTGATTGTGATTGTGTGATTGTGATTGTGTGATTGTGATTGTGTGATTGTGATTGTGTGATTGTGATTGTGTGATTGTGATTGTGTGATTGTGATTGTGTGATTGTGATTGTGTGATTGTGATTGTGTGATTGTGATTGTGTGATTGTGATTGTGTGATTGTGATTGTGTGATTGTGATTGTGTGATTGTGATTGTGTGATTGTGATTGTGTGATTGTGATTGTGTGATTGTGATTGTGTGATTGTGATTGTGTGATTGTGATTGTGTGATTGTGATTGTGTGATTGTGATTGTGTGATTGTGATTGTGTGATTGTGATTGTGTGATTGTGATTGTGTGATTGTGATTGTGTGATTGTGATTGTGTGATTGTGATTGTGTGATTGTGATTGTGTGATTGTGATTGTGTGATTGTGATTGTGTGATTGTGATTGTGTGATTGTGATTGTGTGATTGTGATTGTGTGATTGTGATTGTGTGATTGTGATTGTGTGATTGTGATTGTGTGATTGTGATTGTGTGATTGTGATTGTGTGATTGTGATTGTGTGATTGTGATTGTGTGATTGTGATTGTGTGATTGTGATTGTGATTGTGTGATTGTGATTGTGTGATTGTGACTGCGTGATTGTGTGAGTGTGTGATTGTGTGATTGAGTGATTGTGTCCTTGTGTGATTGTATGATTGCGTGATTGTGTGATTGTGTGATGGTGTGATTGTGTGATTGTGTGATTGTGTGATTGTGTGATTGTGTGATTGTGTAATTGTGATTGTGTGATTGTGTGATTGTGTGATTGTGTGATTGTGTGATGGTGTGATTGTGTGATTGTGTGATTGTGTGATTGTGTGATTGTGTGATCGTATGATCGTTTGATTGTGTAATTGTGTGATTGTGTAATTGTGATTGTGTAATTGTGATTTTGTGATTGTGATTGTATGATTGTGTGATTGTGTGGTTGTGTGATTGTGTGATTGTGGTTGTGTGATTGTGACTGTGTGATTGTGATTGTGTGATTGTGATTGTGTGATTGTGACTGTGTGATTGTGTCAGTGTGTGATTGTGTGATTGTGTGATTGTGTGATTGTGTGATTGTGTGATTGTGTGATTGTGATTGTGTGATGGTGACTGTGTGATTGTGACTGTGTGATTGTGTGAGTGTGTGATTGTGTGATTGAGTGATTGTGTGCTTGTGTGATTGTGTGGTTGTGTGATTGTGTGATTGTGTGATTAGGTGATTAGGTGATTGTGTGATTGTGATTGTGTGATTGTGATTGTGTGATTGTGTGATTGTGTGATTGTGTAATTGAGTGATTGTGTGAGTGTGTGGTTGTGTG
This sequence comes from Megachile rotundata, assembly GCF_050947335.1. NCBI lineage: Eukaryota > Metazoa > Arthropoda > Insecta > Hymenoptera > Megachilidae > Megachile > Megachile rotundata. The sequence continues at coordinate 185,917 of NW_027473395.1, forward strand.
ATTGTGTGATTGTGTGATTGTGTGGTTGTGTGATTGTGTGACTGTGTGATTGTGCGACTGTGTGATTGTGTGATTGTGTGATTGTGTGATTGTGTGATTGTGTGATTGTGTGATTGTGTGATTGTGTGATTGTGTGATTGTGTGATTGTGTGATTGTGTGATTGTGTGATTGTGTGATTGTGTGATTGTGTGATTGTGTGATTGTGTGATTGTTTGATTGTGTGATTGTGATTGTGTGATTGTGACTGTGTGATTGTGTAAGTGTGTGATTGTGTGATTGAGTGATTGTGTGCTTGTGTGATTGTGATTGTGTGATTGTGATTGTGTGATTGTGATTGTGTGATTGTGATTGTGTGATTGTGATTGTGTGATTGTGATTGTGTGATTGTGATTGTGTGATTGTGATTGTGTGATTGTGATTGTGTGATTGTGATTGTGTGATTGTGATTGTGTGATTGTGATTGTGTGATTGTGATTGTGTGATTGTGATTGTGTGATTGTGATTGTGTGATTGTGATTGTGTGATTGTGATTGTGTGATTGTGATTGTGTGATTGTGATTGTGTGATTGTGATTGTGTGATTGTGATTGTGTGATTGTGATTGTGTGATTGTGATTGTGTGATTGTGATTGTGTGATTGTGATTGTGTGATTGTGATTGTGTGATTGTGATTGTGTGATTGTGATTGTGTGATTGTGATTGTGTGATTGTGATTGTGTGATTGTGATTGTGTGATTGTGATTGTGTGATTGTGATTGTGTGATTGTGATTGTGTGATTGTGATTGTGTGATTGTGATTGTGTGATTGTGATTGTGTGATTGTGATTGTGTGATTGTGATTGTGTGATTGTGATTGTGTGATTGTGATTGTGTGATTGTGATTGTGTGATTGTGATTGTGTGATTGTGATTGTGTGATTGTGATTGTGTGATTGTGATTGTGTGATTGTGATTGTGTGATTGTGATTGTGTGATTGTGATTGTGTGATTGTGATTGTGTGATTGTGATTGTGTGATTGTGATTGTGTGATTGTGATTGTGTGATTGTGATTGTGTGATTGTGATTGTGTGATTGTGATTGTGTGATTGTGATTGTGTGATTGTGATTGTGTGATTGTGATTGTGTGATTGTGATTGTGTGATTGTGATTGTGTGATTGTGATTGTGTGATTGTGATTGTGTGATTGTGATTGTGTGATTGTGATTGTGTGATTGTGATTGTGTGATTGTGATTGTGTGATTGTGATTGTGTGATTGTGATTGTGTGATTGTGATTGTGTGATTGTGATTGTGTGATTGTGATTGTGTGATTGTGATTGTGTGATTGTGATTGTGTGATTGTGATTGTGTGATTGTGATTGTGTGATTGTGATTGTGTGATTGTGATTGTGTGATTGTGATTGTGTGATTGTGATTGTGTGATTGTGATTGTGTGATTGTGATTGTGTGATTGTGATTGTGTGATTGTGATTGTGTGATTGTGATTGTGTGATTGTGATTGTGTGATTGTGATTGTGTGATTGTGATTGTGTGATTGTGATTGTGTGATTGTGATTGTGTGATTGTGATTGTGTGATTGTGATTGTGTGATTGTGATTGTGTGATTGTGATTGTGTGATTGTGATTGTGTGATTGTGATTGTGTGATTGTGATTGTGTGATTGTGATTGTGTGATTGTGATTGTGTGATTGTGATTGTGTGATTGTGATTGTGTGATTGTGATTGTGTGATTGTGATTGTGTGATTGTGATTGTGTGATTGTGATTGTGTGATTGTGATTGTGTGATTGTGATTGTGTGATTGTGATTGTGTGATTGTGATTGTGTGATTGTGATTGTGTGATTGTGATTGTGTGATTGTGATTGTGTGATTGTGATTGTGTGATTGTGATTGTGTGATTGTGATTGTGTGATTGTGATTGTGTGATTGTGATTGTGTGATTGTGATTGTGTGATTGTGATTGTGTGATTGTGATTGTGTGATTGTGATTGTGTGATTGTGATTGTGTGATTGTGATTGTGTGATTGTGATTGTGTGATTGTGATTGTGTGATTGTGATTGTGTGATTGTGATTGTGTGATTGTGATTGTGTGATTGTGATTGTGTGATTGTGATTGTGTGATTGTGATTGTGTGATTGAGGTTGTGTGATTGTGATTGTGTGATTGTGATTGTGTGATTGTGATTGTGTGATTGTGATTGTGTGATTGTGATTGTGTGATTGTGATTGTGTGATTGTGATTGTGTGATCGTGATTGTGTGATCGTGATTGTGTGATCGTGATTGCGTGATCGTGATTGCGTGATCGTGATTGTGTGATCGTGATTGTGTGATCGTGATTGTGTGATCGTGGTTGTGTGATCGTGATTGTGTGATCGTGATTGTGTGATCGTGATTGTGTGATCGTGATTGTGTGATTGTGATTGTGTGATTGTGATTGTGTGATTGTGATTGTGTGATTGTGATTGTGTGATTGTGATTGTGTGATTGTGATTGTGTGATTGTGTGATTGTGTGATTGTGTGATTGAGTGATTGTGTGAGTGTGTGGTTGTGTGATTGTGTGATTGTGTGATTGTGTGGTTGTGTGATTGTGTGACTGTGTGATTGTGCAACTGTGTGATTGTGTGATTGTGTGATTGTGTGATTGTGTGATTGTGTGATTGTGTGATTGTGTGATTGTGTGATTGTGTGATTGTGTGATTGTGTGATTGTGTGATTGTGTGATTGTGTGATTGTGTGATTGTGTGATTGTGTGATTGTGTGATTGTTTGATTGTGTGATTGTGATTGTGTGATTATGACTGTGTGATTGTGACTGTGTGATTGTGTGAGTGTGTGATTGTGTGATTGAGTGATTGTGTGCTTGTGTGATTGTGTGGTTGTGTGATTGTGTGATTGAGTGATTGTGTGCTTGTGTGATTGTGTGGTTGTGTGATTGTGTGATTGTGTGATTAGGTGATTGTGTGATTGTGTGATTGTGTGATTGTGTGATTATGTGATTGTGTGATTATGTGATTGTGTGATTGTGTGATTGTGTGATTGTGTGAGTGTGTGATTGTCTGATTGAGTGATTGTGTGCTTGTGTGATTGTGTGGTTGTGTGATTGTGTGATTGTGTGATTAGGTGATTGTATAATTGTGTGATTGTGTGATTGTGTGATTGTGTGATTGTGTGAGTGTGTGATTGTGTAATTGTGATTGTGTGATTGTGTGGTTGTGTGATTGTGTGATTGTGTGATTAGGTGATTGTGTGATTGTGTGATTGTGTGATTGTGATTGTGTGATTGTGTGATTGTGTGATTGTGTGATTGTGCGATTGTGTGATTGTGTGATTGTGTGATTGTGTGATTGTGTGATTGTGTGATTGTGTGATTGTGTGATTGTGTGATTGTGTGATTGTGTGATTGTGTGATTGTGTGATTGTGTGATTGTGTGATTGTGTGATTGTGTGATTGTGTGATTGTGTGATTGTGTGATTGTGTGATTGTGTGATTGTGGTTGTGTGATTGTGATTGTGTGATTGTGATTGTGTGATTGTGTCTGTGTGATTGTGTGAGTGTGTGATTGTGTGATTGTGTGATTGTGTGATTGTGTGATTGTGTGATTGTGTGATTGTGTGATTGTGTGATTGTGTGATTGTGTGATTGTGTGATTGTGTGATTGTGTGATTGTGTGATTGTGATTGTGTGATTGTGATTGCGTGATTGTGACTGTGTGATTGTGACTGTGTGATTGTGTGAGTGTGTGATTGTGTGATTGAGTGATTGTGTGCTTGTGTGATTGTGTGGTTGTGTGATTGTGTGATTGTGTGATTAGGTGATTAGGTGATTGTGTGATTGTGTGATTGTGTGATTGTGTGATTGTGTGATTGTGTGATTGTGTGATTATGTGATTGTGTGATTGTGTGATTGTGTGATTGTGTGAGTGTGTGATTGTCTGATTGAGTGATTGTGTGCTTGTGTGATTGTGTGGTTGTGTGATTGCGTGATTGTGTGATTAGGTGATTGTGTGATTGTGTGATTGTGTGATTGTGACTGTGTGATTGTGTGAGTGTGTGATTGTGTGATTGAGTGATTGTGTGCTTATGTGATTGTGTGGTTGTGTGATTGTGATTGTGTGATTGTGATTGTGTGATTGTGATTGTGTGATTGTGATTGTGTGATTGTGATTGTGTGATTGTGATTGTGTGATTGTGATTGTGTGATTGTGTGATTGTGGTTGTGTGATTGTGATTGTGTGATTGTGATTGTGTGATTGTGATTGTGTGATTGTGATTGTGTGATTGTGATTGTGTGATTGTGATTGTGTGATTGTGATTGTGTGATTGTGATTGTGTGATTGTGATTGTGTGATTGTGATTGTGTGATTGTGATTGTGTGATTGTGATTGTGTGATTGTGATTGTGTGATTGTGATTGTGTGATTGTGATTGTGTGATTGTGATTGTGTGATTGTGATTGTGTGATTGTGATTGTGTGATTGTGATTGTGTGATTGTGATTGTGTGATTGTGATTGTGTGATTGTGATTGTGTGATTGTGATTGTGTGATTGTGATTGTGTGATTGTGATTGTGTGATTGTGATTGTGTGATTGTGATTGTGTGATTGTGATTGTGTGATTGTGATTGTGTGATTGTGATTGTGTGATTGTGATTGTGTGATTGTGATTGTGTGATTGTGATTGTGTGATTGTGATTGTGTGATTGTGATTGTGTGATTGTGATTGTGTGATTGTGATTGTGTGATTGTGATTGTGTGATTGTGATTGTGTGATTGTGATTGTGTGATTGTGATTGTGTGATTGTGATTGTGTGATTGTGATTGTGTGATTGTGATTGTGTGATTGTGATTGTGTGATTGTGATTGTGTGATTGTGATTGTGTGATTGTGATTGTGTGATTGTGATTGTGTGATTGTGATTGTGTGATTGTGATTGTGTGATTGTGATTGTGTGATTGTGATTGTGTGATTGTGATTGTGTGATTGTGATTGTGTGATTGTGATTGTGTGATTGTGATTGTGTGATTGTGATTGTGTGATTGTGATTGTGTGATTGTGATTGTGTGATTGTGATTGTGTGATTGTGATTGTGTGATTGTGATTGTGTGATTGTGATTGTGTGATTGTGATTGTGTGATTGTGATTGTGTGATTGTGATTGTGTGATTGTGATTGTGTGATTGTGATTGTGTGATTGTGATTGTGTGATTGTGATTGTGTGATTGTGATTGTGTGATTGTGATTGTGTGATTGTGATTGTGTGATTGTGATTGTGTGATTGTGATTGTGTGATTGTGATTGTGTGATTGTGATTGTGTGATTGTGATTGTGTGATTGTGATTGTGTGATTGTGATTGTGTGATTGTGATTGTGTGATTGTGATTGTGTGATTGTGATTGTGTGATTGTGATTGTGTGATTGTGATTGTGATTGTGTGATTGTGATTGTGTGATTGTGACTGCGTGATTGTGTGAGTGTGTGATTGTGTGATTGAGTGATTGTGTCCTTGTGTGATTGTATGATTGCGTGATTGTGTGATTGTGTGATGGTGTGATTGTGTGATTGCGTGATTGTGTGATTGTGTGATTGTGTGATTGTGTAATTGTGATTGTGTGATTGTGTGATTGTGTGATTGTGGTTGTGTGATTGTGACTGTGTGATTGTGATTGTGTGATTGTGATTGTGTGATTGTGACTGTGTGATTGTGTCAGTGTGTGATTGTGTGATTGTGTGATTGTGTGATTGTGTGATTGTGTGATTGTGATTGTGTGATTGTGACTGTGTGATTGTGACTGTGTGATTGTGTGAGTGTGTGATTGTGTGATTGAGTGATTGTGTGCTTGTGTGATTGTGTGGTTGTGTGATTGTGTGATTGTGTGATTAGGTGATTAGGTGATTGTGTGATTAGGTGATTAGGTGATTGTGTGATTGTGTGATTGTGTGATTGTGTGATTGTGTGATTGTGTGATTGTGTGATTGTGGTTGTGTGATTGTGGTTGTGTGATTGTGGTTGTGTGATTGTGATTGTGTGATTGTGATTGTGTGATTGTGACTGTGTGATTGTGTGATTGTGTGATTGAGTGATTGTGTGCTTGTGTGATTGTGTGGTTGTGTGATTGTGTGATTGTGTGATTGTGTGATTGTGTGATTGTGTGATTGTGTGATTGTGTGATTGTGTGATTGTGTGATTGTGTGATTGTGTGATTGTGTGATTATGGTTGTGTGATTGTGATTGGGTGATTGTGATTGTGTGATTGTGATTGTGTGATTGTGTCTGTGTGATTGTGTGAGTGTGTGATTGTGTGATTGTGTGATTGTGTGATTGTGTGATTGTGATTGTGTGATTGTGATTGTGTGATTGTGACTGTGTGATTGTGACTGTGTGATTGTGACTGTGTGATTGTGTGAGTGTGTGATTGTGTGATTGAGTGATTGTGTGATTGTGTGGTTGTGTGATTGTGTGATTGTGTGATTAGGTGATTAGGTGATTGTGTGATTGTGTGATTGTCTGATTGTGTGATTGTGTGATTGTGCGATTGTGTGATTGTGTGATTATATGATTGTGTGATTGTGTGATTGTGTGATTGTGTGATTGTGTGATTGTGTGATTGTGTGATTGTGTGATTGTGTGATTGTGTGAGTGTGTGATTGTCTGATTGAGTGATTGTGTGCTTGTGTGATTGTGTGGTTGCGTGATTGTGTGATTGTGTGATTGTGTGATTGTGTGATTGTGTGCTTGTGTGATTGTGTGGTTGTGTGATTGTGTGATTGTGTGATTGTGTGATTGTGTGATTGTGTGATTGTGTGATTGTGATTGTGTGATTGTGATTGTGTGATTGTGACTGTGTGATTGTGTGAGTGTGTGATTGTGTGATTGTGCGATTGTCTGATTGTGTGATTGTGTGATTGTGTGATTGTGTGATTGTGTGATTATGTGATTGTGTGATTGTGTGATTGTGTGAGTGTGTGATTGTCTGATTGAGTGATTGTGTGCTTGTGTGATTGTGTGGTTGTGTGATTGCGTGATTGTGTGATTAGGTGATTGTGTGTTTGTGTGATTGTGTGATTGTGACTGTGTGATTGTGTGAGTGTGTGATTGTGTGATTGAGTGATTGTGTGCTTGTGTGATTGTGTGGTTGTGTGATTGTGTGATTGTGTGATTGTGTGATTGTGTGATTGTGTGATTGTGTGATTGTGTGATTGTGTGATTGTGTGATTGTGTGATTGTGTGATTGTGTGATTGTGTGATTGTGTGATTGTGTGATTGTGTGATTGTGTGATTGTGGTTGTGTGATTGTGACTGTGTGATTGAAATTGTGTGATTGTGATTGTGTGATTGTGACTGTGTGATTGTGTGAGTGTGTGATTGTGTGATAGTCTGATTGTGTGATTGTGTGATTGTGTGATTGTGTGAGTGTGTGATTGTGTGATTGTGTGATTGTGTGATTGTGTGATTGTGTGATTGTGTGATTGTGTGATTGTGTGATTGTGGTTGTGTGATTGTGACTGTGTGATTGTAATTGTGTGATTGTGATTGTGTGATTGTGACTGTGTGATTGTGTGAGTGTGTGATTGTGTGATTGTGTGATTGTGTGATTGTGTGATTGTGTGAGTGTGTGATTGTGTGATTGTGTGATTGTGTGATTGTGTGATTGTGTGATTGTGTGATTATGTGATTGTGACTGTGTGATTGTGTGAGTGTGTGATTGTGTGATTGAGTGATTGTGTGGTTGTGTGATTGTGTGGTTGTGTGATTGTGTGATTGTGTGATTGTGTGATTGTGTGATTGTGTGATTGTGTGATTGTGTGATAGTGACTGTGTGATTGTGTGATTGTGTGATTGTGTGATTGTGTGATTGTGTGACCGTGATTGTGTGACAGTGATTGTGTGACCGTGATTGTGTGACCGTGATTGAGTGACCGTGATTGTGATTGCGTGATTGTGTGATTGTGTGAATGTGTGATCGTGTGATTGTGTGATCGTGTGATTGTGTGATTGTGTGATTGTGTGATTGTGTGATTGTGTGATTGTGTGATTGTGTGATTGTGTGATTGTGTGATTGTGTGATTGTGTGATTGTGGTTGTGTGATTGTGACTGTGTGATTGTGATTGTGTGATTGTGATTGTGTGATTGTGACTGTGTGATTGTGTCACTGTGTGATTGTGTGATTGTGTGATTGTGTGATTGTGTGAGTGTGTGATTGTGTGATTGTGTGATTGTGTGATTGTGTGATTGTGATTGTGTGATTGTGACTGTGTGATTGTGTGAGTGTGTGATTGTGTGATTGAGTGATTGTGTGGTTGTGTGATTGTGTGGTTGTGTGATTGTGTGGTTGTGTGATTGTGTGATTGTGTGATTGTGTGATTGTGTGATTGTGTGATTGTGTGATTGTGTGATTGTGTGATTGTGTGATTGTGTGATTGTGGTTGTGTGAATGTGGTTGTGTGATTGTGGTTGTGTGATTGTGATTGTGTGATTGTGATTGTGTGATTGTGACTGTGTGATTGTGTGATTGTGTGATTGAGTGATTGTGTGCTTGTGTGATTGTGTGGTTGTGTGATTGTGTGATTGTGTGATTGTGTGATGGTGTGATTGTGCGATTGTGTGATTGTGTGATTGTGTGATTGTGGTTGTGTGATTGTGATTGTGCGATTGTGATTGTGTGATTGTGATTGTGTGATTGTGTCTGTGTGATTGTGTGAGTGTGTGATTGTGTGATTGTGTGATTGTGTGATTGTGTGATTGTGTGATTGTGTGATTGTGTGATTGTGTGATTGTGTGATTGTGTGATTGTGTGATTGTGATTGTGTGATTGTGATTGTGTGATTGTGACTGTGTGATTGTGTGAGTGTGTGATTGTGTGATTGAGTGCTTGTGTGCTTGTGTGATTGTGTGGTTGTGTGATTGTGTGATTGTGTGATTAGGTGATTAGGTGATTGTGTGATTGTGCGATTGTCTGATTGTGTGATTGTGTGATTGTGTGATTGTCTGATTATGTGATTGTGTGATTGTGTGAGTGTGTGATTGTCTGATTGAGTGATTGTGTGCTTGTGTGATTGTGTGGTTGTGTGATTGCGTGATTGTGTGATTAGGCGATTGTGTGTTTGTGTGATTGTGTGATTGTGACTGTGTGATTGTGTGAGTGTGTGATTGTGTGATTGTGTGATTGTGTGATTGTGTGATTGTGTGATTGTGTTATTGTGTGATGGTGACTGTGTGATTGTGTGAGTGTGTGATTGTGTGATTGAGTGATTGTGTGGTTGTGTGATTGTGTGGTTGTGTGATTGTGTGATTGTGTGATTGTGTGATTGTGTGATTGTGTGATTGTGTGATAGTGACTGTGTGATTGTGTGATTGTGTGATTGTGTGACCGTGATTGTGTGACCGTGATTGTGTGACCGTGATTGTGATTGCGTGATTGTGTGATTGTGTGAATGTGTGATCGTGTGATTGTGTGATCGTGTGATTGTGTGATTGTGTGAGTGTGTGATTGTGACTGTGTGATTGTGTGATTGTGTGGTTGTGTGATTTTGTGATTGTGTGATTGTGTGATTGTGTGATTGTGTGATTGTGTTATTGTGACTGTGTGATTGTGTGAGTGTGTGATTGTGTGATTGTGTGATTGTGTGATTGTGTGATTGTGTGATTGTGTGATTGTGTGATTGTGATTGTGTGATTGTGATTGTGTGATTGTGATTGTGTGATTGTGATTGTGTGATTGTGATTGTGTGACTGTGATTGTGTGATTGTGATTGTGTGATTGTGATTGTGTGATTGTGATTGTGTGATTGTGATTGTGTGATTGTGATTGTGTGATTGTGATTGTGTGGTTGTGTGATTGTGTGATTGTGTGATTGTGTGATTGTGTGATTGTGTGATTGTGTGATAGTGACTGTGTGATTGTGTGATTGTGTGATTGTGTGACCGTGATTGTGTGACCGTGATTGTGTGACCGTGATTGTGATTGCGTGATTGTGTGATTGTGTGAATGTGTGATCGTGTGATTGTGTGATCGTGTGATTGTCTGATTGTGTGAGTGTGTGATTGTGACTGTGTGATTGTGTGATTGTGTGGTTGTGTGATTTTGTGATTGTGTGATTGTGTGATTGTGTGATTGTGTTATTGTGACTGTGTGATTGTGTGAGTGTGTGATTGTGTGATTGTGTGATTGTGTGATTGTGTGATTGTGTGATTGTGTGATTGTGATTGTGTGATTGTGATTGTGTGATTGTGATTGTGTGATTGTGATTGTGTGATTGTGATTGTGTGACTGTGATTGTGTGATTGTGATTGTGTGATTGTGATTGCGTGATTGTGATTGTGTGATTGTGATTGTGTGATTGTGATTGTGTGATTGTGATTGTGCGATTGTGGGATTGTGTGATTGCGTGATTGTGTGATTGTGTGATTGTGTGATTGTGTGATTGTGAGATTGTGTGATTGTGTGATGGTGTAATTGTGATTGTGTGATTGTGATTGTGTGATTGTGTGATTGTGTGATTGTGTTATTGAGTGATTGTGTGAGTGTGTGGTTGTGTGATTGTGCGATTGTGTGATTGTGTGGTTGTGTTATTGAGTGATTGTGTGAGTGTGTGGTTGTGTGATTGTGCGATTGTGTGATTGTGTGGTTGTGTGATTGTGTGACTGTGTGATTGTGCGACTGTGTGATTGTGTGATTGTGTGATTGTGTGATTGTGTGATTGTGTGATTGTGTGATTGTGTGATTGTGATTGTGTGATTGTGACTGTGTGATTGTGACTGTGTGATTGTGTGAGTGTGTGATTGTGTGATTGAGTGATTGTGTGCTTGTGTGATTGTGTGGTTGTGTGATTGTGTGATTGTGTGATTAGGTGATTAGGTGACTGTGTGATTGTGTGAGTGTGTGATTGTGTGATTGAGTGATTGTGTGGTTGTGTGATTGTGTGGTTGTGTGATTGTGTGATTGTGTGATTGTGTGATTGTGTGATTGTGTGATCGTGTGATAGTGACTGTGTGATTGTGTGATTGTGTGATTGTGTGACCGTGATTGTGTGACCGTGATTGTGTGACCGTGATTGTGATTGCGTGATTGTGTGATTGTGTGAATGTGTGATCGTGTGATTGTGTGATCGTGTGATTGTGTGATTGTGTGAGTGTGTGATTGTGACTGTCAGATTGTGTGATTGTGTGGTTGTGTGATTTTGTGATTGTGCGATTGTGTGATTGTGTGATTGTGTTATTGTGACTGTGTGATTGTGTGAGTGTGTGATTGTGTGATTGTGTGATTGTGTGATTGTGTGATTGTGTGATTGTGTGATTGTGTGATTGTGATTGTGTGATTGTGATTGTGTGATTGTGATTGTGTGATTGTGATTGTGTGATTGTGATTGTGTGACTGTGATTGTGTGATTGTGATTGTGTGATTGTGATTGTGTGATTGTGATTGTGTGATTGTGATTGTGTGATTGTGATTGTGTGATTGTGATTGTGTGATTGTGATTGTGTGATTGTGATTGTGTGATTGTGATTGTGTGATTGTGATTGTGTGATTGTGATTGTGTGATTGTGATTGTGTGATTGTGATTGTGTGATTGTGATTGTGTGATTGTGATTGTGTGATTGTGTGATTGTGTGATTGTGATTGTGTGATTGTGATTGTGTGATTGTGATTGCGTGATTGTGATTGCGTGATTGTGATTGCGTGATTGTGATTGCGTGATTGTGATTGCGTGATTGTGATTGTGTGATTGTGATTGTGTGATTGTGATTGTGTGATTGTGATTGTGTGATTGTGATTGTGTGATTGTGATTGTGTGATTGTGATTGTGTGATTGTGATTGTGTGATTGTGATTGTGTGATTGTGATTGTGTGATTGTGATTGTCTGATTGTGATTGTGTGATTGTGATTGTGTGATTGTGATTGTGTGATTGTGATTGTGTGATTGTGATTGTGTGATTGTGATTGTGTGATTGTGATTGTGTGATTGTGATTGTGTGATTGTGATTGTGTGATTGTGATTGTGTGATTGTGATTGTGTGATTGTGATTGTGTGATTGTGATTGTGTGATTGTGATTGTGTGATTGTGATTGTGTGATTGTGATTGTGTGATTGTGATTGTGTGATTGTGATTGTGTGATTGTGATTGTGTGATTGTGATTGTGTGATTGTGATTGTGTGATTGAGATTGTGTGATTGTGATTGTGTGATTGTGATTGTGTGATCGTGATTGTGTGATCGTGATTGTGCGATCGTGATTGTGCGATCGTGATTGTGTGATCGTGATTGTGTGATCGTGATTGTGTGATCGTGATTGTGTGATCGTGATTGTGTGATCGTGATTGTGTGATCGTGGTTGTGTGATCGTGGTTGTGTGATCGTGATTGTGTGAGCGTGATTGTGTGATCGTGATTGTGTGATCGTGATTGTGTGATCGTGATTGTGTGATCGTGATTGTGTGATTGTGATTGTGTGATTGTGATTGTGCAATCGTGATTGTGTGATTGCGTGATTGTGATAGTGCGATTGTGGGATTGTGTGATTGTGTGATTGTGTGATTGTGTGATTGTGTGATTGTGTGATTGTGAGATTGTGTGATTGTGTGATGGTGTAATTGTGATTGTGTGATTGTGATTGTGTGATTGTGTGATTGTGTGATTGTGTGATTGTGTGATTGAGTGATTGTGTGAGTGTGTGGTTGTGTGATTGTGTGGTTGTGTGATTGTGTGACTGTGTGATTGTGCGACTGTGTGATTGTGTGATTGTGTGATTGTGTGATTGTGTGATTGTGTGATTGTGTGATTGTGTGATTGTGTGATTGTGTGATTGTGTGATTGTGTGATTGTGTGATTGTGTGATTGTGTGATTGTGTGATTGTGTGATTGTGATTGTGTGATTGTGACTGTGTGATTGTGACTGTGTGATTGTGTGAGTGTGTGATTGTGTGATTGAGTGATTGTGTGCTTGTGTGATTGTGTGGTTGTGTGGTTGTGTGATTGTGTGATTGTGTGATTAGGTGATTGTGTGATTGTGTGATTGTGTGATTGTGATTGTGTGATTGTGTGATTGTGTGATTGTGGTTGTGTGATTGTGATTGTGTGATTGTGATTGTGTGATTGTGATTGTGTGATTGTGTCTGTGTGATTGTGTGAGTGTGTGATTGTGTGATTGTGTGATTGTGTGATTGTGTGATTGTGTGATTGTGTGATTGTGTGATTGTGTGATTGTGTGATTGTGATTGTGTGATTGTGACTGTGTGATTGTGACTGTGTGATTGTGTGAGTGTGTGATTGTGTGATTGAGTGATTGTGTGCTTGTGTGATTGTGTGATTGTGTGATTGTGTGAGTGTGTGATTGTCTGATTGAGTGATTGTGTGCTTGTGTGATTGTGTGGTTGTGTGATTGTGTGATTTTGTGATTGTGTGATTGTGGTTGTGTGATTGTGACTGTGTGATTGTAATTGTGTGATTGTGATTGTGTGATTGTGTCTGTGTGATTGTGACTGTGTGATTGTGACTGTGTGATTGTGTGAGTGTGTGATTGTGTGATTGAGTGATTGTGTGCTTGTGTGATTGTGTGGTTGTGTGATTGTGTGATTGTGTGATTAGGTGATTAGGTGATTGTGTGATTGTGTGATTGTGTGATTGTGTGATTGTGTGATTGTGTGATTGTGTGATTGTGTGATTGTGTGATTGTGTGATTGTGTGATTGTGTGATTGTGTGATTGTGTGATTGTGTGATTGTGTGATTGTGTGGTTGTGTGATTGTGTGATTGTGTGATTGTGATTGTGTGATTGTGATTGCGTGATTGTGATTGCGTGATTGTGATTGTGTGATTGTGATTGTGTGATTGTGATTGTGTGATTGTGATTGTGTGATTGTGATTGTGTGATTGTGATTGTGTGATTGTGATTGTGTGATTGTGATTGTGTGATTGTGATTGTGTGATTGTGATTGTGTGATTGTGATTGTGTGATTGTGATTGTGTGATTGTGATTGTGTGATTGTGATTGTGTGATTGTGATTGTGTGATTGTGATTGTGTGATTGTGATTGTGTGATTGTGATTGTGTGATTGTGATTGTGTGATTGTGATTGTGTGATTGTGATTGTGTGATTGTGATTGTGTGATTGTGATTGTGTGATTGTGATTGTGTGATTGTGATTGTGTGATTGTGATTGTGTGATTGTGATTGTGTGATTGTGATTGTGTGATTGTGATTGTGTGATTGTGATTGTGTGATTGTGATTGTGTGATTGTGATTGTGTGATTGTGATTGTGTGATTGTGATTGTGTGATTGTGATTGTGTGATTGTGATTGTGTGATTGTGATTGTGTGATTGTGATTGTGTGATTGTGATTGTGTGATTGTGATTGTGTGATTGTGATTGTGTGATTGTGATTGTGTGATTGTGATTGTGTGATTGTGATTGTGTGATTGTGATTGTGTGATTGTGATTGTGTGATTGTGATTGTGTGATTGTGATTGTGTGATTGTGATTGTGTGATTGTGATTGTGTGATTGTGATTGTGTGATTGTGATTGTGTGATTGTGATTGTGTGATTGTGATTGTGTGATTGTGATTGTGTGATTGTGATTGTGTGATTGTGATTGTGTGATTGTGATTGTGTGATTGTGATTGTGTGATTGTGATTGTGTGATTGTGATTGTGTGATTGTGATTGTGTGATTGTGATTGTGTGATTGTGATTGTGTGATTGTGATTGTGTGATTGTGATTGTGTGATTGTGATTGTGTGATTGTGATTGTGTGATTGTGATTGTGTGATTGTGATTGTGTGATTGTGATTGTGTGATTGTGATTGTGTGATTGTGATTGTGTGATTGTGATTGTGTGATTGTGATTGTGTGATTGTGATTGTGTGATTGTGATTGTGTGATTGTGATTGTGTGATTGTGATTGTGTGATTGTGATTGTGTGATTGTGATTGTGTGATTGTGATTGTGTGATTGTGATTGTGTGATTGTGATTGTGATTGTGTGATTGTGATTGTGTGATTGTGACTGCGTGATTGTGTGAGTGTGTGATTGTGTGATTGAGTGATTGTGTCCTTGTGTGATTGTATGATTGCGTGATTGTGTGATTGTGTGATGGTGTGATTGTGTGATTGTGTGATTGTGTGATTGTGTGTGTGTGATTGTGTAATTGTGATTGTGTGATTGTGTGATTGTGTGATTGTGTGATTGTGATTGTGTGATTGTGACTGTGTGATTGTGACTGTGTGATTGTGTGAGTGTGTGATTGTGTGATTGAGTGATTGTGTGCTTGTGTGATTGTGTGGTTGTGTGATTGTGTGATTGTGTGATTAGGTGATTAGGTGATTGTGTGATTAGGTGATTAGGTGATTGTGTGATTGTGTGATTGTGTGATTGTGTGATTGTGTGATTGTGTGATTGTGTGATTGTGGTTGTGTGATTGTGGTTGTGTGATTGTGGTTGTGTGATTGTGATTGTGTGATTGTGATTGTGTGATTGTGACTGTGTGATTGTGTGATTGTGTGATTGAGTGATTGTGTGCTTGTGTGATTGTGGGGTTGTGTGATTGTGTGATTGTGTGATTGTGTGATTGTGTGATTGTGTGATTGTGTGATTGGGTGATTGTGTGATTGTGTGATTGTGTGATTGTGGTTGTGTGATTGTGATTGGGTGATTGTGATTGTGTGATTGTGATTGTGTGATTGTGTCTGTGTGATTGTGTGAGTGTGTGATTGTGTGATTGTGTGATTGTGTGATTGTGTGATTGTGATTGTGTGATTGTGATTGTGCGATTCTGACTGTGTGATTGTGACTGTGTGATTGTGACTGTGTGATTGTGTGAGTGTGTGATTGTGTGATTGAGTGATTGTGTGATTGTGTGGTTGTGTGATTGTGTGATTGTGTGATTAGGTGATTAGGTGATTGTGTGATTGTGTGATTGTCTGATTGTGTGATTGTGTGATTGTGCGATTGTGTGATTGTGTGATTATGTGATTGTGTGATTGTGTGATTGTGTGATTGTGTGATTGTGTGATTGTGTGATTGTGTGATTGTGTGATTGTGTGAGTGTGTGATTGTCTGATTGAGTGATTGTGTGCTTGTGTGATTGTGTGGTTGTGTGATTGCGTGATTGTGTGATTAGGTGATTTTGTGTTTGTGTGAGTGTGTGATTGTGTGATTGTGTGATTGTGTGATTGTGTGATTGTGTGATTGTGTGAGTGTGTGATTGTGTGATTGTGTGATTGTGTGATTGTGTGATTGTGTGATTATGTGATTGTGACTGTGTGATTGTGTGAGTGTGTGATTGTGTGATTGAGTGATTGTGTGGTTGTGTGATTGTGTGGTTGTGTGATTGTGTGATTGTGTGATTGTGTGATTGTGTGATTGTGTGATTGTGTGATTGTGTGATTGTGTGATAGTGACTGTGTGATTGTGTGATTGTGTGATTGTGTGATTGTGTGATTGTGTGACCGTGATTGTGTGACAGTGATTGTGTGACCGTGATTGTGTGACCGTGATTGAGTGACCGTGATTGTGATTGCGTGATTGTGTGATTGTGTGAATGTGTGATCGTGTGATTGTGTGATCGTGTGATTGTGTGATTGTGTGATTGTGTGATTGTGTGATTGTGTGATTGTGTGATTGTGTGATTGTGTGATTGTGTGATTGTGTGATTGTGTGATTGTGTGATTGTGTGATTGTGTGATTGTGTGATTGTGTGATTGTGTGATTGTGGTTGTGTGATTGTGACTGTGTGATTGTGATTGTGTGATTGTGATTGTGTGATTGTGACTGTGTGATTGTGTCAGTGTGTGATTGTGTGATTGTGTGATTGTGTGATTGTGTGAGTGTGTGATTGTGTGATTGTGTGATTGTGTGATTGTGTGATTGTGATTGTGTGATTGTGTGATTGTGTGAGTGTGTGATTGTGTGATTGAGTGATTGTGTGGTTGTGTGATTGTGTGGTTGTGTGATTGTGTGGTTGTGTGATTGTGTGATTGTGTGATTGTGTGATTGTGTGATTGTGTGATTGTGTGATTGTGTGATTGTGTGATTGTGTGATTGTGTGATTGTGTGATTGTGTGATTGTGGTTGTGTGAATGTGGTTGTGTGATTGTGGTTGTGTGATTGTGATTGTGTGATTGTGATTGTGTGATTGTGACTGTGTGATTGTGTGATTGTGTGATTGAGTGATTGTGTGCTTGTGTGATTGTGTGGTTGTGTGATTGTGTGATTGTGTGATTGTGTGATGGTGTGATTGTGCGATTGTGTGATTGTGTGATTGTGTGATTGTGGTTGTGTGATTGTGATTGTGTGATTGTGATTGTGTGATTGTGATTGTGTGATTGTGTCTGTGTGATTGTGTGAGTGTGTGATTGTGTGATTGTGTGATTGTGTGATTGTGTGATTGTGTGATTGTGTGATTGTGTGATTGTGTGATTGTGTGATTGTGATTGTGTGATTGTGATTGTGTGATTGTGACTGTGTGATTGTGTGAGTGTGTGATTGTGTGATTGAGTGCTTGTGTGCTTGTGTGATTGTGTGGTTGTGTGATTGTGTGATTGTGTGATTAGGTGATTAGGTGATTGTGTGATTGTGCGATTGTCTGATTGTGTGATTGTGTGATTGTGTGATTGTCTGATTATGTGATTGTGTGATTGTGTGATTGTGTGATTGTGTGAGTGTGTGATTGTCTGATTGAGTGATTGTGTGCTTGTGTGATTGTGTGGTTGTGTGATTGCGTGATTGTGTGATTGTGATTGTGTGATTGTGATTGTGTGATTGTGATTGTGTGATTGTGATTGTGTGATTGTGATTGTGTGACTGTGATTGTGTGATTGTGATTGTGTGATTGTGATTGTGTGATTGCGATTGTGTGATTGTGATTGTGTGATTGTGATTGTGTGATTGTGATTGTGTGATTGTGATTGTGTGATTGTGATTGTGTGATTGTGATTGTGTGATTGTGATTGTGTGATTGTGATTGTGTGATTGTGATTGTGTGATTGTGATTGTGTGATTGTGATTGTGTGATTGTGATTGTGTGATTGTGATTGTGTGATTGTGATTGTGTGATTGTGATTGTGTGATTGTGATTGTGTGGTTGTGTGATTGTGTGATTGTGTGATTGTGTGATTGTGTGATTGTGTGATTGTGTGATAGTGACTGTGTGATTGTGTGATTGTGTGATTGTGTGACCGTGATTGTGTGACCGTGATTGTGTGACCGTGATTGTGATTGCGTGATTGTGTGATTGTGTGAATGTGTGATCGTGTGATTGTGTGATTGTGTGATTGTGTGATTGTGTGATTGTGATTGTGTGATTGTGATTGTGTGATTGTGATTGTGTGATTGTGATTGTGTGATTGTGATTGTGTGATAGTGACTGTGTGATCGTGTGATTGTCTGATTGTGTGATTGTGAGATTGTGTGATTGTGTGATGGTGTAATTGTGATTGTGTGATTGTGATTGTGTGATTGTGTGATTGTGTGATTGTGTGATTGTGTGATTGTGTGATTGTGTGATTGTGGTTGTGTGAATGTGGTTGTGTGATTGTGGTTGTGTGATTGTGATTGTGTGATTGTGATTGTGTGATTGTGACTGTGTGATTGTGTGATTGTGTGATTGAGTGATTGTGTGCTTGTGTGATTGTGTGGTTGTGTGATTGTGTGATTGTGTGATTGTGTGATGGTGTGATTGTGCGATTGTGTGATTGTGTGATTGTGTGATTGTGGTTGTGTGATTGTGATTGTGTGATTGTGATTGTGTGATTGTGATTGTGTGATTGTGTCTGTGTGATTGTGTGAGTGTGTGATTGTGTGATTGTGTGATTGTGTGATTGTGTGATTGTGTGATTGTGTGATTGTGTGATTGTGTGATTGTGTGATTGTGTGATTGTGATTGTGTGATTGTGATTGTGTGATTGTGACTGTGTGATTGTGTGAGTGTGTGATTGTGTGATTGAGTGCTTGTGTGCTTGTGTGATTGTGTGGTTGTGTGATTGTGTGATTGTGTGATTAGGTGATTAGGTGATTGTGTGATTGTGCGATTGTCTGATTGTGTGATTGTGTGATTGTGTGATTGTCTGATTATGTGATTGTGTGATTGTGTGATTGTGTGATTGTGTGAGTGTGTGATTGTCTGATTGAGTGATTGTGTGCTTGTGTGATTGTGTGGTTGTGTGATTGCGTGATTGTGTGATTGTGATTGTGTGATTGTGATTGTGTGATTGTGATTGTGTGATTGTGATTGTGTGATTGTGATTGTGTGATTGTGATTGTGTGACTGTGATTGTGTGATTGTGATTGTGTGATTGTGATTGTGTGATTGCGATTGTGTGATTGTGATTGTGTGATTGTGATTGTGTGATTGTGATTGTGTGATTGTGATTGTGTGATTGTGATTGTGTGATTGTGATTGTGTGATTGTGATTGTGTGATTGTGATTGTGTGATTGTGATTGTGTGATTGTGATTGTGTGATTGTGATTGTGTGATTGTGATTGTGTGATTGTGATTGTGTGATTGTGATTGTGTGATTGTGATTGTGTGATTGTGATTGTGTGGTTGTGTGATTGTGTGATTGTGTGATTGTGTGATTGTGTGATTGTGTGATTGTGTGATAGTGACTGTGTGATTGTGTGATTGTGTGATTGTGTGACCGTGATTGTGTGACCGTGATTGTGTGACCGTGATTGTGATTGTGTGATTGTGATTGTGTGATTGTGATTGTGTGATTGTGATTGTGTGACTGTGATTGTGTGATTGTGATTGTGTGATTGTGATTGTGTGATTGTGTGATTGTGATTGTGTGATTGTGATTGTGTGATTGTGATTGTGCGATTGTGGGATTGTGTGATTGCGTGATTGTGTGATTGTGTGATTGTGTGATTGTGTGATTGTGAGATTGTGTGATTGTGTGATGGTGTAATTGTGATTGTGTGATTGTGATTGTGTGATTGTGTGATTGTGTGATTGTGTTATTGTGTGATTGTGTGAGTGTGTGGTTGTGTGATTGTGTGATTGTGTGATTGTGTGGTTGTGTGATTGTGTGACTGTGTGATTGTGCGACTGTGTGATTGTGTGATTGTGTGATTGTGTGATTGTGTGCTTGTGTGATTGTGTGATTGTGTGATTGTGTGATTGTGTGATTGTGTGATTGTGTGATTGTGATTGTGTGATTGTGACTGTGTGATTGTGACTGTGTGATTGTGTGAGTGTGTGATTGTGTGATTGAGTGATTGTGTGCTTGTGTGATTGTGTGGTTGTGTGATTGTGTGATTGTGTGATTAGGTGATTGTGTGATTGTGTGATTGTGTGATTGTGTGATTGTGTGATTGTGTGATTGTGTGATTATGTGATTGTGTGATTGTGTGATTGTGTGATTGTGTGAGTGTGTGATTGTCTGATTGAGTGATTGTGTGCTTGTGTGATTGTGTGGTTGTGTGATTGTGTGATTGTGTGATTAGGTGATTGTATGATTGTGTGATTGTGTGATTGTGTGATTGTGTGATTGTGTGAGTGTGTGATTGTGTAATTGTGATTGTGTGATTGTGTGGTTGTGTGATTGTGTGATTGTGTGATTGTGTGATTAGGTGATTGTGTGATTGTGTGATTGTGTGATTGTGATTGTGTGATTGTGTGATTGTGTGATTGTGTGATTGTGGTTGTGTGATTGTGATTGTGTGATTGTGATTGTGTGATTGTGATTGTGTGATTGTGTCTGTGTGATTGTGTGAGTGTGTGATTGTGTGATTGTGTGATTGTGTGATTGTGTGATTGTGTGATTGTGTGATTGTGTGATTGTGTGATTGTGTGATTGTGTGATTGTGTGATTGTGTGATTGTGTGAGTGTGTGATTGTGTAATTGTGATTGTGTGATTGTGTGGTTGTGTGATCGTGTGATTGTGTGATTGTGTGGTTGTGTGATTTTGTGATTGTGTGATTGTGTGATTGTGTGATTGTGTTATTGTGACTGTGTGATTGTGTGAGTGTGTGATTGTGTGATTGTGTGATTGTGTGATTGTGTGATTGTGTGATTGTGTGATTGTGTGATTGTGTGATTGTGTGATTGTGATTGTGTGATTGTGATTGTGTGATTGTGATTGTGTGATTGTGATTGTGTGATTGTGATTGTGTGACTGTGATTGTGTGACTGTGATTGTGTGATTGTGATTGTGTGATTGTGATTGTGTGATTGTGATTGTGTGATTGTGATTGTGTGATTGTGATTGTGTGATTGTGATTGTGTGATTGTGATTGTGTGATTGTGATTGTGTGATTGTGATTGTGTGATTGTGATTGTGTGATTGTGATTGTGTGATTGTGATTGTGTGATTGTGATTGTGTGATTGTGATTGTGTGATTGTGATTGTGTGATTGTGTGATTGTGATTGTGTGATTGTGATTGTGTGATTGTGATTGCGTGATTGTGATTGCGTGATTGTGATTGCGTGATTGTGATTGCGTGATTGTGATTGCGTGATTGTGATTGCGTGATTGTGATTGCGTGATTGTGATTGTGTGATTGTGATTGTGTGATTGTGATTGTGTGATTGTGATTGTGTGATTGTGATTGTGTGATTGTGATTGTGTGATTGTGATTGTGTGATTGTGATTGTGTGATTGTGATTGTGTGATTGTGATTGTGTGATTGTGATTGTGTGATTGTGATTGTGTGATTGTGATTGTGTGATTGTGATTGTGTGATTGTGATTGTGTGATTGTGATTGTGTGATTGTGATTGTGTGATTGTGATTGTGTGATTGTGATTGTGTGATTGTGATTGTGTGATTGTGATTGTGTGATTGTGATTGTGTGATTGTGATTGTGTGATTGTGATTGTGTGATTGTGATTGTGTGATTGTGATTGTGTGATTGTGATTGTGTGATTGTGATTGTGTGATTGTGATTGTGTGATTGTGATTGTGTGATTGTGATTGTGTGATTGTGATTGTGTGATTGTGATTGTGTGATTGAGATTGTGTGATTGTGATTGTGTGATCGTGATTGTGTGATCGTGATTGTGTGATCGTGATTGTGTGATTGTGATTGTGTGATTGTGATTGTGTGATTGTGATTGTGTGATTGTGATTGTGTGATTGTGATTGTGTGGTTGTGTGATTGTGTGATTGTGTGATTGTGTGATTGTGTGATTGTGTGATAGTGACTGTGTGATTGTGTGATTGTGTGATTGTGTGACCGTGATTGTGTGACCGTGATTGTGTGACCGTGATTGTGTGACCGTGATTGTGTGACCGTGATTGTGATTGCGTGATTGTGTGATTGTGTGAATGTGTGATCGTGTGATTGTGTGATCGTGTGATTGTGTGATTGTGTGGTTGTGTGATTTTGTGATTGTGTGATTGTGTGATTGTGTGATTGTGTGATTGTGTTATTGTGACTGTGTGATTGTGTGAGTGTGTGATTGTGTGATTGTGTGATTGTGTGATTGTGTGATTGTGTGATTGTGTGATTGTGTGATTGTGTGATTGTGATTGTGTGATTGTGATTGTGTGATTGTGATTGTGTGATTGTGATTGTGTGATTGTGATTGTGTGATTGTGATTGTGTGACTGTGATTGTGTGACTGTGATTGTGTGATTGTGATTGTGTGATTGTGATTGTGTGATTGTGATTGTGTGATTGTGATTGTGTGATTGTGATTGTGTGATTGTGATTGTGTGATTGTGATTGTGTGATTGTGATTGTGTGATTGTGATTGTGTGATTGTGATTGTGTGATTGTGATTGTGTGATTGTGATTGTGTGATTGTGATTGTGTGATTGTGTGATTGTGATTGTGTGATTGTGATTGCGTGATTGTGATTGCGTGATTGTGATTGCGTGATTGTGATTGCGTGATTGTGATTGCGTGATTGTGATTGCGTGATTGTGATTGTGTGATTGTGATTGTGTGATTGTGATTGTGTGATTGTGATTGTGTGATTGTGATTGTGTGATTGTGATTGTGTGATTGTGATTGTGTGATTGTGATTGTGTGATTGTGATTGTGTGATTGTGATTGTGTGATTGTGATTGTGTGATTGTGATTGTGTGATTGTGATTGTGTGATTGTGATTGTGTGATTGTGATTGTGTGATTGTGATTGTGTGATTGTGATTGTGTGATTGTGATTGTGTGATTGTGATTGTGTGATTGTGATTGTGTGATTGTGATTGTGTGATTGTGATTGTGTGATTGTGATTGTGTGATTGTGATTGTGTGATTGTGATTGTGTGATTGTGATTGTGTGATTGTGATTGTGTGATTGTGATTGTGTGATTGTGATTGTGTGATTGTGATTGTGTGATTGTGATTGTGTGATTGTGATTGTGTGATTGTGATTGTGTGATTGTGATTGTGTGATTGTGATTGTGTGATTGTGATTGTGTGATTGTGATTGTGTGATTGTGATTGTGTGATTGTGATTGTGTGATTGTGATTGTGTGATTGTGATTGTGTGATTGTGATTGTGTGATTGTGATTGTGTGATTGTGATTGTGATTGTGTGATTGTGATTGTGTGATTGTGATTGTGTGATTGTGATTGTGTGATTGTGATTGTGTGATTGTGATTGTGTGATTGTGATTGTGTGATTGTGATTGTGTGATTGTGATTGTGTGATTGTGATTGTGTGATTGTGATTGTGTGATTGTGATTGTGTGATTGTGATTGTGTGATTGTGATTGTGTGATTGTGATTGTGTGATTGTGATTGTGTGATTGTGATTGTGTGATTGTGATTGTGTGATTGTGATTGTGTGATTGTGATTGTGTGATTGTGATTGTGTGATTGTGATTGTGTGATTGTGATTGTGTGATTGTGATTGTGTGATTGTGATTGTGTGATTGTGATTGTGTGATTGTGATTGTGTGATTGTGATTGTGTGATTGTGATTGTGTGATTGTGATTGTGTGATTGTGATTGTGTGATTGTGATTGTGTGATTGTGATTGTGTGATTGTGATTGTGTGATTGTGATTGTGTGATTGTGATTGTGTGATTGTGATTGTGTGATTGTGATTGTGTGATTGTGATTGTGTGATTGTGATTGTGTGATTGAGATTGTGTGATTGTGATTGTGTGATCGTGATTGTGTGATCGTGATTGTGTGATCGTGATTGTGTGATTGTGATTGTGTGATTGTGATTGTGTGATTGTGATTGTGTGATTGTGATTGTGTGGTTGTGTGATTGTGTGATTGTGTGATTGTGTGATTGTGTGATTGTGTGATTGTGTGATAGTGACTGTGTGATTGTGTGATTGTGTGAT
Organism: Megachile rotundata; assembly: GCF_050947335.1. Lineage (NCBI taxonomy): Eukaryota > Metazoa > Arthropoda > Insecta > Hymenoptera > Megachilidae > Megachile > Megachile rotundata. The sequence goes on from NW_027473395.1 coordinate 210,159, forward strand.
TGTGTGACCGTGATTGTGTGACCGTGATTGTGTGACCGTGATTGTGTGACCGTGATTGTGTGACCGTGATTGTGATTGCGTGATTGTGTGATTGTGTGAATGTGTGATCGTGTGATTGTGTGATCGTGTGATTGTGTGATTGTGTGGTTGTGTGATTTTGTGATTGTGTGATTGTGTGATTGTGTGATTGTGTTATTGTGACTGTGTGATTGTGTGAGTGTGTGATTGTGTGATTGTGTGATTGTGTGATTGTGTGATTGTGTGATTGTGTGATTGTGTGATTGTGTGATTGTGTGATTGTGATTGTGTGATTGTGATTGTGTGATTGTGATTGTGTGATTGTGATTGTGTGATTGTGATTGTGTGACTGTGATTGTGTGACTGTGATTGTGTGATTGTGATTGTGTGATTGTGATTGTGTGATTGTGATTGTGTGATTGTGATTGTGTGATTGTGATTGTGTGATTGTGATTGTGTGATTGTGATTGTGTGATTGTGATTGTGTGATTGTGATTGTGTGATTGTGATTGTGTGATTGTGATTGTGTGATTGTGATTGTGTGATTGTGATTGTGTGATTGTGATTGTGTGATTGTGATTGTGTGATTGTGATTGTGTGATTGTGATTGTGTGATTGTGATTGTGTGATTGTGATTGTGTGATTGTGATTGTGTGATTGTGATTGTGTGATTGTGATTGTGTGATTGTGATTGTGTGATTGTGATTGTGTGATTGTGATTGTGTGATTGTGCTGTGTGATTGTGATTGTGTGATTGTGATTGTGTGATTGTGATTGTGTGATTGTGATTGTGTGATTGTGATTGTGTGATTGTGATTGTGATTGTGATTGTGATTGTGTGATTGTGATTGTGTGATTGTGATTGTGTGATTGTGATTGTGTGATTGTGATTGTGTGATTGTGATTGTGTGATTGTGATTGTGTGATTGTGATTGTGTGATTGTGATTGTTGTGTGATTGTGATTGTGTGATTGTGATTGTGATTGTGTGATTGTGATTGTGTGATTGTGATTGTGTGATTGTGATTGTGTGATTGTGATTGTGTGATTGTGATTGTGTGATTGTGATTGTGTGATTGTGATTGTGTGATTGTGATTGTGTGATTGTGATTGTGTGATTGTGATTGTGTGATTGTGATTGTGTGATTGTGATTGTGTGATTGTGATTGTGTGATTGTGATTGTGTGATTGTGATTGTGTGATTGTGATTGTGTGATTGTGATTGTGTGATTGTGATTGTGTGATTGTGATTGTGTGATTGTGATTGTGTGATTGTGATTGTGTGATTGTGATTGTGTGATTGTGATTGTGTGATTGTGATTGTGTGATTGTGATTGTGTGATTGTGATTGTGTGATTGTGATTGTGTGATTGTGATTGTGTGATTGTGATTGTGTGATTGTGATTGTGTGATTGTGATTGTGTGATTGTGATTGTGTGATTGTGATTGTGTGATTGTGATTGTGTGATTGTGATTGTGTGATTGTGATTGTGTGATTGTGATTGTGTGATTGTGATTGTGTGATTGTGATTGTGTGATTGTGATTGTGTGATTGTGATTGTGTGATTGTGATTGTGTGATTGTGATTGTGTGATTGTGATTGTGTGATTGTGATTGTGTGATTGTGATTGTGTGATTGTGATTGTGTGATTGTGATTGTGTGATTGTGATTGTGTGATTGTGATTGTGTGATTGTGATTGTGTGATTGTGATTGTGTGATTGTGATTGTGTGATTGTGATTGTGTGATTGTGATTGTGTGATTGTGATTGTGTGATTGTGATTGTGTGATTGTGATTGTGTGATTGTGATTGTGTGATTGTGATTGTGTGATTGTGATTGTGTGATTGTGATTGTGTGATTGTGATTGTGTGATTGTGATTGTGTGATTGTGATTGTGTGATTGTGATTGTGTGATTGTGATTGTGTGATTGTGATTGTGTGATTGAGATTGTGTGATTGTGATTGTGTGATCGTGATTGTGTGATCGTGATTGTGTGATCGTGATTGTGTGATCGTGATTGTGTGATCGTGATTGTGTGATCGTGATTGTGTGATCGTGATTGTGTGATCGTGATTGTGTGATCGTGATTGTGTGATCGTGATTGTGTGATCTTGATTATGTGATCGTGATTGTGTGATCGTGATTGTGTGATCGTGGTTGTGTGATCGTGGTTGTGTGATCGTGATTGTGTGATCGTGATTGTGTGATCGTGATTGTGTGATCGTGATTGTGTGATTGTGATTGTGTGATTGTGATTGTGCAATCGTGATTGTGTGATTGCGTGATTGTGATAGTGCGATTGTGGGATTGTGTGATTGTGTGATTGTGTGATTGTGTGATTGTGTGATTGTGTGATTGTGATTGTGTGATTGTGATTGTGTGATTGTGATTGTGTGATTGAGATTGTGTGATTGTGATTGTGTGATTGTGATTGTGTGATCGTGATTGTGTGATCGTGATTGTGTGATCGTGATTGTGTGATCGTGATTGTGTGATCGTGATTGTGTGATCGTGATTGTGTGATCGTGATTGTGTGATCGTGATTGTGTGATCGTGATTGTGTGATCGTGGTTGTGTGATCGTGGTTGTGTGATCGTGATTGTGTGATCGTGATTGTGTGATCGTGATTGTGTGATCGTGATTGTGTGATTGTGATTGTGTGATTGTGATTGTGCAATCGTGATTGTGTGATTGCGTGATTGTGATAGTGCGATTGTGGGATTGTGTGATTGTGTGATTGTGTGATTGTGTGATTGTGTGATTGTGTGATTGTGTGATTGTGTGATTGTGTGATTGTGATTGTGTGATTGTGATTGTGTGATTGTGATTGTGTGACTGTGATTGTGTGACTGTGATTGTGTGACTGTGATTGTGTGATTGTGATTGTGTGATTGTGATTGTGTGATTGTGATTGTGTGATTGTGATTGTGTGATTGTGATTGTGTGATTGTGATTGTGTGATTGTGATTGTGTGATTGTGATTGTGTGATTGTGATTGTGTGATTGTGATTGTGTGATTGTGATTGTGTGATTGTGATTGTGTGATTGTGATTGTGTGATTGTGTGATTGTGATTGTGTGATTGTGATTGTGTGATTGTGATTGCGTGATTGTGATTGCGTGATTGTGATTGCGTGATTGTGATTGCGTGATTGTGATTGCGTGATTGTGATTGCGTGATTGTGATTGTGTGATTGTGATTGTGTGATTGTGATTGTGTGATTGTGATTGTGTGATTGTGATTGTGTGATTGTGATTGTGTGATTGTGATTGTGTGATTGTGATTGTGTGATTGTGATTGTGTGATTGTGATTGTGTGATTGTGATTGTGTGATTGTGATTGTGTGATCGTGATTGTGTGATCGTGATTGTGTGATCGTGATTGTGTGATCGTGATTGTGTGATCGTGATTGTGTGATCGTGATTGTGTGATCGTGATTGTGTGATCGTGGTTGTGTGATCGTGGTTGTGTGATCGTGATTGTGTGATCGTGATTGTGTGATCGTGATTGTGTGATCGTGATTGTGTGATCGTGATTGTGTGATTGTGATTGTGCAATCGTGATTGTGTGATTGCGTGATTGTGATAGTGCGATTGTGGGATTGTGTGATTGTGTGATTGTGTGATTGTGTGATTGTGTGATTGTGTGATTGTGTGATTGTGTGATTGTGTGATTGTGTGATTGTGTGATTGTGTGATTGTGATTGTGTGATTGTGATTGTGTGATTGTGATTGTGTGATTGTGATTGTGTGACTGTGATTGTGTGACTGTGATTGTGTGACTGTGATTGTGTGACTGTGATTGTGTGACTGTGATTGTGTGATTGTGATTGTGTGATTGTGATTGTGTGATTGTGATTGTGTGATTGTGATTGTGTGATTGTGATTGTGTGATTGTGATTGTGTGATTGTGTGATTGTGATTGTGTGATTGTGATTGTGTGATTGTGATTGCGTGATTGTGATTGCGTGATTGTGATTGCGTGATTGTGATTGCGTGATTGTGATTGCGTGATTGTGATTGCGTGATTGTGATTGTGTGATTGTGATTGTGTGATTGTGATTGTGTGATTGTGATTGTGTGATTGTGATTGTGTGATTGTGATTGTGTGATTGTGATTGTGTGATTGTGATTGTGTGATTGTGATTGTGTGATTGTGATTGTGTGATTGTGATTGTGTGATTGTGATTGTGTGATTGTGATTGTGTGATTGTGATTGTGTGATTGTGATTGTGTGATTGTGATTGTGTGATTGTGATTGTGTGATTGTGATTGTGTGATTGTGATTGTGTGATTGTGATTGTGTGATTGTGATTGTGTGATTGTGATTGTGTGATTGTGATTGTGTGATTGTGATTGTGTGATTGAGATTGTGTGATTGTGATTGTGTGATTGTGATTGTGTGATCGTGATTGTGTGATCGTGATTGTGTGATCGTGATTGTGTGATCGTGATTGTGTGATCGTGATTGTGTGATCGTGGTTGTGTGATCGTGGTTGTGTGATCGTGATTGTGTGATCGTGATTGTGTGATCGTGATTGTGTGATCGTGATTGTGTGATCGTGATTGTGTGATTGTGATTGTGCAATCGTGATTGTGATAGTGCGATTGTGGGATTGTGTGATTGTGTGATTGTGTGATTGTGTGATTGTGTGATTGTGTGATTGTGTGATTGTGTGATTGTGTGATTGTGATTGTGTGATTGTGATTGTGTGATTGTGATTGTGTGATTGTGATTGTGTGACTGTGATTGTGTGACTGTGATTGTGTGACTGTGATTGTGTGACTGTGATTGTGTGATTGTGATTGTGTGATTGTGATTGTGTGATTGTGATTGTGTGATTGTGATTGTGTGATTGTGATTGTGTGATTGTGATTGTGTGATTGTGATTGTGTGATTGTGATTGTGTGATTGTGATTGTGTGATTGTGATTGTGTGATTGTGATTGTGTGATTGTGATTGTGTGATTGTGATTGTGTGATTGTGATTGTGTGATTGTGATTGTGTGATTGTGATTGTGTGATTGTGATTGTGTGATTGTGTGATTGTGATTGTGTGATTGTGATTGTGTGATTGTGATTGCGTGATTGTGATTGCGTGATTGTGATTGCGTGATTGTGATTGCGTGATTGTGATTGCGTGATTGTGATTGTGTGATTGTGATTGTGTGATTGTGATTGTGTGATTGTGATTGTGTGATTGTGATTGTGTGATTGTGATTGTGTGATTGTGATTGTGTGATTGTGATTGTGTGATTGTGATTGTGTGATTGTGATTGTGTGATTGTGATTGTGTGATTGTGATTGTGTGATTGTGATTGTGTGATTGTGATTGTGTGATTGTGATTGTGTGATTGTGATTGTGTGATTGTGATTGTGTGATTGTGATTGTGTGATTGTGATTGTGTGATTGTGATTGTGTGATTGTGATTGTGTGATTGTGATTGTGTGATTGTGATTGTGTGATTGTGATTGTGTGATTGTGATTGTGTGATTGTGATTGTGTGATTGTGATTGTGTGATTGTGATTGTGTGATTGTGATTGTGTGATTGTGATTGTGTGATTGTGATTGTGTGATTGTGATTGTGTGATTGTGATTGTGTGATTGTGATTGTGTGATTGTGATTGTGTGATTGTGATTGTGTGATTGTGATTGTGTGATTGTGATTGTGTGATTGTGATTGTGTGATTGTGATTGTGTGATTGTGATTGTGTGATTGTGATTGTGTGATTGTGATTGTGTGATTGTGATTGTGTGATTGTGATTGTGTGATTGTGATTGTGTGATTGTGATTGTGTGATTGTGATTGTGTGATTGTGATTGTGTGATTGTGATTGTGTGATTGTGATTGTGTGATTGTGATTGTGTGATTGTGATTGTGTGATTGTGATTGTGTGATTGTGATTGTGTGATTGTGATTGTGTGATTGTGATTGTGTGATTGTGATTGTGTGATTGTGATTGTGTGATTGTGATTGTGTGATTGTGATTGTGTGATTGTGATTGTGTGATTGTGATTGTGTGATTGTGATTGTGTGATTGTGATTGTGTGATTGTGATTGTGTGATTGTGATTGTGTGATTGTGATTGTGTGATTGTGATTGTGTGATTGTGATTGTGTGATTGTGATTGTGTGATTGTGATTGTGTGATTGTGATTGTGTGATTGTGATTGTGTGATTGTGATTGTGTGATTGTGATTGTGTGATTGTGATTGTGTGATTGTGATTGTGTGATTGTGATTGTGTGATTGTGATTGTGTGATTGTGATTGTGTGATTGTGATTGTGTGATTGTGATTGTGTGATTGTGATTGTGTGATTGTGATTGTGTGATTGTGATTGTGTGATTGTGATTGTGTGATTGTGATTGTGTGATTGTGATTGTGTGATTGTGATTGTGTGATTGTGATTGTGTGATTGTGATTGTGTGATTGTGATTGTGTGATTGTGATTGTGTGATTGTGATTGTGTGATTGTGATTGTGTGATTGTGATTGTGTGATTGTGATTGTGTGATTGTGATTGTGTGATTGTGATTGTGTGATTGTGATTGTGTGATTGTGATTGTGTGATTGTGATTGTGTGATTGTGATTGTGTGATTGTGATTGTGTGATTGTGATTGTGTGATTGTGATTGTGTGATTGTGATTGTGTGATTGTGATTGTGTGATTGTGATTGTGTGATTGTGATTGTGTGATTGTGATTGTGTGATTGTGATTGTGTGATTGTGATTGTGTGATTGTGATTGTGTGATTGTGATTGTGTGATTGTGATTGTGTGATTGTGATTGTGTGATTGTGATTGTGTGATTGTGATTGTGTGATTGTGATTGTGTGATTGTGATTGTGTGATTGTGATTGTGTGATTGTGTGATTGTGATTGTGTGATTGTGATTGTGTGATTGTGATTGTGTGATTGTGATTGTGTGATTGTGATTGTGTGATTGTGATTGTGTGATTGTGATTGTGTGATTGTGATTGTGTGATTGTGATTGTGTGATTGTGATTGTGTGATTGTGATTGTGTGATTGTGATTGTGTGATTGTGATTGTGTGATTGTGATTGTGTGATTGTGATTGTGTGATTGTGATTGTGTGATTGTGATTGTGTGATTGTGATTGTGTGATTGTGATTGTGTGATTGTGATTGTGTGATTGTGATTGTGTGATTGTGATTGTGTGATTGTGATTGTGTGATTGTGATTGTGTGATTGTGATTGTGTGATTGTGATTGTGTGATTGTGATTGTGTGATTGTGATTGTGTGATTGTGATTGTGTGATTGTGATTGTGTGATTGTGATTGTGTGATTGTGATTGTGTGATTGTGATTGTGTGATTGTGATTGTGTGATTGTGATTGTGTGATTGTGATTGTGTGATTGTGATTGTGTGATTGTGATTGTGTGATTGTGATTGTGTGATTGTGATTGTGTGATTGTGATTGTGTGATTGTGATTGTGTGATTGTGATTGTGTGATTGTGATTGTGTGATTGTGATTGTGTGATTGTGATTGTGTGATTGTGATTGTGTGATTGTGATTGTGTGATTGTGATTGTGTGATTGTGATTGTGTGATTGTGATTGTGTGATTGTGATTGTGTGATTGTGATTGTGTGATTGTGATTGTGTGATTGTGATTGTGTGATTGTGATTGTGTGATTGTGATTGTGTGATTGTGATTGTGATTGTGATTGTGTGATTGTGATTGTGATTGTGTGATTGTGATTGTGTGATTGTGATTGTGTGATTGTGATTGTGTGATTGTGATTGTGATTGTGTGATTGTGATTGTGTGATTGTGACTGCGTGATTGTGTGAGTGTGTGATTGTGTGATTGAGTGATTGTGTCCTTGTGTGATTGTATGATTGCGTGATTGTGTGATTGTGTGATGGTGTGATTGTGTGATTGTGTGATTGTGTGATTGTGTGATTGTGTGATTGTGTAATTGTGATTGTGTGATTGTGTGATTGTGTGATTGTGTGATTGTGTGATTGTGTGATTGTGATTGTGTGATTGTGACTGTGTGATTGTGACTGTGTGATTGTGTGAGTGTGTGATTGTGTGATTGAGTGATTGTGTGCTTGTGTGATTGTGTGGTTGTGTGATTGTGTGATTGTGTGATTAGGTGATTAGGTGATTGTGTGATTAGGTGATTAGGTGATTGTGTGATTGTGTGATTGTGTGATTGTGTGATTGTGTGATTGTGTGATTGTGTGATTGTGGTTGTGTGATTGTGGTTGTGTGATTGTGATTGTGTGATTGTGATTGTGTGATTGTGACTGTGTGATTGTGTGATTGTGTGATTGAGTGATTGTGTGCTTGTGTGATTGTGGGGTTGTGTGATTGTGTGATTGTGTGATTGTGTGATTGTGTGATTGTGTGATTGTGTGATTGTGTGATTGTGTGATTGTGTGATTGTGTGATTGTGTGATTGTGGTTGTGTGATTGTGATTGGGTGATTGTGATTGTGTGATTGTGATTGTGTGATTGTGTCTGTGTGATTGTGTGAGTGTGTGATTGTGTGATTGTGTGATTGTGTGATTGTGTGATTGTGATTGTGTGATTGTGATTGTGCGATTGTGACTGTGTGATTGTGACTGTGTGATTGTGACTGTGTGATTGTGTGAGTGTGTGATTGTGTGATTGAGTGATTGTGTGATTGTGTGGTTGTGTGATTGTGTGATTGTGTGATTAGGTGATTAGGTGATTGTGTGATTGTGTGATTGTCTGATTGTGTGATTGTGTGATTGTGCGATTGTGTGATTGTGTGATTATGTGATTGTGTGATTGTGTGATTGTGTGATTGTGTGATTGTGTGATTGTGTGATTGTGTGATTGTGTGATTGTGTGATTGTGTGATTGTGTGAGTGTGTGATTGTCTGATTGAGTGATTGTGTGCTTGTGTGATTGTGTGGTTGCGTGATTGTGTGATTGTGTGATTGTGTGATTGTGTGATTGTGTGCTTGTGTGATTGTGTGGTTGTGTGATTGTGTGATTGTGTGATTGTGTGATTGTGTGATTGTGTGATTGTGTGATTGTGTGATTGTGATTGTGTGATTGTGATTGTGTGATTGTGACTGTGTGATTGTGTGAGTGTGTGATTGTGTGATTGTGCGATTGTCTGATTGTGTGATTGTGTGATTGTGTGATTGTGTGATTGTGTGATTATGTGATTGTGTGATTGTGTGATTGTGTGAGTGTGTGATTGTCTGATTGAGTGATTGTGTGCTTGTGTGATTGTGTGGTTGTGTGATTGCGTGATTGTGTGATTAGGTGATTGTGTGTTTGTGTGATTGTGTGATTGTGACTGTGTGATTGTGTGAGTGTGTGATTGTGTGATTGAGTGATTGTGTGCTTGTGTGATTGTGTGGTTGTGTGATTGTGTGATTGTGTGATTGTGTGATTGTGTGATTGTGTGATTGTGTGATTGTGTGATTGTGTGATTGTGTGATTGTGTGATTGTGTGATTGTGTGATTGTGTGATTGTGTGATTGTGGTTGTGTGATTGTGACTGTGTGATTGAAATTGTGTGATTGTGATTGTGTGATTGTGACTGTGTGATTGTGTGAGTGTGTGATTGTGTGATTGTGTGATTGTGTGATTGTGTGATTGTGTGAGTGTGTGATTGTGTGATTGTGTGATTGTGTGATTGTGTGATTGTGTGATTATGTGATTGTGACTGTGTGATTGTGTGAGTGTGTGATTGTGTGATTGTGTGATAGTGTGATTGTGTGATTATGTGATTGTGACTGTGTGATTGTGTGATTGTGTGATTGTGTGACCGTGATTGTGTGACAGTGATTGTGTGACCGTGATTGTGTGACCGTGATTGAGTGACCGTGATTGTGATTGCGTGATTGTGTGATTGTGTGAATGTGTGATCGTGTGATTGTGTGATCGTGTGATTGTGTGATTGTGTGATTGTGTGATTGTGTGATTGTGTGATTGTGTGATTGTGTGATTGTGTGATTGTGTGATTGTGTGATTGTGTGATTGTGTGATTGTGTGATTGTGTGATTGTGTGACTGTGTGATTGTGGTTGTGTGATTGTGACTGTGTGATTGTGATTGTGTGATTGTGATTGTGTGATTGTGACTGTGTGATTGTGTCAGTGTGTGATTGTGTGATTGTGTGATTGTGTGATTGTGTGAGTGTGTGATTGTGTGATTGTGTGATTGTGTGATTGTGTGATTGTGATTGTGTGATTGTGACTGTGTGATTGTGTGAGTGTGTGATTGTGTGATTGAGTGATTGTGTGGTTGTGTGATTGTGTGGTTGTGTGATTGTGTGGTTGTGTGATTGTGTGATTGTGTGATTGTGTGATTGTGTGATTGTGTGATTGTGTGATTGTGTGATTGTGTGATTGTGTGATTGTGTGATTGTGTGATTGTGTGATTGTGTGATTGTGTGATTGTGGTTGTGTGAATGTGGTTGTGTCATTGTGGTTGTGTGATTGTGATTGTGTGATTGTGATTGTGTGATTGTGACTGTGTGATTGTGTGATTGTGTGATTGAGTGATTGTGTGCTTGTGTGATTGTGTGGTTGTGTGATTGTGTGATTGTGTGATTGTGTGATGGTGTGATTGTGCGATTGTGTGATTGTGTGATTGTGTGATTGTGGTTGTGTGATTGTGTGGTTGTGTGATTGTGTGATTGTGTGATTGTGTGATTGTGTGATTGTGTGATTGTGTGATTGTGTGATAGTGACTGTGTGATTGTGTGATTGTGTGATTGTGTGATTGTGTGATTGTGTGACCGTGATTGTGTGACAGTGATTGTGTGACCGTGATTGTGTGACCGTGATTGAGTGACCGTGATTGTGATTGCGTGATTGTGTGATTGTGTGAATGTGTGATCGTGTGATTGTGTGATCGTGTGATTGTGTGATTGTGTGATTGTGTGATTGTGTGATTGTGTGATTGTGTGATTGTGTGATTGTGTGATTGTGTGATTGTGTGATTGTGTGATTGTGTGATTGTGTGATTGTGTGATTGTGTGATTGTGTGATTGTGGTTGTGTGATTGTGACTGTGTGATTGTGATTGTGTGATTGTGACTGTGTGATTGTGTCAGTGTGTGATTGTGTGATTGTGTGATTGTGTGATTGTGTGAGTGTGTGATTGTGTGATTGTGTGATTGTGTGATTGTGTGATTGTGATTGTGTGATTGTGACTGTGTGATTGTGTGAGTGTGTGATTGTGTGATTGAGTGATTGTGTGGTTGTGTGATTGTGTGGTTGTGTGATTGTGTGGTTGTGTGATTGTGTGATTGTGTGATTGTGTGATTGTGTGATTGTGTGATTGTGTGATTGTGTGATTGTGTGATTGTGTGATTGTGTGATTGTGTGATTGTGTGATTGTGGTTGTGTGAATGTGGTTGTGTGATTGTGGTTGTGTGATTGTGATTGTGTGATTGTGATTGTGTGATTGTGACTGTGTGATTGTGTGATTGTGTGATTGAGTGATTGTGTGCTTGTGTGATTGTGTGGTTGTGTGATTGTGTGATTGTGTGATTGTGTGATGGTGTGATTGTGCGATTGTGTGATTGTGTGATTGTGTGATTGTGGTTGTGTGATTGTGATTGTGTGATTGTGATTGTGTGATTGTGATTGTGTGATTGTGTCTGTGTGATTGTGTGAGTGTGTGATTGTGTGATTGTGTGATTGTGTGATTGTGTGATTGTGTGATTGTGTGATTGTGTGATTGTGTGATTGTGTGATTGTGTGATTGTGATTGTGTGATTGTGATTGTGTGATTGTGACTGTGTGATTGTGTGAGTGTGTGATTGTGTGATTGAGTGCTTGTGTGCTTGTGTGATTGTGTGGTTGTGTGATTGTGTGATTGTGTGATTAGGTGATTAGGTGATTGTGTGATTGTGCGATTGTCTGATTGTGTGATTGTGTGATTGTGTGATTGTCTGATTATGTGATTGTGTGATTGTGTGATTGTGTGATTGTGTGAGTGTGTGATTGTCTGATTGAGTGATTGTGTGCTTGTGTGATTGTGTGGTTGTGTGATTGCGTGATTGTGTGATTGTGATTGTGTGATTGTGATTGTGTGATTGTGATTGTGTGATTGTGATTGTGTGATTGTGATTGTGTGATTGTGATTGTGTGACTGTGATTGTGTGATTGTGATTGTGTGATTGCGATTGTGTGATTGTGATTGTGTGATTGTGATTGTGTGATTGTGATTGTGTGATTGTGATTGTGTGATTGTGATTGTGTGATTGTGATTGTGTGATTGTGATTGTGTGATTGTGATTGTGTGATTGTGATTGTGTGATTGTGATTGTGTGATTGTGATTGTGTGATTGTGATTGTGTGATTGTGATTGTGTGATTGTGATTGTGTGATTGTGATTGTGTGGTTGTGTGATTGTGTGATTGTGTGATTGTGTGATTGTGTGATTGTGTGATTGTGTGATAGTGACTGTGTGATTGTGTGATTGTGTGATTGTGTGACCGTGATTGTGTGACCGTGATTGTGTGACCGTGATTGTGTGACCGTGATTGTGATTGCGTGATTGTGTGATTGTGTGAATGTGTGATCGTGTGATTGTGTGATTGTGTGATTGTGTGATTGTGTGATTGTGATTGTGTGATTGTGATTGTGTGATTGTGATTGTGTGATTGTGATTGTGTGATTGTGATTGTGTGATAGTGACTGTGTGATCGCGTGATTGTCTGATTGTGTGAGTGTGTGATTGTGACTGTGTGATTGTGTGATTGTGTGGTTGTGTGGTTTTGTGATTGTGTGATTGTGTGATTGTGTGGTTGTGTGATTGTGTGATTGTGTGATTAGGTGATTGTGTGATTGTGTGATTGTGTGATTGTGTGATTGTGTGATTGTGTGATTGTGATTGTGTGATTGTGATTGTGTGATTGTGATTGTGTGATTGTGATTGTGTGATTGTGATTGTGTGATTGTGATTGTGTGACTGTGATTGTGTGATTGTGATTGTGTGATTGTGATTGTGTGATTGTGTGATTGTGATTGTATGATTGTGATTGTGTGATTGTGATTGTGCGATTGTGGGATTGTGTGATTGCGTGATTGTGTGATTGTGTGATTGTGTGATTGTGTGATTGTGAGATTGTGTGATTGTGTGATGGTGTAATTGTGATTGTGTGATTGTGATTGTGTGATTGTGTGATTGTGTGATTGTGTTATTGAGTGATTGTGTGAGTGTGTGGTTGTGTGATTGTGTGATTGTGTGATTGTGTGGTTGTGTGATTGTGTGACTGTGTGATTGTGCGACTGTGTGATTGTGTGATTGTGTGATTGTGTGATTGTGTGCTTGTGTGATTGTGTGATTGTGTGATTGTGTGATTGTGTGATTGTGTGATTGTGATTGTGTGATTGTGACTGTGTGATTGTGACTGTGTGATTGTGTGAGTGTGTGATTGTGTGATTGAGTGATTGTGTGCTTGTGTGATTGTGTGGTTGTGTGATTGTGTGATTGTGTGATTAGGTGATTGTGTGATTGTGTGATTGTGTGATTGTGTGATTGTGTGATTGTGTGATTGTGTGATTATGTGATTGTGTGATTGTGTGATTGTGTGATTGTGTGAGTGTGTGATTGTCTGATTGAGTGATTGTGTGCTTGTGTGATTGTGTGGTTGTGTGATTGTGTGATTGTGTGATTAGGTGATTGTATGATTGTGTGATTGTGTGATTGTGTGATTGTGTGATTGTGTGAGTGTGTGATTGTGTAATTGTGATTGTGTGATTGTGTGGTTGTGTGATTGTGTGATTGTGTGATTGTGTGATTAGGTGATTGTGTGATTGTGTGATTGTGTGATTGTGATTGTGTGATTGTGTGATTGTGTGATTGTGTGATTGTGGTTGTGTGATTGTGATTGTGTGATTGTGATTGTGTGATTGTGATTGTGTGATTGTGTCTGTGTGATTGTGTGAGTGTGTGATTGTGTGATTGTGTGATTGTGTGATTGTGTGATTGTGTGATTGTGTGATTGTGTGATTGTGTGATTGTGTGATTGTGTGATTGTGTGATTGTGTGAGTGTGTGATTGTGTAATTGTGATTGTGTGATTGTGTGGTTGTGTGATTGTGTGATTGTGTGATTGTGTGATTAGGTGATTGTGTGATTGTGTGATTGTGTGATTGTGATTGTGTGATTGTGTGATTGTGTGATTGTGGTTGTGTGATTGTGATTGTGTGATTGTGATTGTGTGATTGTGATTGTGTGATTGTGTCTGTGTGATTGTGTGAGTGTGTGATTGTGTGATTGTGTGATTGTGTGATTGTGTGATTGTGTGATTGTGTGAGTGTGTGATTGTGTGATTGAGTGATTGTGTGCTTGTGTGATTGTGTGGTTGTGTGATTGTGTGATTGTGTGATTAGGTGATTAGGTGACTGTGTGATTGTGTGAGTGTGTGATTGTGTGATTGAGTGATTGTGTGGTTGTGTGATTGTGTGGTTGTGTGATTGTGTGATTGTGTGATTGTGTGATTGTGTGATTGTGTGATTGTGTGATAGTGACTGTGTGATTGTGTGATTGTGTGATTGTGTGACCGTGATTGTGTGACCGTGATTGTGTGACCGTGATTGTGATTGCGTGATTGTGTGATTGTGTGAATGTGTGATCGTGTGATTGTGTGATCGTGTGATTGTGTGATTGTGTGAGTGTGTGATTGTGACTGTGTGATTGTGTGATTGTGTGGTTGTGTGATTTTGTGATTGTGCGATTGTGTGATTGTGTGATTGTGTTATTGTGACTGTGTGATTGTGTGAGTGTGTGATTGTGTGATTGTGTGATTGTGTGATTGTGTGATTGTGTGATTGTGTGATTGTGTGATTGTGTGATTGTGTGATTGTGTGATTGTGATTGTGTGATTGTGATTGTGTGATTGTGATTGTGTGATTGTGATTGTGTGATTGTGATTGTGTGACTGTGATTGTGTGATTGTGATTGTGTGATTGTGATTGTGTGATTGTGATTGTGTGATTGTGATTGTGTGATTGTGATTGTGTGATTGTGATTGTGTGATTGTGATTGTGTGATTGTGATTGTGTGATTGTGATTGTGTGATTGTGATTGTGTGATTGTGATTGTGTGATTGTGATTGTGTGATTGTGATTGTGTGGTTGTGTGATTGTGTGATTGTGTGATTGTGTGATTGTGTGATTGTGTGATTGTGTGATAGTGACTGTGTGATTGTGTGATTGTGTGATTGTGTGACCGTGATTGTGTGACCGTGATTGTGTGACCGTGATTGTGTGACCGTGATTGTGATTGCGTGATTGTGTGATCGTGTGAATGTGTGATCGTGTGATTGTGTGATCGTGTGATTGTGTGATTGTGTGGTTGTGTGATTTTGTGATTGTGTGATTGTGTGATTGTGTGATTGTGTTATTGTGACTGTGTGATTGTGTGAGTGTGTGATTGTGTGATTGTGTGATTGTGTGATTGTGTGATTGTGTGATTGTGTGATTGTGTGATTGTGTGATTGTGTGATTGTGTGATTGTGATTGTGTGATTGTGATTGTGTGATTGTGATTGTGTGATTGTGATTGTGTGACTGTGATTGTGTGACTGTGATTGTGTGACTGTGATTGTGTGACTGTGATTGTGTGATTGTGATTGTGTGATTGTGATTGTGTGATTGTGATTGTGTGATTGTGATTGTGTGATTGTGATTGTGTGATTGTGATTGTGTGATTGTGATTGTGTGATTGTGATTGTGTGATTGTGATTGTGTGATTGTGATTGTGTGATTGTGATTGTGTGATTGTGATTGTGTGATTGTGATTGTGTGATTGTGATTGTGTGATTGTGATTGTGTGATTGTGATTGTGTGATTGTGATTGTGTGATTGTGATTGTGTGATTGTGATTGTGTGATTGTGATTGTGTGATTGTGATTGTGTGATTGTGATTGTGTGATTGTGATTGTGTGATTGTGATTGTGTGATTGTGATTGTGTGATTGTGATTGTGTGATTGTGATTGTGTGATTGTGATTGTGTGATTGTGATTGTGTGATTGTGATTGTGTGATTGTGATTGTGTGATTGTGATTGTGTGATTGTGATTGTGTGATTGTGATTGTGTGATTGTGATTGTGTGATTGTGATTGTGTGATTGTGATTGTGTGATTGTGATTGTGTGATTGTGATTGTGTGATTGTGATTGTGTGATTGTGATTGTGTGATTGTGATTGTGTGATTGTGATTGTGTGATTGTGATTGTGTGATTGTGATTGTGTGATTGTGATTGTGTGATTGTGATTGTGTGATTGTGATTGTGTGATTGTGATTGTGTGATTGTGATTGTGTGATTGTGATTGTGTGATTGTGATTGTGTGATTGTGATTGTGTGATTGTGATTGTGTGATTGTGATTGTGTGATTGTGATTGTGTGATTGTGATTGTGTGATTGTGATTGTGTGATTGTGATTGTGTGATTGTGATTGTGTGATTGTGATTGTGTGATTGTGATTGTGTGATTGTGATTGTGTGATTGTGATTGTGTGATTGTGATTGTGTGATTGTGATTGTGTGATTGTGATTGTGTGATTGTGATTGTGTGATTGTGATTGTGTGATTGTGATTGTGTGATTGTGATTGTGTGATTGTGATTGTGTGATTGTGATTGTGTGATTGTGATTGTGTGATTGTGATTGTGTGATTGTGATTGTGTGATTGTGATTGTGTGATTGTGATTGTGTGATTGTGATTGTGTGATTGTGATTGTGTGATTGTGATTGTGTGATTGTGATTGTGTGATTGTGATTGTGTGATTGTGATTGTGTGATTGTGATTGTGTGATTGTGATTGTGTGATTGTGATTGTGTGATTGTGATTGTGTGATTGTGATTGTGTGATTGTGATTGTGTGATTGTGATTGTGTGATTGTGATTGTGTGATTGTGATTGTGTGATTGTGATTGTGTGATTGTGATTGTGTGATTGTGATTGTGTGATTGTGATTGTGTGATTGTGATTGTGTGATTGTGATTGTGTGATTGTGATTGTGTGATTGTGATTGTGTGATTGTGATTGTGTGATTGTGATTGTGTGATTGTGATTGTGTGATTGTGATTGTGTGATTGTGATTGTGTGATTGTGATTGTGTGATTGTGATTGTGTGATTGTGATTGTGTGATTGTGATTGTGTGATTGTGATTGTGTGATTGTGATTGTGTGATTGTGATTGTGTGATTGTGATTGTGTGATTGTGATTGTGTGATTGTGATTGTGTGATTGTGATTGTGTGATTGTGATTGTGTGATTGTGATTGTGTGATTGTGATTGTGTGATTGTGATTGTGTGATTGAGATTGTGTGATTGTGATTGTGTGATCGTGATTGTGTGATCGTGATTGTGTGATTGTGATTGTGTGATTGTGATTGTGTGATTGTGATTGTGTGATTGTGATTGTGTGATTGTGATTGTGTGGTTGTGTGATTGTGTGATTGTGTGATTGTGTGATTGTGTGATTGTGTGATAGTGACTGTGTGATTGTGTGATTGCGTGATTGTGTGACCGTGATTGTGTGACCGTGATTGTGTGACCGTGATTGTGTGACCGTGATTGTGTGACCGTGATTGTGATTGCGTGATTGTGTGATTGTGTGAATGTGTGATCGTGTGATTGTGTGATCGTGTGATTGTGTGATTGTGTGGTTGTGTGATTTTGTGATTGTGTGATTGTGTGATTGTGTGATTGTGTTATTGTGACTGTGTGATTGTGTGAGTGTGTGATTGTGTGATTGTGTGATTGTGTGATTGTGTGATTGTGTGATTGTGTGATTGTGTGATTGTGTGATTGTGTGATTGTGATTGTGTGATTGTGATTGTGTGATTGTGATTGTGTGATTGTGATTGTGTGATTGTGATTGTGTGATTGTGATTGTGTGACTGTGATTGTGTGATTGTGATTGTGTGATTGTGATTGTGTGATTGTGATTGTGTGATTGTGATTGTGTGATTGTGATTGTGTGATTGTGATTGTGTGATTGTGATTGTGTGATTGTGATTGTGTGATTGTGATTGTGTGATTGTGATTGTGTGATTGTGATTGTGTGATTGTGATTGTGTGATTGTGATTGTGTGATTGTGATTGTGTGATTGTGTGATTGTGATTGTGTGATTGTGATTGTGTGATTGTGATTGCGTGATTGTGATTGCGTGATTGTGATTGCGTGATTGTGATTGCGTGATTGTGATTGCGTGATTGTGATTGCGTGATTGTGATTGCGTGATTGTGATTGCGTGATTGTGATTGCGTGATTGTGATTGCGTGATTGTGATTGTGTGATTGTGATTGTGTGATTGTGATTGTGTGATTGTGATTGTGTGATTGTGATTGTGTGATTGTGATTGTGTGATTGTGATTGTGTGATTGTGATTGTGTGATTGTGATTGTGTGATTGTGATTGTGTGATTGTGATTGTGTGATTGTGATTGTGTGATTGTGATTGTGTGATTGTGATTGTGTGATTGTGATTGTGTGATTGTGATTGTGTGATTGTGATTGTGTGATTGTGATTGTGTGATTGTGATTGTGTGATTGTGATTGTGTGATTGTGATTGTGTGATTGTGATTGTGTGATTGTGATTGTGTGATTGTGATTGTGTGATTGTGATTGTGTGATTGTGATTGTGTGATTGTGATTGTGTGATTGTGATTGTGTGATTGTGATTGTGTGATTGTGATTGTGTGATTGTGATTGTGTGATTGTGATTGTGTGATTGTGATTGTGTGATTGTGATTGTGTGATTGTGATTGTGTGATTGTGATTGTGTGATTGTGATTGTGTGATTGTGATTGTGTGATTGTGATTGTGTGATTGTGATTGTGTGATTGTGATTGTGTGATTGTGATTGTGTGATTGTGATTGTGTGATTGTGATTGTGTGATTGTGATTGTGTGATTGTGATTGTGTGATTGTGATTGTGTGATTGTGATTGTGTGATTGTGATTGTGTGATTGTGATTGTGTGATTGTGATTGTGTGATTGTGATTGTGTGATTGTGATTGTGTGATTGTGATTGTGTGATTGTGATTGTGTGATTGTGATTGTGTGATTGTGATTGTGTGATTGTGATTGTGTGATTGTGATTGTGTGATTGTGATTGTGTGATTGTGATTGTGTGATTGTGATTGTGTGATTGTGATTGTGTGATTGTGATTGTGTGATTGTGATTGTGTGATTGTGATTGTGTGATTGTGATTGTGTGATTGTGATTGTGTGATTGTGATTGTGTGATTGTGATTGTGTGATTGTGATTGTGTGATTGTGATTGTGTGATTGTGATTGTGTGATTGTGATTGTGTGATTGTGATTGTGTGATTGTGATTGTGTGATTGTGATTGTGTGATTGTGATTGTGTGATTGTGATTGTGTGATTGTGATTGTGTGATTGTGATTGTGTGATTGTGATTGTGTGATTGTGATTGTGTGATTGTGATTGTGTGATTGTGATTGTGTGATTGTGATTGTGTGATTGTGATTGTGTGATTGTGATTGTGTGATTGTGATTGTGTGATTGTGATTGTGTGATTGTGATTGTGTGATTGTGATTGTGTGATTGTGATTGTGTGATTGTGATTGTGTGATTGTGATTGTGTGATTGTGATTGTGTGATTGTGATTGTGTGATTGTGATTGTGTGATTGTGATTGTGTGATTGTGATTGTGTGATTGTGATTGTGTGATTGTGATTGTGTGATTGTGATTGTGTGATTGTGATTGTGTGATTGTGATTGTGTGATTGTGATTGTGTGATTGTGATTGTGTGATTGTGATTGTGTGATTGTGATTGTGTGATTGTGATTGTGTGATTGTGATTGTGTGATTGTGATTGTGTGATTGTGATTGTGTGATTGTGATTGTGTGATTGTGATTGTGTGATTGTGATTGTGTGATTGTGATTGTGTGATTGTGATTGTGTGATTGTGATTGTGTGATTGTGATTGTGTGATTGAGATTGTGTGATTGTGATTGTGTGATTGTGATTGTGTGATCGTGATTGTGTGATCGTGATTGTGTGATCGTGATTGTGTGATCGTGACTGTGTGATCGTGATTGTGTGATCGTGATTGTGTGATCTTGATTGTGTGATCGTGATTGTGTGATTGTGATTGTGTGATTGTGATTGTGTGATTGTGATTGTGTGATTGTGATTGTGTGATTGTGATTGTGTGATTGTGATTGTGTGATTGTGATTGTGTGATTGTGATTGTGTGATTGTGATTGTGTGATTGTGATTGTGTGATTGTGATTGTGTGATTGTGATTGTGTGATTGTGATTGTGTGATTGTGATTGTGTGATTGTGATTGTGTGATTGTGATTGTGTGATTGAGATTGTGTGATTGTGATTGTGTGATTGTGATTGTGTGATCGTGATTGTGTGATCGTGATTGTGTGATCGTGATTGTGTGATCGTGACTGTGTGATCGTGATTGTGTGATCGTGATTGTGTGATCTTGATTGTGTGATCGTGATTGTGTGATCGTGATTGTGTGATCGTGGTTGTGTGATCGTGGTTGTGTGATCGTGATTGTGTGATCGTGATTGTGTGATCGTGATTGTGTGATCGTGATTGTGTGATCGTGATTGTGTGATTGTGATTGTGTGATTGTGATTGTGCAATCGTGATTGTGTGATTGCGTGATTGTGATAGTGCGATTGTGGGATTGTGTGATTGTGTGATTGTGTGATTGTGTGATTGTGTGATTGTGTGATTGTGTGATTGTGTGATTGTGATTGTGTGATTGTGATTGTGTGATTGTGATTGTGTGATTGAGATTGTGTGATTGTGATTGTGTGATTGTGATTGTGTGATCGTGATTGTGTGATCGTGATTGTGTGATCGTGATTGTGTGATCGTGATTGTGTGATCGTGATTGTGTGATCGTGATTGTGTGATCGTGATTGTGTGATCGTGATTGTGTGATCGTGATTGTGTGATCGTGGTTGTGTGATCGTGGTTGTGTGATCGTGATTGTGTGATCGTGATTGTGTGATCGTGATTGTGTGATCGTGATTGTGTGATTGTGATTGTGTGATTGTGATTGTGCAATCGTGATTGTGTGATTGCGTGATTGTGATAGTGCGATTGTGGGATTGTGTGATTGTGTGATTGTGTGATTGTGTGATTGTGTGATTGTGTGATTGTGTGATTGTGTGATTGTGTGATTGTGATTGTGTGATTGTGATTGTGTGATTGTGATTGTGTGACTGTGATTGTGTGACTGTGATTGTGTGACTGTGATTGTGTGATTGTGATTGTGTGATTGTGATTGTGTGATTGTGATTGTGTGATTGTGATTGTGTGATTGTGATTGTGTGATTGTGATTGTGTGATTGTGATTGTGTGATTGTGATTGTGTGATTGTGATTGTGTGATTGTGATTGTGTGATTGTGATTGTGTGATTGTGATTGTGTGATTGTGATTGTGTGATTGTGTGATTGTGATTGCGTGATTGTGATTGCGTGATTGTGATTGCGTGATTGTGATTGCGTGATTGTGATTGCGTGATTGTGATTGCGTGATTGTGATTGCGTGATTGTGATTGCGTGATTGTGATTGTGTGATTGTGATTGTGTGATTGTGATTGTGTGATTGTGATTGTGTGATTGTGATTGTGTGATTGTGATTGTGTGATTGTGATTGTGTGATAGTGACTGTGTGATCGCGTGATTGTCTGATTGTGTGAGTGTGTGATTGTGACTGTGTGATTGTGTGATTGTGTGGTTGTGTGGTTTTGTGATTGTGTGATTGTGTGATTGTGTGGTTGTGTGATTGTGTGATTGTGTGATTAGGTGATTGTGTGATTGTGTGATTGTGTGATTGTGTGATTGTGTGATTGTGTGATTGTGATTGTGTGATTGTGATTGTGTGATTGTGATTGTGTGATTGTGATTGTGTGATTGTGATTGTGTGATTGTGATTGTGTGACTGTGATTGTGTGATTGTGATTGTGTGATTGTGATTGTGTGATTGTGTGATTGTGATTGTATGATTGTGATTGTGTGATTGTGATTGTGCGATTGTGGGATTGTGTGATTGCGTGATTGTGTGATTGTGTGATTGTGTGATTGTGTGATTGTGAGATTGTGTGATTGTGTGATGGTGTAATTGTGATTGTGTGATTGTGATTGTGTGATTGTGTGATTGTGTGATTGTGTTATTGAGTGATTGTGTGAGTGTGTGGTTGTGTGATTGTGTGATTGTGTGATTGTGTGGTTGTGTGATTGTGTGACTGTGTGATTGTGCGACTGTGTGATTGTGTGATTGTGTGATTGTGTGATTGTGTGCTTGTGTGATTGTGTGATTGTGTGATTGTGTGATTGTGTGATTGTGTGATTGTGATTGTGTGATTGTGACTGTGTGATTGTGACTGTGTGATTGTGTGAGTGTGTGATTGTGTGATTGAGTGATTGTGTGCTTGTGTGATTGTGTGGTTGTGTGATTGTGTGATTGTGTGATTAGGTGATTGTGTGATTGCGTGATTGTGTGATTGTGTGATTGTGTGATTGTGTGATTGTGTGATTATGTGATTGTGTGATTGTGTGATTGTGTGATTGTGTGAGTGTGTGATTGTCTGATTGAGTGATTGTGTGCTTGTGTGATTGTGTGGTTGTGTGATTGTGTGATTGTGTGATTAGGTGATTGTATGATTGTGTGATTGTGTGATTGTGTGATTGTGTGATTGTGTGAGTGTGTGATTGTGTAATTGTGATTGTGTGATTGTGTGGTTGTGTGATTGTGTGATTGTGTGATTGTGTGATTAGGTGATTGTGTGATTGTGTGATTGTGTGATTGTGATTGTGTGATTGTGTGATTGTGTGATTGTGTGATTGTGGTTGTGTGATTGTGATTGTGTGATTGTGATTGTGTGATTGTGATTGTGTGATTGTGTCTGTGTGATTGTGTGAGTGTGTGATTGTGTGATTGTGTGATTGTGTGATTGTGTGATTGTGTGATTGTGTGATTGTGTGATTGTGTGATTGTGTGATTGTGTGATTGTGTGATTGTGTGAGTGTGTGATTGTGTAATTGTGATTGTGTGATTGTGTGGTTGTGTGATTGTGTGATTGTGTGATTGTGTGATTAGGTGATTGTGTGATTGTGTGATTGTGTGATTGTGATTGTGTGATTGTGTGATTGTGTGATTGTGGTTGTGTGATTGTGATTGTGTGATTGTGATTGTGTGATTGTGATTGTGTGATTGTGTCTGTGTGATTGTGTGAGTGTGTGATTGTGTGATTGTGTGATTGTGTGATTGTGTGATTGTGTGATTGTGTGAGTGTGTGATTGTGTGATTGAGTGATTGTGTGCTTGTGTGATTGTGTGGTTGTGTGATTGTGTGATTGTGTGATTAGGTGATTAGGTGACTGTGTGATTGTGTGAGTGTGTGATTGTGTGATTGAGTGATTGTGTGGTTGTGTGATTGTGTGGTTGTGTGATTGTGTGATTGTGTGATTGTGTGATTGTGTGATTGTGTGATTGTGTGATAGTGACTGTGTGATTGTGTGATTGTGTGATTGTGTGACCGTGATTGTGTGACCGTGATTGTGTGACCGTGATTGTGATTGCGTGATTGTGTGATTGTGTGAATGTGTGATCGTGTGATTGTGTGATCGTGTGATTGTGTGATTGTGTGAGTGTGTGATTGTGACTGTGTGATTGTGTGATTGTGTGGTTGTGTGATTTTGTGATTGTGCGATTGTGTGATTGTGTGATTGTGTTATTGTGACTGTGTGATTGTGTGAGTGTGTGATTGTGTGATTGTGTGATTGTGTGATTGTGTGATTGTGTGATTGTGTGATTGTGTGATTGTGTGATTGTGTGATTGTGTGATTGTGATTGTGTGATTGTGATTGTGTGATTGTGATTGTGTGATTGTGATTGTGTGATTGTGATTGTGTGACTGTGATTGTGTGATTGTGATTGTGTGATTGTGATTGTGTGATTGTGATTGTGTGATTGTGATTGTGTGATTGTGATTGTGTGATTGTGATTGTGTGATTGTGATTGTGTGATTGTGATTGTGTGATTGTGATTGTGTGATTGTGATTGTGTGATTGTGATTGTGTGATTGTGATTGTGTGATTGTGATTGTGTGGTTGTGTGATTGTGTGATTGTGTGATTGTGTGATTGTGTGATTGTGTGATTGTGTGATAGTGACTGTGTGATTGTGTGATTGTGTGATTGTGTGACCGTGATTGTGTGACCGTGATTGTGTGACCGTGATTGTGTGACCGTGATTGTGATTGCGTGATTGTGTGATCGTGTGAATGTGTGATCGTGTGATTGTGTGATCGTGTGATTGTGTGATTGTGTGGTTGTGTGATTTTGTGATTGTGTGATTGTGTGATTGTGTGATTGTGTTATTGTGACTGTGTGATTGTGTGAGTGTGTGATTGTGTGATTGTGTGATTGTGTGATTGTGTGATTGTGTGATTGTGTGATTGTGTGATTGTGTGATTGTGTGATTGTGTGATTGTGTGATTGTGTGATTGTGATTGTGTGATTGTGATTGTGTGATTGTGATTGTGTGATTGTGATTGTGTGACTGTGATTGTGTGACTGTGATTGTGTGACTGTGATTGTGTGACTGTGATTGTGTGATTGTGATTGTGTGATTGTGATTGTGTGATTGTGATTGTGTGATTGTGATTGTGTGATTGTGATTGTGTGATTGTGATTGTGTGATTGTGATTGTGTGATTGTGATTGTGTGATTGTGATTGTGTGATTGTGATTGTGTGATTGTGATTGTGTGATTGTGATTGTGTGATTGTGATTGTGTGATTGTGATTGTGTGATTGTGATTGTGTGATTGTGATTGTGTGATTGTGATTGTGTGATTGTGATTGTGTGATTGTGATTGTGTGATTGTGATTGTGTGATTGTGATTGTGTGATTGTGATTGTGTGATTGTGATTGTGTGATTGTGATTGTGTGATTGTGATTGTGTGATTGTGATTGTGTGATTGTGATTGTGTGATTGTGATTGTGTGATTGTGATTGTGTGATTGTGATTGTGTGATTGTGATTGTGTGATTGTGATTGTGTGATTGTGATTGTGTGATTGTGATTGTGTGATTGTGATTGTGTGATTGTGATTGTGTGATTGTGATTGTGTGATTGTGATTGTGTGATTGTGATTGTGTGATTGTGATTGTGTGATTGTGATTGTGTGATTGTGATTGTGTGATTGTGATTGTGTGATTGTGATTGTGTGATTGTGATTGTGTGATTGTGATTGTGTGATTGTGATTGTGTGATTGTGATTGTGTGATTGTGATTGTGTGATTGTGATTGTGTGATTGTGATTGTGTGATTGTGATTGTGTGATTGTGATTGTGTGATTGTGATTGTGTGATTGTGATTGTGTGATTGTGATTGTGTGATTGTGATTGTGTGATTGTGATTGTGTGATTGTGATTGTGTGATTGTGATTGTGTGATTGTGATTGTGTGATTGTGATTGTGTGATTGTGATTGTGTGATTGTGATTGTGTGATTGTGATTGTGTGATTGTGATTGTGTGATTGTGATTGTGTGATTGTGATTGTGTGATTGTGATTGTGTGATTGTGATTGTGTGATTGTGATTGTGTGATTGTGATTGTGTGATTGTGATTGTGTGATTGTGATTGTGTGATTGTGATTGTGTGATTGTGATTGTGTGATTGTGATTGTGTGATTGTGATTGTGTGATTGTGATTGTGTGATTGTGATTGTGTGATTGTGATTGTGTGATTGTGATTGTGTGATTGTGATTGTGTGATTGTGATTGTGTGATTGTGATTGTGTGATTGTGATTGTGTGATTGTGATTGTGTGATTGTGATTGTGTGATTGTGATTGTGTGATTGTGATTGTGTGATTGTGATTGTGTGATTGTGATTGTGTGATTGTGATTGTGTGATTGTGATTGTGTGATTGTGATTGTGTGATTGTGATTGTGTGATTGTGATTGTGTGATTGTGATTGTGTGATTGTGATTGTGTGATTGTGATTGTGTGATTGTGATTGTGTGATTGTGATTGTGTGATTGTGATTGTGTGATTGTGATTGTGTGATTGTGATTGTGTGATTGTGATTGTGTGATTGTGATTGTGTGATTGTGATTGTGTGATTGTGATTGTGTGATTGTGATTGTGTGATTGTGATTGTGTGATTGTGATTGTGTGATTGTGATTGTGTGATTGAGATTGTGTGATTGTGATTGTGTGATCGTGATTGTGTGATCGTGATTGTGTGATCGTGATTGTGTGATTGTGATTGTGTGATTGTGATTGTGTGATTGTGATTGTGTGATTGTGATTGTGTGGTTGTGTGATTGTGTGATTGTGTGATTGTGTGATTGTGTGATTGTGTGATAGTGACTGTGTGATTGTGTGATTGCGTGATTGTGTGACCGTGATTGTGTGACCGTGATTGTGTGACCGTGATTGTGTGACCGTGATTGTGTGACCGTGATTGTGATTGCGTGATTGTGTGATTGTGTGAATGTGTGATTGTGTGAATGTGTGATCGTGTGATTGTGTGATCGTGTGATTGTGTGATTGTGTGGTTGTGTGATTTTGTGATTGTGTGATTGTGTGATTGTGTGATTGTGTTATTGTGACTGTGTGATTGTGTGAGTGTGTGATTGTGTGATTGTGTGATTGTGTGATTGTGTGATTGTGTGATTGTGTGATTGTGTGATTGTGTGATTGTGTGATTGTGATTGTGTGATTGTGATTGTGTGATTGTGATTGTGTGATTGTGATTGTGTGATTGTGATTGTGTGATTGTGATTGTGTGACTGTGATTGTGTGATTGTGATTGTGTGATTGTGATTGTGTGATTGTGATTGTGTGATTGTGATTGTGTGATTGTGATTGTGTGATTGTGATTGTGTGATTGTGATTGTGTGATTGTGATTGTGTGATTGTGATTGTGTGATTGTGATTGTGTGATTGTGATTGTGTGATTGTGATTGTGTGATTGTGATTGTGTGATTGTGATTGTGTGATTGTGATTGTGTGATTGTGATTGTGTGATTGTGATTGTGTGATTTTGATTGTGTGATTGTGATTGTGTGATTGTGATTGTGTGATTGTGATTGTGTGATTGTGATTGTGTGATTGTGATTGTGTGATTGTGATTGTGTGATTGTGATTGTGTGATTGTGATTGTGTGATTGTGATTGTGTGATTGTGATTGTGTGATTGTGATTGTGTGATTGTGATTGTGTGATTGTGATTGTGTGATTGTGATTGTGTGATTGTGATTGTGTGATTGTGATTGTGTGATTGTGATTGTGTGATTGTGATTGTGTGATTGTGATTGTGTGATTGTGATTGTGTGATTGTGATTGTGTGATTGTGATTGTGTGATTGTGATTGTGTGATTGTGATTGTGTGATTGTGATTGTGTGATTGTGATTGTGTGATTGTGATTGTGTGATTGTGATTGTGTGATTGTGATTGTGTGATTGTGATTGTGTGATTGTGATTGTGTGATTGTGATTGTGTGATTGTGATTGTGTGATTGTGATTGTGTGATTGTGATTGTGTGATTGTGATTGTGTGATTGTGATTGTGTGATTGTGATTGTGTGATTGTGATTGTGTGATTGTGATTGTGTGATTGTGATTGTGTGATTGTGATTGTGTGATTGTGATTGTGTGATTGTGATTGTGTGATTGTGATTGTGTGATTGTGATTGTGTGATTGTGATTGTGTGATTGTGATTGTGTGATTGTGATTGTGTGATTGTGATTGTGTGATTGTGATTGTGTGATTGTGATTGTGTGATTGTGATTGTGTGATTGTGATTGTGTGATTGTGATTGTGTGATTGTGATTGTGTGATTGTGATTGTGTGATTGTGATTGTGTGATTGTGATTGTGTGATTGTGATTGTGTGATTGTGATTGTGTGATTGTGATTGTGTGATTGTGATTGTGTGATTGTGATTGTGTGATTGTGATTGTGTGATTGTGATTGTGTGATTGTGATTGTGTGATTGTGATTGTGTGATTGTGATTGTGTGATTGTGATTGTGTGATTGTGATTGTGTGATTGTGATTGTGTGATTGTGATTGTGTGATTGTGATTGTGTGATTGTGATTGTGTGATTGTGATTGTGTGATTGTGATTGTGTGATTGTGATTGTGTGATTGTGATTGTGTGATTGTGATTGTGTGATTGTGATTGTGTGATTGTGATTGTGTGATTGTGATTGTGTGATTGTGATTGTGTGATTGTGATTGTGTGATTGTGATTGTGTGATTGTGATTGTGTGATTGTGATTGTGTGATTGTGATTGTGTGATTGTGATTGTGTGATTGTGATTGTGTGATTGTGATTGTGTGATTGTGATTGTGTGATTGTGATTGTGTGATTGTGATTGTGTGATTGTGATTGTGTGATTGTGATTGTGTGATTGTGATTGTGTGATTGTGATTGTGTGATTGTGATTGTGTGATTGTGATTGTGTGATTGTGATTGTGTGATTGTGATTGTGTGATTGTGATTGTGTGATTGTGATTGTGTGATTGTGATTGTGTGATTGTGATTGTGTGATTGTGATTGTGTGATTGTGATTGTGTGATTGTGATTGTGTGATTGTGATTGTGTGATTGTGATTGTGTGATTGTGATTGTGTGATTGTGATTGTGTGATTGTGATTGTGTGATTGTGATTGTGTGATTGTGATTGTGTGATTGTGATTGTGTGATTGTGATTGTGTGATTGTGATTGTGTGATTGTGATTGTGTGATTGTGATTGTGTGATTGTGATTGTGTGATTGTGATTGTGTGATTGTGATTGTGTGATTGTGATTGTGTGATTGTGATTGTGTGATTGAGATTGTGTGATTGTGATTGTGTGATTGTGATTGTGTGATCGTGATTGTGTGATCGTGATTGTGTGATCGTGATTGTGTGATCGTGACTGTGTGATCGTGATTGTGTGATCGTGATTGTGTGATCTTGATTGTGTGATCGTGATTGTGTGATCGTGATTGTGTGATCGTGGTTGTGTGATCGTGGTTGTGTGATCGTGATTGTGTGATCGTGATTGTGTGATCGTGATTGTGTGATCGTGATTGTGTGATCGTGATTGTGTGATTGTGATTGTGTGATTGTGATTGTGCAATCGTGATTGTGTGATTGCGTGATTGTGATAGTGCGATTGTGGGATTGTGTGATTGTGTGATTGTGTGATTGTGTGATTGTGTGATTGTGTGATTGTGTGATTGTGATTGTGTGATTGTGATTGTGTGATTGTGATTGTGTGATTGAGATTGTGTGATTGTGATTGTGTGATTGTGATTGTGTGATCGTGATTGTGTGATCGTGATTGTGTGATCGTGATTGTGTGATCGTGATTGTGTGATCGTGATTGTGTGATCGTGATTGTGTGATCGTGATTGTGTGATCGTGATTGTGTGATCGTGATTGTGTGATCGTGGTTGTGTGATCGTGGTTGTGTGATCGTGATTGTGTGATCGTGATTGTGTGATCGTGATTGTGTGATCGTGATTGTGTGATTGTGATTGTGTGATTGTGATTGTGCAATCGTGATTGTGTGATTGCGTGATTGTGATAGTGCGATTGTGGGATTGTGTGATTGTGTGATTGTGTGATTGTGTGATTGTGTGATTGTGTGATTGTGTGATTGTGTGATTGTGTGATTGTGATTGTGTGATTGTGATTGTGTGATTGTGATTGTGTGACTGTGATTGTGTGACTGTGATTGTGTGACTGTGATTGTGTGATTGTGATTGTGTGATTGTGATTGTGTGATTGTGATTGTGTGATTGTGATTGTGTGATTGTGATTGTGTGATTGTGATTGTGTGATTGTGATTGTGTGATTGTGATTGTGTGATTGTGATTGTGTGATTGTGATTGTGTGATTGTGATTGTGTGATTGTGATTGTGTGATTGTGATTGTGTGATTGTGATTGTGTGATTGTGTGATTGTGATTGCGTGATTGTGATTGCGTGATTGTGATTGCGTGATTGTGATTGCGTGATTGTGATTGCGTGATTGTGATTGCGTGATTGTGATTGCGTGATTGTGATTGCGTGATTGTGATTGTGTGATTGTGATTGTGTGATTGTGATTGTGTGATTGTGATTGTGTGATTGTGATTGTGTGATTGTGATTGTGTGATTGTGATTGTGTGATTGTGATTGTGTGATTGTGATTGTGTGATTGTGATTGTGTGATTGTGATTGTGTGATTGTGATTGTGTGATTGTGATTGTGTGATTGTGATTGTGTGATTGTGATTGTGTGATTGTGATTGTGTGATTGTGATTGTGTGATTGTGATTGTGTGATTGTGATTGTGTGATTGTGATTGTGTGATTGAGATTGTGTGATTGTGATTGTGTGATTGTGATTGTGTGATCGTGATTGTGTGATCGTGATTGTGTGATCGTGATTGTGTGATCGTGACTGTGTGATCGTGATTGTGTGATCGTGATTGTGTGATCTTGATTGTGTGATCGTGATTGTGTGATCGTGATTGTGTGATCGTGGTTGTGTGATCGTGGTTGTGTGATCGTGATTGTGTGATCGTGATTGTGTGATCGTGATTGTGTGATCGTGATTGTGTGATCGTGATTGTGTGATCGTGATTGTGTGATTGTGATTGTGCAATCGTGATTGTGTGATTGCGTGATTGTGATAGTGCGATTGTGGGATTGTGTGATTGTGTGATTGTGTGATTGTGTGATTGTGTGATTGTGTGATTGTGTGATTGTGATTGTGTGATTGTGATTGTGTGATTGTGATTGTGTGATTGAGATTGTGTGATTGTGATTGTGTGATTGTGATTGTGTGATCGTGATTGTGTGATCGTGATTGTGTGATCGTGATTGTGTGATCGTGATTGTGTGATCGTGATTGTGTGATCGTGATTGTGTGATCGTGATTGTGTGATCGTGATTGTGTGATCGTGATTGTGTGATCGTGGTTGTGTGATCGTGGTTGTGTGATCGTGATTGTGTGATCGTGATTGTGTGATCGTGATTGTGTGATCGTGATTGTGTGATTGTGATTGTGTGATTGTGATTGTGCAATCGTGATTGTGTGATTGCGTGATTGTGATAGTGCGATTGTGGGATTGTGTGATTGTGTGATTGTGTGATTGTGTGATTGTGTGATTGTGTGATTGTGTGATTGTGTGATTGTGTGATTGTGATTGTGTGATTGTGATTGTGTGATTGTGATTGTGTGACTGTGATTGTGTGACTGTGATTGTGTGACTGTGATTGTGTGATTGTGATTGTGTGATTGTGATTGTGTGATTGTGATTGTGTGATTGTGATTGTGTGATTGTGATTGTGTGATTGTGATTGTGTGATTGTGATTGTGTGATTGTGATTGTGTGATTGTGATTGTGTGATTGTGATTGTGTGATTGTGATTGTGTGATTGTGATTGTGTGATTGTGATTGTGTGATTGTGTGATTGTGATTGCGTGATTGTGATTGCGTGATTGTGATTGCGTGATTGTGATTGCGTGATTGTGATTGCGTGATTGTGATTGCGTGATTGTGATTGCGTGATTGTGATTGCGTGATTGTGATTGTGTGATTGTGATTGTGTGATTGTGATTGTGTGATTGTGATTGTGTGATTGTGATTGTGTGATTGTGATTGTGTGATTGTGATTGTGTGATTGTGATTGTGTGATTGTGATTGTGTGATTGTGATTGTGTGATTGTGATTGTGTGATTGTGATTGTGTGATTGTGATTGTGTGATTGTGATTGTGTGATTGTGATTGTGTGATTGTGATTGTGTGATTGTGATTGTGTGATTGTGATTGTGTGATTGTGATTGTGTGATTGTGATTGTGTGATTGTGATTGTGTGATTGTGATTGTGTGATTGTGATTGTGTGATTGTGATTGTGTGATTGAGATTGTGTGATCGTGATTGTGTGATCGTGATTTTGTGATCGTGATTGTGTGATCGTGATTGTGTGATCGTGATTGTGTGATCGTGATTGTGTGATCGTGATTGTGTGATCGTGATTGTGTGATCGTGATTGTGTGATCGTGATTGTGTGATCGTGGTTGTGTGATCGTGGTTGTGTGATCGTGATTGTGTGATCGTGATTGTGTGATCGTGATTGTGTGATCGTGATTGTGTGATCGTGATTGTGTGATTGTGATTGTGCAATCGTGATTGTGTGATTGCGTGATTGTGATAGTGCGATTGTGGGATTGTGTGATTGTGTGATTGTGTGATTGTGTGATTGTGTGATTGTGTGATTGTGAGATTGTGTGATTGTGTGATGGTGTAATTGTGATTGTGTGATTGTGATTGTGTGATTGTGTGATTGTGTGATTGTGTGATTGAGTGATTGTGTGAGTGTGTGGTTGTGTGATTGTGTGGTTGTGTGATTGTGTGACTGTGTGATTGTGCGACTGTGTGATTGTGTGATTGTGTGATTGTGTGATTGTGTGATTGTGTGATTGTGTGATTGTGTGATTGTGTGATTGTGTGATTGTGTGATTGTGTGATTGTGTGATTGTGTGATTGTGTGATTGTGATTGTGTGATTGTGACTGTGTGATTGTGACTGTGTGATTGTGTGAGTGTGTGATTGTGTGATTGAGTGATTGTGTGCTTGTGTGATTGTGTGGTTGTGTGGTTGTGTGATTGTGTGATTGTGTGATTGTGTGATTAGGTGATTGTGTGATTGTGTGATTGTGTGATTGTGATTGTGTGATTGTGTGATTGTGTGATTGTGGTTGTGTGATTGTGATTGTGTGATTGTGATTGTGTGATTGTGATTGTGTGATTGTGTCTGTGTGATTGTGTGAGTGTGTGATTGTGTGATTGTGTGATTGTGTGATTGTGTGATTGTGTGATTGTGTGATTGTGTGATTGTGTGATTGTGTGATTGTGATTGTGTGATTGTGACTGTGTGATTGTGACTGTGTGATTGTGTGAGTGTGTGATTGTGTGATTGAGTGATTGTGTGCTTGTGTGATTGTGTGATTGTGTGATTGTGTGAGTGTGTGATTGTCTGATTGAGTGATTGTGTGCTTGTGTGATTGTGTGCTTGTGTGATTGTGTGATTTTGTGATTGTGTGATTGTGGTTGTGTGATTGTGACTGTGTGATTGTAATTGTGTGATTGTGATTGTGTGATTGTGACTGTGTGATTGCGTGAGTGTGTGATTGTGTGATTGTGTGATTGTGTGATTGTGTGATTGTGTGAGTGTGTGATTGTGTGATTGTGTGATTGTGTGATTGTGTGATTGTGTGATTGTGTGATAGTGACTGTGTGATTGTGTGATTGTGTGATTGTGTGATTGTGTGGTTGTGTGGTTGTGTGATTGTGTGATTGTGTGATTGTGTGATTAGGTGATTGTGTGATTGTGTGATTGTGTGATTAGGTGATTAGGTGATTGTGTGATTGTGTGATTGTGTGATTGTGTGATTGTGTGATTGTGTGATTGTGTGATTATGTGATTGTGTGATTGTGTGATTGTGTGATTGTGTGAGTGTGTGATTGTCTGATTGAGTGATTGTGTGCTTGTGTGATTGTGTGGTTGTGTGATTGCGTGATTGTGTGATTAGGTGATTGTGTGATTGTGTGATTGTGTGATTGTGACTGTGTGATTGTGTGAGTGTGTGATTGTGTGATTGAGTGATTGTGTGCTTGTGTGATTGTGTGGTTGTGTGATTGTGTGATTGTGTGATTGTGTGATTGTGTGATTGTGTGATTGTGTGATTGTGTGATTGTGTGATTTTGTGATTGTGTGATTGTGGTTGTGTGATTGTGACTGTGTGATTGTAATTGTGTGATTGTGATTGTGTGATTGTGACTGTGTGATTGCGTGAGTGTGTGATTGTGTGATTGTGTGATTGTGTGATTGTGTGATTGTGTGAGTGTGTGATTGTGTGATTGTGTGATTGTGTGATTGTGTGATTGTGACTGTGTGATTGTGTGTGTGTGTGATTGTGTGATTGAGTGATTGTGTGGTTGTGTGATTGTGTGGTTGTGTGATTGTGTGATTGTGTGATTGTGTGATTGTGTGATTGTGTGATTGTGTGATAGTGATTGTGTGATTGTGTGATTGTGTGATTGTGTGATTGTGTGACCGTGATTGTGTGACCGTGATTGTGTGACCGTGATTGAGTGACCGTGATTGTGATTGCGTGATTGTGTGATTGTGTGATTGCGATTGTGTGATTGTGATTGTGTGATTGTGATTGTGTGATTGTGATTGTGTGATTGTGATTGTGTGATTGTGATTGTGTGATTGTGATTGTGTGATTGTGATTGTGTGATTGTGATTGTGTGATTGTGATTGTGTGATTGTGATTGTGTGATTGTGATTGTGTGATTGTGATTGTGTGATTGTGATTGTGTGATTGTGATTGTGTGATTGTGATTGTGTGATTGTGATTGTGTGATTGTGATTGTGTGATTGTGATTGTGTGATTGTGATTGTGTGATTGTGATTGTGTGATTGTGATTGTGTGATTGTGATTGTGTGATTGTGATTGTGTGATTGTGATTGTGTGATTGTGATTGTGTGATTGTGATTGTGTGATTGTGATTGTGTGATTGTGATTGTGTGATTGTGTGATTGTGATTGTGTGATTGTGGTTGTGTGATTGTGACTGTGATTGTGTCAGTGTGTGATTGTGTGATTGTGTGATTGTGATTGTGTGATTGTGACTGTGTGATTGTGACTGTGTGATTGTGTGAGTGTGCGATTGTGTGATTGAGTGATTGTGTGCTTGTGTGATTGTGTGGTTGTGTGATTGTGTGATTGTGTGATTAGGTGATTAGGTGATTAGGTGATTGTGTGATTGTGTGATTGTGTGATTGTGTGATTGTGAGATTGTGTGATTGTGTGATTGTGGTTGTGTGATTGTGGTTGCGTGATTGTGATTGTGTGATTGTGATTGTGTGATTGTGACTGTGTGATTGTGTGATTGCGTGATTGAGTGATTGTGTGCTTGTGTGATTGTGTGGTTGTGTGATTGTGTGATTGTGTGATTGTGTGATTGTGTGATTGTGTGATTGTGTGATTGTGTGATTGTGTGATTGTGTGATTCTGTGATTGTGTGATTGTGGTTGTGTGATTGTGATTGGGTGATTGTGATTGTGTGATTGTGATTGTGTGATTGTGTCTGTGTGATTGTGTGAGTGTGTGATTGTGTGATTGTGTGATTGTGTGAGTGTGTGATTGTCTGATTGAGTGATTGTGTGCTTGTGTGATTGTGTGGTTGTGTGATTGCGTGATTGTGTGATTAGGTGATTGTGTGATTGTGTGATTGTGTGATTGTGACTGTGTGATTGTGTGAGTGTGTGATTGTGTGATTGAGTGATTGTGTGCTTGTGTGATTGTGTGGTTGTGTGATTGTGTGATTGTGTGATTGTGTGATTGTGTGATTGTGTGATTGTGTGATTGTGTGATTGTGTGATTTTGTGATTGTGTGATTGTGGTTGTGTGATTGTGACTGTGTGATTGTAATTGTGTGATTGTGATTGTGTGATTGTGACTGTGTGATTGCGTGAGTGTGTGATTGTGTGATTGTGTGATTGTGTGATTGTGTGATTGTGTGAGTGTGTGATTGTGTGATTGTGTGATTGTGTGATTGTGTGATTGTGACTGTGTGATTGTGTGTGTGTGATTGTGTGATTGAGTGATTGTGTGGTTGTGTGATTGTGTGGTTGTGTGATTGTGTGATTGTGTGATTGTGTGATTGTGTGATTGTGTGATTGTGTGATAGTGACTGTGTGATTGTGTGATTGTGTGATTGTGTGATTGTGTGACCGTGATTGTGTGACCGTGATTGTGTGACCGTGATTGAGCGACCGTGATTGTGATTGCGTGATTGTGTGATTGTGTGATTGCGATTGTGTGATTGTGATTGTGTGATTGTGATTGTGTGATTGTGATTGTGTGATTGTGATTGTGTGATTGTGATTGTGTGATTGTGATTGTGTGATTGTGATTGTGTGATTGTGATTGTGTGATTGTGATTGTGCGATTGTGATTGTGTGATTGTGATTGTGTGATTGTGATTGTGTGATTGTGATTGTGTGATTGTGATTGTGTGATTGTGATTGTGTGATTGTGATTGTGTGATTGTGATTGTGTGATTGTGATTGTGTGATTGTGATTGTGTGATTGTGATTGTGTGATTGTGATTGTGTGATTGTGATTGTGTGATTGTGATTGTGTGATTGTGATTGTGTGATTGTGATTGTGTGATTGTGATTGTGTGATTGTGATTGTGTGATTGTGATTGTGTGATTGTGATTGTGTGATTGTGATTGTGTGATTGTGATTGTGTGATTGTGATTGTGTGATTGTGATTGTGTGATTGTGATTGTGTGATTGTGATTGTGTGATTGTGATTGTGTGATTGTGATTGTGTGATTGTGATTGTGTGATTGTGATTGTGTGATTGTGATTGTGTGATTGTGATTGTGTGATTGTGATTGTGTGATTGTGATTGTGTGATTGTGATTGTGTGATTGTGATTGTGTGATTGTGATTGTGTGATTGTGATTGTGTGATTGTGATTGTGTGATTGTGATTGTGTGATTGTGATTGTGTGATTGTGATTGTGTGATTGTGATTGTGTGATTGTGATTGTGTGATTGTGATTGTGTGATTGTGATTGTGTGATTGTGATTGTGTGATTGTGATTGTGTGATTGTGATTGTGTGATTGTGATTGTGTGATTGTGATTGTGTGATTGTGATTGTGTGATTGTGATTGTGTGATTGTGATTGTGTGATTGTGATTGTGTGATTGTGATTGTGTGATTGTGATTGTGTGATTGTGATTGTGTGATTGTGATTGTGTGATTGTGATTGTGTGATTGTGATTGTGTGATTGTGATTGTGTGATTGTGATTGTGTGATTGTGATTGTGTGATTGTGATTGTGTGATTGTGATTGTGTGATTGTGATTGTGTGATTGTGATTGTGTGATTGTGATTGTGTGATTGTGATTGTGTGATTGTGATTGTGTGATTGTGATTGTGTGATTGTGATTGTGTGATTGTGATTGTGTGATTGTGATTGTGTGATTGTGATTGTGTGATTGTGATTGTGTGATTGTGATTGTGTGATTGTGATTGTGTGATTGTGATTGTGTGATTGTGATTGTGTGATTGTGATTGTGTGATTGTGATTGTGTGATTGTGATTGTGTGATTGTGATTGTGTGATTGTGATTGTGTGATTGTGATTGTGTGATTGTGATTGTGTGATTGTGATTGTGTGATTGTGATTGTGTGATTGTGATTGTGTGATTGTGATTGTGTGATTGTGATTGTGTGATTGTGATTGTGTGATTGTGATTGTGTGATTGTGTGATTGTGTGATTGTGTGATTGTGTGATTGTGTGATTGTGTGATTGTGTGATTGTGT
Source organism: Megachile rotundata (assembly GCF_050947335.1). NCBI lineage: Eukaryota > Metazoa > Arthropoda > Insecta > Hymenoptera > Megachilidae > Megachile > Megachile rotundata. The sequence continues at coordinate 247,568 of NW_027473395.1, forward strand.
GATTGTGTGATTGTGTGATTGTGTGATTGTGTGATTGTGTGATTGTGTGATTGTGTGATTGTGTGATTGTGTGATTGTGTGATTGTGTGATTGTGTGATTGTGTGATTGTGTGATTGTGTGATTGTGTGATTGTGTGATTGTGTGATTGTGTGATTGTGTGATTGTGTGATTGTGTGATTGTGTGATTGTGTGATTGTGTGATTGTGTGATTGTGTGATTGTGTGATTGTGTGATTGTGTGATTGTGTGATTGTGTGATTGTGTGATTGTGTGATTGTGTGATTGTGTGATTGTGTGATTGTGATTGTGTGATTGTGACTGTGTGATTGTGTGAGTGTGTGATTGTGTGATTGAGTGATTGTGTGCTTGTGTGATTGTGTGGTTGTGTGGTTGTGTGATTGTGTGATTGTGTGATTGTGTGATTATGTGATTGTGTGATTGTGTGATTGTGTGATTGTGATTGTGTGATTGTGTGATTGTGTGATTGTGGTTGTGTGATTGTGATTGTGTGATTGTGATTGTGTGATTGTGATTGTGTGATTGTGTCTGTGTGATTGTGTGAGTGTGTGATTGTGTGATTGTGTGATTGTGTGATTGTGTGATTGTGTGATTGTGTGATTGTGTGATTGTGTGATTGTGTGATTGTGTGATTGTGATTGTGTGATTGTGACTGTGTGATTGTGACTGTGTGATTGTGTGAGTGTGTGATTGTGTGATTGAGTGATTGTGTGCTTGTGTGATTGTGTGATTGTGTGATTGTGTGAGTGTGTGATTGTCTGATTGAGTGATTGTGTGCTTGTGTGATTGTGTGGTTGTGTGATTGTGTGATTTTGTGATTGTGTGATTGTGGTTGTGTGATTGTGACTGTGTGATTGTAATTGTGTGATTGTGATTGTGTGATTGTGACTGTGTGATTGCGTGAGTGTGTGATTGTGTGATTGTGTGATTGTGTGATTGTGTGATTGTGTGAGTGTGTGATTGTGTGATTGTGTGATTGTGTGATTGTGTGATTGTGTGATTGTGTGATAGTGACTGTGTGATTGTGTGATTGTGTGATTGTGTGATTGTGTGGTTGTGTGGTTGTGTGATTGTGTGATTGTGTGATTGTGTGATTAGGTGATTGTGTGATTGTGTGATTGTGTGATTAGGTGATTAGGTGATTGTGTGATTGTGTGATTGTGTGATTGTGTGATTGTGTGATTGTGTGATTGTGTGATTATGTGATTGTGTGATTGTGTGATTGTGTGATTGTGTGAGTGTGTGATTGTCTGATTGAGTGATTGTGTGCTTGTGTGATTGTGTGGTTGTGTGATTGCGTGATTGTGTGATTAGGTGATTGTGTGATTGTGTGATTGTGTGATTGTGACTGTGTGATTGTGTGAGTGTGTGATTGTGTGATTGAGTGATTGTGTGCTTGTGTGATTGTGTGGTTGTGTGATTGTGTGATTGTGTGATTGTGTGATTGTGTGATTGTGTGATTGTGTGATTGTGTGATTGTGTGATTGTGTGATTGTGTGATTTTGTGATTGTGTGATTGTGGTTGTGTGATTGTGACTGTGTGATTGTAATTGTGTGATTGTGATTGTGTGATTGTGACTGTGTGATTGCGTGAGTGTGTGATTGTGTGATTGTGTGATTGTGTGATTGTGTGAGTGTGTGATTGTGTGATTGTGTGATTGTGTGATTGTGTGATTGTGACTGTGTGATTGTGTGTGTGTGTGATTGTGTGATTGAGTGATTGTGTGGTTGTGTGATTGTGTGGTTGTGTGATTGTGTGATTGTGTGATTGTGTGATTGTGTGATTGTGTGATTGTGTGATAGTGACTGTGTGATTGTGTGATTGTGTGATTGTGTGATTGTGTGACCGTGATTGTGTGACCGTGATTGTGTGACCGTGATTGAGTGACCGTGATTGTGATTGCGTGATTGTGTGATTGTGTGATTGCGATTGTGTGATTGTGATTGTGTGATTGTGATTGTGTGATTGTGATTGTGTGATTGTGATTGTGTGATTGTGATTGTGTGATTGTGATTGTGTGATTGTGTGATTGTGATTGTGTGATTGTGGTTGTGTGATTGTGACTGTGATTGTGTCAGTGTGTGATTGTGTGATTGTGTGATTGTGTGATTGTGTGATTGTGATTGTGTGATTGTGACTGTGTGATTGTGACTGTGTGATTGTGTGAGTGTGCGATTGTGTGATTGAGTGATTGTGTGCTTGTGTGATTGTGTGGTTGTGTGATTGTGTGATTGTGTGATTAGGTGATTAGGTGATTGTGTGATTAGGTGATTAGGTGATTGTGTGATTGTGTGATTGTGTGATTGTGTGATTGTGTGATTGTGTGATTGTGTGATTGTGGTTGTGTGATTGTGGTTGTGTGATTGTGGTTGTGTGATTGTGATTGTGTGATTGTGATTGTGTGATTGTGACTGTGTGATTGTGTGATTGCGTGATTGAGTGATTGTGTGCTTGTGTGATTGTGTGGTTGTGTGTTTGTGTGATTGTGTGATTGTGTGATTGTGTGATTGTGTGATTGTGTGATTGTGTGATAGTGACTGTGTGATTGTGTGATTCTGTGATTGTGTGATTGTGGTTGTGTGATTGTGATTGGGTGATTGTGATTGTGTGATTGTGATTGTGTGATTGTGTCTGTGTGATTGTGTGAGTGTGTGATTGTGTGATTGTGTGATTGTGTGATTGTGTGATTGTGTGAGTGTGTGATTGTCTGATTGAGTGATTGTGTGCTTGTGTGATTGTGTGGTTGTGTGATTGCGTGATTGTGTGATTAGGTGATTGTGTGATTGTGTGATTGTGACTGTGTGATTGTGTGAGTGTGTGATTGTGTGATTGAGTGATTGTGTGCTTGTGTGATTGTGTGGTTGTGTGATTGTGTGATTGCGTGATTGTGTGATTGTGTGATTGTGTGATTGTGTGATTTTGTGATTGTGTGATTGTGGTTGTGTGATTGTGACTGTGTGATTGTAATTGTGTGATTGTGATTGTGTGATTGTGACTGTGTGATTGCGTGAGTGTGTGATTGTGTGATTGTGTGATTGTGTGATTGTGTGATTGTGTGAGTGTGTGATTGTGTGATTGTGTGATTGTGTGATTGTGTGATTGTGACTGTGTGATTGTGTGTGTGTGTGATTGTGTGATTGAGTGATTGTGTGGTTGTGTGATTGTGTGGTTGTGTGATTGTGTGATTGTGTGATTGTGTGATTGTGTGATTGTGTGATTGTGTGATAGTGACTGTGTGATTGTGTGATTGTGTGATTGTGTGATTGTGTGACCGTGATTGTGTGACCGTGATTGTGTGACCGTGATTGAGTGACCGTGATTGTGATTGCGTGATTGTGTGATTGTGTGATTGCGATTGTGTGATTGTGATTGTGTGATTGTGATTGTGTGATTGTGATTGTGTGATTGTGATTGTGTGATTGTGATTGTGTGATTGTGATTGTGTGATTGTGATTGTGTGATTGTGATTGTGTGATTGTGATTGTGTGATTGTGATTGTGTGATTGTGATTGTGTGATTGTGATTGTGTGATTGTGATTGTGTGATTGTGATTGTGTGATTGTGATTGTGTGATTGTGATTGTGTGATTGTGATTGTGTGATTGTGATTGTGTGATTGTGATTGTGTGATTGTGATTGTGTGATTGTGATTGTGTGATTGTGATTGTGTGATTGTGATTGTGTGATTGTGATTGTGTGATTGTGTGATTGTGATTGTGTGATTGTGGTTGTGTGATTGTGACTGTGATTGTGTCAGTGTGTGATTGTGTGATTGTGTGATTGTGTGATTGTGTGATTGTGATTGTGTGATTGTGACTGTGTGATTGTGACTGTGTGATTGTGTGAGTGTGCGATTGTGTGATTGAGTGATTGTGTGCTTGTGTGATTGTGTGGTTGTGTGATTGTGTGATTGTGTGATTAGGTGATTAGGTGATTGTGTGATTAGGTGATTAGGTCATTGTGTGATTGTGTGATTGTGTGATTGTGTGATTGTGTGATTGTGTGATTGTGTGATTGTGTGATTGTGGTTGTGTGATTGTGGTTGTGTGATTGTGGTTGTGTGATTGTGATTGTGTGATTGTGATTGTGTGATTGTGACTGTGTGATTGTGTGATTGCGTGATTGAGTGATTGTGTGCTTGTGTGATTGTGTGGTTGTGTGATTGTGTGATTGTGTGATTGTGTGATTGTGTGATTGTGTGATTGTGTGATTGTGTGATTGTGTGATTGTGTGATTGTGTGATTGTGTGATTCTGTGATTGTGTGATTGTGGTTGTGTGATTGTGATTGGGTGATTGTGATTGTGTGATTGAGATTGTGTGATTGTGATTGTGTGATTGTGATTGTGTGATTGTGATTGTGTGATCGTGATTGTGTGATCGTGATTGTGTGATCGTGATTGTGTGATCGTGATTGTGTGATCGTGATTGTGTGATCGTGATTGTGTGATCGTGATTGTGTGATCGTGATTGTGTGATCGTGATTGTGTGATCGTGGTTGTGTGATCGTGATTGTGTGATCGTGATTGTGTGATCGTGATTGTGTGATTGTGATTGTGTGATTGTGATTGTGTGATTGTGATTGTGTGATTGTGATTGTGCAATCGTGATTGTGTGATTGCGTGATTGTGATAGTGCGATTGTGGGATTGTGTGATTGTGTGATTGTGTGATTGTGTGATTGTGTGATTGTGTGATTGTGAGATTGTGTGATTGTGTGATGTTGTAATTGTGATTGTGTGATTGTGATTGTGTGATTGTGTGATTGTGTGATTGTGTGATTGAGTGATTGTGTGAGTGTGTGGTTGTGTGATTGTGTGGTTGTGTGATTGTGTGACTGTGTGATTGTGATTGTGTGATTGTGATTGTGTGATTGTGATTGTGTGATTGTGATTGTGTGATTGTGATTGTGTGATTGTGATTGTGTGATTGTGATTGTGTGATTGTGATTGTGTGATTGTGATTGTGTGATTGTGATTGTGTGATTGTGTGATTGTGATTGTGTGATTGTGGTTGTGTGATTGTGACTGTGATTGTGTCAGTGTGTGATTGTGTGATTGTGTGATTGTGATTGTGTGATTGTGACTGTGTGATTGTGACTGTGTGATTGTGTGAGTGTGCGATTGTGTGATTGAGTGATTGTGTGCTTGTGTGATTGTGTGGTTGTGTGATTGTGTGATTGTGTGATTAGGTGATTAGGTGATTGTGTGATTAGGTGATTAGGTGATTGTGTGATTGTGTGATTGTGTGATTGTGTGATTGTGTGATTGTGTGATTGTGGTTGTGTGATTGTGGTTGTGTGATTGTGGTTGTGTGATTGTGATTGTGTGATTGTGATTGTGTGATTGTGACTGTGTGATTGTGTGATTGCGTGATTGAGTGATTGTGTGCTTGTGTGATTGTGTGGTTGTGTGATTGTGTGATTGTGTGATTGTGTGATTGTGTGATTGTGTGATTGTGTGATTGTGTGATTGTGTGATTGTGTGATTGTGTGATTGTGTGATTGAGTGATTGTGTGGTTGTGTGATTGTGTGGTTGTGTGATTGTGTGATTGTGTGATTGTGTGATTGTGTGATTGTGTGATTGTGTGATAGTGACTGTGTGATTGTGTGATTGTGTGATTGTGTGATTGTGTGACCGTGATTGTGTGACCGTGATTGTGTGACCGTGATTGAGTGACCGTGATTGTGATTGCGTGATTGTGTGATTGTGTGATTACGATTGTGTGATTGTGATTGTGTGATTGTGATTGTGTGATTGTGATTGTGTGATTGTGATTGTGTGATTGTGATTGTGTGATTGTGATTGTGTGATTGTGATTGTGTGATTGTGATTGTGTGATTGTGATTGTGTGATTGTGATTGTGTGATTGTGATTGTGTGATTGTGATTGTGTGATTGTGATTGTGTGATTGTGATTGTGTGATTGTGATTGTGTGATTGTGATTGTGTGATTGTGATTGTGTGATTGTGATTGTGTGATTGTGATTGTGTGATTGTGATTGTGTGATTGTGATTGTGTGATTGTGATTGTGTGATTGTGATTGTGTGATTGTGATTGTGTGATTGTGATTGTGTGATTGTGATTGTGTGATTGTGATTGTGTGATTGTGATTGTGTGATTGTGTGATTGTGATTGTGTGATTGTGGTTGTGTGATTGTGACTGTGATTGTGTCAGTGTGTGATTGTGTGATTGTGTGATTGTGTGATTGTGTGATTGTGTGATTGTGATTGTGTGATTGTGACTGTGTGATTGTGACTGTGTGATTGTGTGAGTGTGCGATTGTGTGATTGAGTGATTGTGTGCTTGTGTGATTGTGTGGTTGTGTGATTGTGTGATTGTGTGATTAGGTGATTAGGTGATTGTGTGATTGTGTGATTGTGTGATTGTGTGATTGTGTGATTGTGTGATTGTGTGATTGTGGTTGTGTGATTGTGGTTGTGTGATTGTGGTTGTGTGATTGTGATTGTGTGATCGTGATTGTGTGATCGTGATTGTGTGATCGTGATTGTGTGATCGTGGTTGTGTGATCGTGATTGTGTGATCGTGATTGTGTGATCGTGATTGTGTGATTGTGATTGTGTGATTGTGATTGTGTGATTGTGATTGTGTGATTGTGATTGTGCAATCGTGATTGTGTGATTGCGTGATTGTGATAGTGCGATTGTGGGATTGTGTGATTGTGTGATTGTGTGATTGTGTGATTGTGTGATTGTGTGATTGTGTGATTGTGAGATTGTGTGATTGTGTGATGTTGTAATTGTGATTGTGTGATTGTGATTGTGTGATTGTGTGATTGTGTGATTGTGTGATTGAGTGATTGTGTGAGTGTGTGGTTGTGTGATTGTGTGGTTGTGTGATTGTGTGACTGTGTGATTGTGATTGTGTGTTTGTGATTGTGTGATTGTGATTGTGTGATTGTGATTGTGTGATTGTGATTGTGTGATTGTGATTGTGTGATTGTGATTGTGTGATTGTGATTGTGTGATTGTGATTGTGTGATTGTGATTGTGTGATTGTGATTGTGTGATTGTGTGATTGTGATTGTGTGATTGTGGTTGTGTGATTGTGACTGTGATTGTGTCAGTGTGTGATTGTGTGATTGTGTGATTGTGATTGTGTGATTGTGACTGTGTGATTGTGACTGTGTGATTGTGTGAGTGTGCGATTGTGTGATTGAGTGATTGTGTGCTTGTGTGATTGTGTGGTTGTGTGATTGTGTGATTGTGTGATTAGGTGATTAGGTGATTGTGTGATTAGGTGATTAGGTGATTGTGTGATTGTGTGATTGTGTGATTGTGTGATTGTGTGATTGTGTGATTGTGTGATTGTGGTTGTGTGATTGTGGTTGTGTGATTGTGGTTGTGTGATTGTGATTGTGTGATTGTGATTGTGTGATTGTGACTGTGTGATTGTGTGATTGCGTGATTGAGTGATTGTGTGCTTGTGTGATTGTGTGGTTGTGTGATTGTGTGATTGTGTGATTGTGTGATTGTGTGATTGTGTGATTGTGTGATTGTGTGATTGTGTGATTGTGTGATTGTGTGATTGTGTGATTGTGTGATTGAGTGATTGTGTGGTTGTGTGATTGTGTGGTTGTGTGATTGTGTGATTGTGTGATTGTGTGATTGTGTGATTGTGAGATTGTGTGATAGTGACTGTGTGATTGTGTGATTGTGTGATTGTGTGATTGTGTGACCGTGATTGTGTGACCGTGATTGTGTGACCGTGATTGAGTGACCGTGATTGTGATTGCGTGATTGTGTGATTGTGTGATTGCGATTGTGTGATTGTGATTGTGTGATTGTGATTGTGTGATTGTGATTGTGTGATTGTGATTGTGTGATTGTGATTGTGTGATTGTGATTGTGTGATTGTGATTGTGTGATTGTGATTGTGTGATTGTGATTGTGTGATTGTGATTGTGTGATTGTGATTGTGTGATTGTGATTGTGTGATTGTGATTGTGTGATTGTGATTGTGTGATTGTGATTGTGTGATTGTGATTGTGTGATTGTGATTGTGTGATTGTGATTGTGTGATTGTGATTGTGTGATTGTGATTGTGTGATTGTGATTGTGTGATTGTGATTGTGTGATTGTGATTGTGTGATTGTGATTGTGTGATTGTGATTGTGTGATTGTGATTGTGTGATTGTGATTGTGTGATTGTGATTGTGTGATTGTGATTGTGTGATTGTGATTGTGTGATTGTGATTGTGTGATTGTGATTGTGTGATTGTGATTGTGTGATTGTGTGATTGTGATTGTGTGATTGTGGTTGTGTGATTGTGACTGTGATTGTGTCAGTGTGTGATTGTGTGATTGTGTGATTGTGTGATTGTGTGATTGTGATTGTGTGATTGTGACTGTGTGATTGTGACTGTGTGATTGTGTGAGTGTGCGATTGTGTGATTGAGTGATTGTGTGCTTGTGTGATTGTGTGGTTGTGTGATTGTGTGATTGTGTGATTAGGTGATTAGGTGATTGTGTGATTGTGTGATTGTGTGATTGTGTGATTGTGTGATTGTGTGATTGTGTGATTGTGGTTGTGTGATTGTGGTTGTGTGATTGTGGTTGTGTGATTGTGATTGTGTGATTGTGATTGTGTGATTGTGACTGTGTGATTGTGTGATTGCGTGATTGAGTGATTGTGTGCTTGTGTGATTGTGTGGTTGTGTGTTTGTGTGATTGTGTGATTGTGTGATTGTGTGATTGTGTGATTGTGTGATTGTGTGATAGTGACTGTGTGATTGTGTGATTCTGTGATTGTGTGATTGTGGTTGTGTGATTGTGATTGGGTGATTGTGATTGTGTGATTGTGATTGTGTGATTGTGTCTGTGTGATTGTGTGAGTGTGTGATTGTGTGATTGTGTGATTGTGTGATTGTGTGATTGTGTGAGTGTGTGATTGTCTGATTGAGTGATTGTGTGCTTGTGTGATTGTGTGGTTGTGTGATTGCGTGATTGTGTGATTAGGTGATTGTGTGATTGTGTGATTGTGTGATTGTGACTGTGTGATTGTGTGAGTGTGTGATTGTGTGATTGAGTGATTGTGTGCTTGTGTGATTGTGTGGTTGTGTGATTGTGTGATTGCGTGATTGTGTGATTGTGTGATTGTGTGATTGTGTGATTTTGTGATTGTGTGATTGTGGTTGTGTGATTGTGACTGTGTGATTGTAATTGTGTGATTGTGATTGTGTGATTGTGACTGTGTGATTGCGTGAGTGTGTGATTGTGTGATTGTGTGATTGTGTGATTGTGTGATTGTGTGAGTGTGTGATTGTGTGATTGTGTGATTGTGTGATTGTGTGATTGTGACTGTGTGATTGTGTGTGTGTGTGATTGTGTGATTGAGTGATTGTGTGGTTGTGTGATTGTGTGGTTGTGTGATTGTGTGATTGTGTGATTGTGTGATTGTGTGATTGTGTGATTGTGTGATTGTGTGATAGTGACTGTGTGATTGTGTGATTGTGTGATTGTGTGACCGTGATTGTGTGACCGTGATTGTGTGACCGTGATTGAGTGACCGTGATTGTGATTGCGTGATTGTGTGATTGTGTGATTGCGATTGTGTGATTGTGATTGTGTGATTGTGATTGTGTGATTGTGATTGTGTGATTGTGATTGTGTGATTGTGATTGTGTGATTGTGATTGTGTGATTGTGATTGTGTGATTGTGATTGTGTGATTGTGATTGTGTGATTGTGATTGTGTGATTGTGATTGTGTGATTGTGATTGTGTGATTGTGATTGTGTGATTGTGATTGTGTGATTGTGATTGTGTGATTGTGATTGTGTGATTGTGATTGTGTGATTGTGATTGTGTGATTGTGATTGTGTGATTGTGATTGTGTGATTGTGATTGTGTGATTGTGATTGTGTGATTGTGATTGTGTGATTGTGATTGTGTGATTGTGATTGTGTGATTGTGTGATTGTGATTGTGTGATTGTGGTTGTGTGATTGTGACTGTGATTGTGTCAGTGTGTGATTGTGTGATTGTGTGATTGTGTGATTGTGTGATTGTGATTGTGTGATTGTGACTGTGTGATTGTGACTGTGTGATTGTGTGAGTGTGCGATTGTGTGATTGAGTGATTGTGTGCTTGTGTGATTGTGTGGTTGTGTGATTGTGTGATTGTGTGATTAGGTGATTAGGTGATTGTGTGATTAGGTGATTAGGTCATTGTGTGATTGTGTGATTGTGTGATTGTGTGATTGTGTGATTCTGTGATTGTGTGATTGTGGTTGTGTGATTGTGGTTGTGTGATTGTGGTTGTGTGATTGTGATTGTGTGATTGTGATTGTGTGATTGTGACTGTGTGATTGTGTGATTGCGTGATTGAGTGATTGTGTGCTTGTGTGATTGTGTGGTTGTGTGATTGTGTGATTGTGTGATTGTGTGATTGTGTGATTGTGTGATTGTGTGATTGTGTGATTGTGTGATTGTGTGATTGTGTGATTGTGTGATTGTGTGATTCTGTGATTGTGTGATTGTGGTTGTGTGATTGTGAATGGGTGATTGTGATTGTGTGATTGGGATTGTGTGATTGTGATTGTGTGATTGTGATTGTGTGATTGTGATTGTGTGATCGTGATTGTGTGATCGTGATTGTGTGATCGTGATTGTGTGATCGTGATTGTGTGATCGTGATTGTGTGATCGTGATTGTGTGATCGTGATTGTGTGATCGTGATTGTGTGATCGTGATTGTGTGATCGTGGTTGTGTGATCGTGATTGTGTGATCGTGATTGTGTGATCGTGATTGTGTGATTGTGATTGTGTGATTGTGATTGTGTGATTGTGATTGTGTGATTGTGATTGTGCAATCGTGATTGTGTGATTGCGTGATTGTGATAGTGCGATTGTGGGATTGTGTGATTGTGTGATTGTGTGATTGTGTGATTGTGTGATTGTGTGATTGTGAGATTGTGTGATTGTGTGATGTTGTAATTGTGATTGTGTGATTGTGATTGTGTGATTGTGTGATTGTGTGATTGTGTGATTGAGTGATTGTGTGAGTGTGTGGTTGTGTGATTGTGTGGTTGTGTGATTGTGTGACTGTGTGATTGTGATTGTGTGATTGTGATTGTGTGATTGTGATTGTGTGATTGTGATTGTGTGATTGTGATTGTGTGATTGTGATTGTGTGATTGTGATTGTGTGATTGTGATTGTGTGATTGTGATTGTGTGATTGTGATTGTGTGATTGTGTGATTGTGATTGTGTGATTGTGGTTGTGTGATTGTGACTGTGATTGTGTCAGTGTGTGATTGTGTGATTGTGTGATTGTGATTGTGTGATTGTGACTGTGTGATTGTGACTGTGTGATTGTGTGAGTGTGCGATTGTGTGATTGAGTGATTGTGTGCTTGTGTGATTGTGTGGTTGTGTGATTGTGTGATTGTGTGATTAGGTGATTAGGTGATTGTGTGATTAGGTGATTAGGTGATTGTGTGATTGTGTGATTGTGTGATTGTGTGATTGTGTGATTGTGTGATTGTGTGATTGTGGTTGTGTGATTGTGGTTGTGTGATTGTGGTTGTGTGATTGTGATTGTGTGATTGTGATTGTGTGATTGTGACTGTGTGATTGTGTGATTGCGTGATTGAGTGATTGTGTGCTTGTGTGATTGTGTGGTTGTGTGATTGTGTGATTGTGTGATTGTGTGATTGTGTGATTGTGTGATTGTGTGATTGTGTGATTGTGTGATTGTGTGATTGTGTGATTCTGTGATTGTGTGATTGTGGTTGTGTGATTGTGATTGGGTGATTGTGATTGTGTGATTGTGATTGTGTGATTGTGTCTGTGTGATTGTGTGAGTGTGTGATTGTGTGATTGTGTGATTGTGTGATTGTGTGATTGTGTGAGTGTGTGATTGTCTGATTGAGTGATTGTGTGCTTGTGTGATTGTGTGGTTGTGTGATTGCGTGATTGTGTGATTAGGTGATTGTGTGATTGTGTGATTGTGTGATTGTGACTGTGTGATTGTGTGAGTGTGTGATTGTGTGATTGAGTGATTGTGTGCTTGTGTGATTGTGTGGTTGTGTGATTGTGTGATTGTGTGATTGTGTGATTGTGTGATTGTGTGATTGTGTGATTGTGTGATTGTGTGATTTTGTGATTGTGTGATTGTGGTTGTGTGATTGTGACTGTGTGATTGTAATTGTGTGATTGTGATTGTGTGATTGTGACTGTGTGATTGCGTGAGTGTGTGATTGTGTGATTGTGTGATTGTGTGATTGTGTGATTGTGTGAATGTGTGATTGTGTGATTGTGTGATTGTGTGATTGTGTGATTGTGACTGTGTGATTGTGTGTGTGTGATTGTGTGATTGAGTGATTGTGTGGTTGTGTGATTGTGTGGTTGTGTGATTGTGTGATTGTGTGATTGTGTGATTGTGTGATTGTGTGATTGTGTGATAGTGACTGTGTGATTGTGTGATTGTGTGATTGTGTGATTGTGTGACCGTGATTGTGTGACCGTGATTGTGTGACCGTGATTGAGCGACCGTGATTGTGATTGCGTGATTGTGTGATTGTGTGATTGCGATTGTGTGATTGTGATTGTGTGATTGTGATTGTGTGATTGTGATTGTGTGATTGTGATTGTGTGATTGTGATTGTGTGATTGTGATTGTGTGATTGTGATTGTGTGATTGTGATTGTGTGATTGTGATTGTGTGATTGTGATTGTGTGATTGTGATTGTGTGATTGTGATTGTGTGATTGTGATTGTGTGATTGTGATTGTGTGATTGTGATTGTGTGATTGTGATTGTGTGATTGTGATTGTGTGATTGTGATTGTGTGATTGTGATTGTGTGATTGTGATTGTGTGATTGTGATTGTGTGATTGTGATTGTGTGATTGTGATTGTGTGATTGTGATTGTGTGATTGTGATTGTGTGATTGTGATTGTGTGATTGTGATTGTGTGATTGTGATTGTGTGATTGTGATTGTGTGATTGTGATTGTGTGATTGTGATTGTGTGATTGTGATTGTGTGATTGTGATTGTGTGATTGTGATTGTGTGATTGTGATTGTGTGATTGTGATTGTGTGATTGTGATTGTGTGATTGTGATTGTGTGATTGTGATTGTGTGATTGTGATTGTGTGATTGTGATTGTGTGATTGTGATTGTGTGATTGTGATTGTGTGATTGTGATTGTGTGATTGTGATTGTGTGATTGTGATTGTGTGATTGTGATTGTGTGATTGTGATTGTGTGATTGTGATTGTGTGATTGTGATTGTGTGATTGTGATTGTGTGATTGTGATTGTGTGATTGTGATTGTGTGATTGTGATTGTGTGATTGTGATTGTGTGATTGTGATTGTGTGATTGTGATTGTGTGATTGTGATTGTGTGATTGTGATTGTGTGATTGTGATTGTGTGATTGTGATTGTGTGATTGTGATTGTGTGATTGTGATTGTGTGATTGTGATTGTGTGATTGTGATTGTGTGATTGTGATTGTGTGATTGTGATTGTGTGATTGTGATTGTGTGATTGTGATTGTGTGATTGTGATTGTGTGATTGTGATTGTGTGATTGTGATTGTGTGATTGTGATTGTGTGATTGTGATTGTGTGATTGTGATTGTGTGATTGTGATTGTGTGATTGTGATTGTGTGATTGTGATTGTGTGATTGTGATTGTGTGATTGTGATTGTGTGATTGTGATTGTGTGATTGTGATTGTGTGATTGTGATTGTGTGATTGTGATTGTGTGATTGTGATTGTGTGATTGTGATTGTGTGATTGTGATTGTGTGATTGTGATTGTGTGATTGTGATTGTGTGATTGTGATTGTGTGATTGTGATTGTGTGATTGTGATTGTGTGATTGTGATTGTGTGATTGTGATTGTGTGATTGTGATTGTGTGATTGTGATTGTGTGATTGTGATTGTGTGATTGTGATTGTGTGATTGTGATTGTGTGATTGTGTGATTGTGTGATTGTGTGATTGTGTGATTGTGTGATTGTGTGATTGTGTGATTGTGTGATTGTGTGATTGTGTGATTGTGTGATTGTGTGATTGTGTGATTGTGTGATTGTGTGATTGTGTGATTGTGTGATTGTGTGATTGTGTGATTGTGTGATTGTGTGATTGTGTGATTGTGTGATTGTGTGATTGTGTGATTGTGTGATTGTGTGATTGTGTGATTGTGTGATTGTGTGATTGTGTGATTGTGTGATTGTGTGATTGTGTGATTGTGTGATTGTGTGATTGTGTGATTGTGTGATTGTGTGATTGTGTGATTGTGTGATTGTGTGATTGTGTGATTGTGTGATTGTGTGATTGTGTGATTGTGTGATTGTGTGATTGTGTGATTGTGTGATTGTGATTGTGTGATTGTGACTGTGTGATTGTGACTGTGTGATTGTGTGAGTGTGTGATTGTGTGATTGAGTGATTGTGTGCTTGTGTGATTGTGTGGTTGTGTGGTTGTGTGATTGTGTGATTGTGTGATTGTGTGATTATGTGATTGTGTGATTGTGTGATTGTGTGATTGTGATTGTGTGATTGTGTGATTGTGTGATTGTGGTTGTGTGATTGTGATTGTGTGATTGTGATTGTGTGATTGTGATTGTGTGATTGTGTCTGTGTGATTGTGTGAGTGTGTGATTGTGTGATTGTGTGATTGTGTGATTGTGTGATTGTGTGATTGTGTGATTGTGTGATTGTGTGATTGTGTGATTGTGTGATTGTGATTGTGTGATTGTGACTGTGTGATTGTGACTGTGTGATTGTGTGAGTGTGTGATTGTGTGATTGAGTGATTGTGTGCTTGTGTGATTGTGTGATTGTGTGATTGTGTGAGTGTGTGATTGTCTGATTGAGTGATTGTGTGCTTGTGTGATTGTGTGGTTGTGTGATTGTGTGATTTTGTGATTGTGTGATTGTGGTTGTGTGATTGTGACTGTGTGATTGTAATTGTGTGATTGTGATTGTGTGATTGTGACTGTGTGATTGCGTGAGTGTGTGATTGTGTGATTGTGTGATTGTGTGATTGTGTGATTGTGTGAGTGTGTGATTGTGTGATTGTGTGATTGTGTGATTGTGTGATTGTGTGATTGTGTGATAGTGACTGTGTGATTGTGTGATTGTGTGATTGTGTGATTGTGTGGTTGTGTGGTTGTGTGATTGTGTGATTGTGTGATTGTGTGATTAGGTGATTGTGTGATTGTGTGATTGTGTGATTAGGTGATTAGGTGATTGTGTGATTGTGTGATTGTGTGATTGTGTGATTGTGTGTTTGTGTGATTGTGTGATTATGTGATTGTGTGATTGTGTGATTGTGTGATTGTGTGAGTGTGTGATTGTCTGATTGAGTGATTGTGTGCTTGTGTGATTGTGTGGTTGTGTGATTGCGTGATTGTGTGATTAGGTGATTGTGTGATTGTGTGATTGTGTGATTGTGACTGTGTGATTGTGTGAGTGTGTGATTGTGTGATTGAGTGATTGTGTGCTTGTGTGATTGTGTGGTTGTGTGATTGTGTGATTGTGTGATTGTGTGATTGTGTGATTGTGTGATTGTGTGATTGTGTGATTGTGTGATTGTGTGATTTTGTGATTGTGTGATTGTGGTTGTGTGATTGTGACTGTGTGATTGTAATTGTGTGATTGTGATTGTGTGATTGTGACTGTGTGATTGCGTGAGTGTGTGATTGTGTGATTGTGTGATTGTGTGATTGTGTGATTGTGTGAGTGTGTGATTGTGTGATTGTGTGATTGTGTGATTGTGTGATTGTGACTGTGTGATTGTGTGTGTGTGTGATTGTGTGATTGAGTGATTGTGTGGTTGTGTGATTGTGTGGTTGTGTGATTGTGTGATTGTGTGATTGTGTGATTGTGTGATTGTGTGATTGTGTGATAGTGACTGTGTGATTGTGTGATTGTGTGATTGTGTGATTGTGTGACCGTGATTGTGTGACCGTGATTGTGTGACCGTGATTGAGTGACCGTGATTGTGATTGCGTGATTGTGTGATTGTGTGATTGCGATTGTGTGATTGTGATTGTGTGATTGTGATTGTGTGATTGTGATTGTGTGATTGTGATTGTGTGATTGTGATTGTGTGATTGTGATTGTGTGATTGTGATTGTGTGATTGTGATTGTGTGATTGTGATTGTGTGATTGTGATTGTGTGATTGTGATTGTGTGATTGTGATTGTGTGATTGTGATTGTGTGATTGTGATTGTGTGATTGTGATTGTGTGATTGTGATTGTGTGATTGTGATTGTGTGATTGTGATTGTGTGATTGTGATTGTGTGATTGTGATTGTGTGATTGTGATTGTGTGATTGTGATTGTGTGATTGTGATTGTGTGATTGTGATTGTGTGATTGTGATTGTGTGATTGTGTGATTGTGATTGTGTGATTGTGGTTGTGTGATTGTGACTGTGATTGTGTCAGTGTGTGATTGTGTGATTGTGTGATTGTGTGATTGTGTGATTGTGATTGTGTGATTGTGACTGTGTGATTGTGACTGTGTGATTGTGTGAGTGTGCGATTGTGTGATTGAGTGATTGTGTGCTTGTGTGATTGTGTGGTTGTGTGATTGTGTGATTGTGTGATTAGGTGATTAGGTGATTGTGTGATTAGGTGATTAGGTGATTGTGTGATTGTGTGATTGTGTGATTGTGTGATTGTGTGATTGTGTGATTGTGTGATTGTGGTTGTGTGATTGTGGTTGTGTGATTGTGGTTGTGTGATTGTGATTGTGTGATTGTGATTGTGTGATTGTGACTGTGTGATTGTGTGATTGCGTGATTGAGTGATTGTGTGCTTGTGTGATTGTGTGGTTGTGTGTTTGTGTGATTGTGTGATTGTGTGATTGTGTGATTGTGTGATTGTGTGATTGTGTGATAGTGACTGTGTGATTGTGTGATTCTGTGATTGTGTGATTGTGGTTGTGTGATTGTGATTGGGTGATTGTGATTGTGTGATTGTGATTGTGTGATTGTGTCTGTGTGATTGTGTGAGTGTGTGATTGTGTGATTGTGTGATTGTGTGATTGTGTGATTGTGTGAGTGTGTGATTGTCTGATTGAGTGATTGTGTGCTTGTGTGATTGTGTGGTTGTGTGATTGCGTGATTGTGTGATTAGGTGATTGTGTGATTGTGTGATTGTGTGATTGTGACTGTGTGATTGTGTGAGTGTGTGATTGTGTGATTGAGTGATTGTGTGCTTGTGTGATTGTGTGGTTGTGTGATTGTGTGATTGTGTGATTGTGTGATTGTGTGATTGTGTGATTGTGTGATTGTGTGATTGTGTGATTTTGTGATTGTGTGATTGTGGTTGTGTGATTGTGACTGTGTGATTGTAATTGTGTGATTGTGATTGTGTGATTGTGACTGTGTGATTGCGTGAGTGTGTGATTGTGTGATTGTGTGATTGTGTGATTGTGTGATTGTGTGAGTGTGTGATTGTGTGATTGTGTGATTGTGTGATTGTGTGATTGTGACTGTGTGATTGTGTGTGTGTGTGATTGTGTGATTGAGTGATTGTGTGGTTGTGTGATTGTGTGGTTGTGTGATTGTGTGATTGTGTGATTGTGTGATTGTGTGATTGTGTGATTGTGTGATAGTGACTGTGTGATTGTGTGATTGTGTGATTGTGTGGTTGTGTGGTTGTGTGATTGTGTGATTGTGTGATTGTGTGATTAGGTGATTGTGTGATTGTGTGATTGTGTGATTAGGTGATTAGGTGATTGTGTGATTGTGTGATTGTGTGATTGTGTGATTGTGTGATTGTGTGATTGTGTGATTATGTGATTGTGTGATTGTGTGATTGTGTGATTGTGTGAGTGTGTGATTGTCTGATTGAGTGATTGTGTGCTTGTGTGATTGTGTGGTTGTGTGATTGCGTGATTGTGTGATTAGGTGATTGTGTGATTGTGTGATTGTGTGATTGTGACTGTGTGATTGTGTGAGTGTGTGATTGTGTGATTGAGTGATTGTGTGCTTGTGTGATTGTGTGGTTGTGTGATTGTGTGATTGTGTGATTGTGTGATTGTGTGATTGTGTGATTGCGTGATTGTGTGATTGTGTGATTGTGTGATTGTGTGATTTTGTGATTGTGTGATTGTGGTTGTGTGATTGTGACTGTGTGATTGTAATTGTGTGATTGTGATTGTGTGATTGTGACTGTGTGATTGCGTGAGTGTGTGATTGTGTGATTGTGTGATTGTGTGATTGTGTGATTGTGTGAGTGTGTGATTGTGTGATTGTGTGATTGTGTGATTGTGTGATTGTGACTGTGTGATTGTGTGTGTGTGTGATTGTGTGATTGAGTGATTGTGTGGTTGTGTGATTGTGTGGTTGTGTGATTGTGTGATTGTGTGATTGTGTGATTGTGTGATTGTGTGATTGTGTGATAGTGACTGTGTGATTGTGTGATTGTGTGATTGTGTGATTGTGTGACCGTGATTGTGTGACCGTGATTGTGTGACCGTGATTGAGTGACCGTGATTGTGATTGCGTGATTGTGTGATTGTGTGATTGCGATTGTGTGATTGTGATTGTGTGATTGTGATTGTGTGATTGTGATTGTGTGATTGTGATTGTGTGATTGTGATTGTGTGATTGTGATTGTGTGATTGTGATTGTGTGATTGTGATTGTGTGATTGTGATTGTGTGATTGTGATTGTATGATTGTGATTGTGTGATTGTGATTGTGTGATTGTGATTGTGTGATTGTGATTGTGTGATTGTGATTGTGTGATTGTGATTGTGTGATTGTGATTGTGTGATTGTGATTTTGTGATTGTGATTGTGTGATTGTGATTGTGTGATTGTGATTGTGTGATTGTGATTGTGTGATTGTGATTGTGTGATTGTGTGATTGTGATTGTGTGATTGTGGTTGTGTGATTGTGACTGTGATTGTGTCAGTGTGTGATTGTGTGATTGTGTGATTGTGTGATTGTGTGATTGTGATTGTGTGATTGTGACTGTGTGATTGTGACTGTGTGATTGTGTGAGTGTGCGATTGTGTGATTGAGTGATTGTGTGCTTGTGTGATTGTGTGGTTGTGTGATTGTGTGATTGTGTGATTAGGTGATTAGGTGATTGTGTGATTAGGTGATTAGGTGATTGTGTGATTGTGTGATTGTGTGATTGTGTGAGTGTGTGATTGTGTGATTGTGTGATTGTGGTTGTGTGATTGTGGTTGTGTGATTGTGGTTGTGTGATTGTGATTGTGTGATTGTGATTGTGTGATTGTGACTGTGTGATTGTGTGATTGCGTGATTGAGTGATTGTGTGCTTGTGTGATTGTGTGGTTGTGTGATTGTGTGATTGTGTGATTGTGTGATTGTGTGATTGTGTGATTGTGTGATTGTGTGATTGTGTGATTGTGTGATTGTGTGATTGTGTGATTCTGTGATTGTGTGATTGTGGTTGTGTGATTGTGATTGGGTGATTGTGATTGTGTGATTGAGATTGTGTGATTGTGATTGTGTGATTGTGATTGTGTGATTGTGATTGTGTGATCGTGATTGTGTGATCGTGATTGTGTGATCGTGATTGTGTGATCGTGATTGTGTGATCGTGATTGTGTGATCGTGATTGTGTGATCGTGATTGTGTGATCGTGATTGTGTGATCGTGATTGTGTGATCGTGGTTGTGTGATCGTGATTGTGTGATCGTGATTGTGTGATCGTGATTGTGTGATTGTGATTGTGTGATTGTGATTGTGTGATTGTGATTGTGTGATTGTGATTGTGCAATCGTGATTGTGTGATTGCGTGATTGTGATAGTGCGATTGTGGGATTGTGTGATTGTGTGATTGTGTGATTGTGTGATTGTGTGATTGTGTGATTGTGAGATTGTGTGATTGTGTGATGTTGTAATTGTGATTGTGTGATTGTGATTGTGTGATTGTGTGATTGTGTGATTGTGTGATTGAGTGATTGTGTGAGTGTGTGGTTGTGTGATTGTGTGGTTGTGTGATTGTGTGACTGTGTGATTGTGCGACTGTGTGATTGTGTGATTGTGTGATTGTGTGATTGTGTGATTGTGTGATTGTGTGATTGTGTGATTGTGTGATTGTGTGATTGTGTGATTGTGTGATTGTGTGATTGTGTGATTGTGTGATTGTGTGATTGTGTGATTGTGTGATTGTGTGATTGTGTGATTGTGATTGTGTGATTGTGACTGTGTGATTGTGACTGTGTGATTGTGTGAGTGTGTGATTGTGTGATTGAGTGATTGTGTGCTTGTGTGATTGTGTGGTTGTGTGGTTGTGTGATTGTGTGATTGTGTGATTGTGTGATTAGGTGATTGTGTGATTGTGTGATTGTGTGATTGTGATTGTGTGATTGTGTGATTGTGTGATTGTGTGATTGTGGTTGTGTGATTGTGATTGTGTGATTGTGATTGTGTGATTGTGATTGTGTGATTGTGTCTGTGTGATTGTGTGAGTGTGTGATTGTGTGATTGTGTGATTGTGTGATTGTGTGATTGTGTGATTGTGTGATTGTGTGATTGTGTGATTGTGTGATTGTGATTGTGTGATTGTGACTGTGTGATTGTGACTGTGTGATTGTGTGAGTGTGTGATTGTGTGATTGAGTGATTGTGTGCTTGTGTGATTGTGTGATTGTGTGATTGTGTGAGTGTGTGATTGTCTGATTGAGTGATTGTGTGCTTGTGTGATTGTGTGGTTGTGTGATTGTGTGATTTTGTGATTGTGTGATTGTGGTTGTGTGATTGTGACTGTGTGATTGTAATTGTGTGATTGTGATTGTGTGATTGTGACTGTGTGATTGCGTGAGTGTGTGATTGTGTGATTGTGTGATTGTGTGATTGTGTGATTGTGTGAGTGTGTGATTGTGTGATTGTGTGATTGTGTGATTGTGTGATTGTGTGATTGTGTGATAGTGACTGTGTGATTGTGTGATTGTGTGATTGTGTGATTGTGTGGTTGTGTGGTTGTGTGATTGTGTGATTGTGTGATTGTGTGATTAGGTGATTGTGTGATTGTGTGATTGTGTGATTAGGTGATTAGGTGATTGTGTGATTGTGTGATTGTGTGATTGTGTGATTGTGTGATTGTGTGATTGTGTGATTATGTGATTGTGTGATTGTGTGATTGTGTGATTGTGTGAGTGTGTGATTGTCTGATTGAGTGATTGTGTGCTTGTGTGATTGTGTGGTTGTGTGATTGCGTGATTGTGTGATTAGGTGATTGTGTGATTGTGTGATTGTGTGATTGTGACTGTGTGATTGTGTGAGTGTGTGATTGTGTGATTGAGTGATTGTGTGCTTGTGTGATTGTGTGGTTGTGTGATTGTGTGATTGTGTGATTGTGTGATTGTGTGTTTGTGTGATTGTGTGATTGTGTGATTGTGTGATTGTGTGATTTTGTGATTGTGTGATTGTGGTTGTGTGATTGTGACTGTGTGATTGTAATTGTGTGATTGTGATTGTGTGATTGTGACTGTGTGATTGCGTGAGTGTGTGATTGTGTGATTGTGTGATTGTGTGATTGTGTGATTGTGTGAGTGTGTGATTGTGTGATTGTGTGATTGTGTGATTGTGTGATTGTGTGATTGTGACTGTGTGATTGTGTGTGTGTGTGATTGTGTGATTGAGTGATTGTGTGGTTGTGTGATTGTGTGGTTGTGTGATTGTGTGATTGTGTGATTGTGTGATTGTGTGATTGTGTGATTGTGTGATAGTGACTGTGTGATTGTGTGATTGTGTGATTGTGTGACCGTGATTGTGTGACCGTGATTGTGTGACCGTGATTGAGTGACCGTGATTGTGATTGCGTGATTGTGTGATTGTGTGATTGCGATTGTGTGATTGTGATTGTGTGATTGTGATTGTGTGATTGTGATTGTGTGATTGTGATTGTGTGATTGTGATTGTGTGATTGTGATTGTGTGATTGTGATTTTGTGATTGTGATTGTGTGATTGTGATTGTGTGATTGTGATTGTGTGATTGTGATTGTG
Organism: Megachile rotundata; assembly: GCF_050947335.1. Classification (NCBI taxonomy): domain Eukaryota; kingdom Metazoa; phylum Arthropoda; class Insecta; order Hymenoptera; family Megachilidae; genus Megachile; species Megachile rotundata. Next base: position 269,557 of record NW_027473395.1, read on the forward strand.
TGATTGTGATTGTGTGATTGTGATTGTGTGATTGTGATTGTGTGATTGTGATTGTGTGATTGTGATTGTGTGATTGTGATTGTGTGATTGTGATTGTGTGATTGTGATTGTGTGATTGTGATTGTGTGATTGTGATTGTGTGATTGTGATTGTGTGATTGTGATTGTGTGATTGTGATTGTGTGATTGTGATTGTGTGATTGTGATTGTGTGATTGTGATTGTGTGATTGTGATTGTGTGATTGTGATTGTGTGATTGTGTGATTGTGATTGTGTGATTGTGGTTGTGTGATTGTGACTGTGATTGTGTCAGTGTGTGATTGTGTGATTGTGTGATTGTGTGATTGTGTGATTGTGTGATTGTGATTGTGTGATTGTGACTGTGTGATTGTGACTGTGTGATTGTGTGAGTGTGCGATTGTGTGATTGAGTGATTGTGTGCTTGTGTGATTGTGTGGTTGTGTGATTGTGTGATTGTGTGATTAGGTGATTAGGTGATTGTGTGATTAGGTGATTAGGTGATTGTGTGATTGTGTGATTGTGTGATTGTGTGATTGTGTGATTGTGTGATTGTGTGATTGTGTGATTGTGGTTGTGTGATTGTGGTTGTGTGATTGTGGTTGTGTGATTGTGATTGTGTGATTGTGATTGTGTGATTGTGACTGTGTGATTGTGTGATTGCGTGATTGAGTGATTGTGTGCTTGTGTGATTGTGTGGTTGTGTGATTGTGTGATTGTGTGATTGTGTGATTGTGTGATTGTGTGATTGTGTGATTGTGTGATTGTGTGATTGTGTGATTGTGTGATTCTGTGATTGTGTGATTGTGGTTGTGTGATTGTGATTGGGTGATTGTGATTGTGTGATTGTGATTGTGTGATTGTGTCTGTGTGATTGTGTGAGTGTGTGATTGTGTGATTGTGTGATTGTGTGATTGTGTGATTGTGCGAGTGTGTGATTGTCTGATTGAGTGATTGTGTGCTTGTGTGATTGTGTGGTTGTGTGATAGTGACTGTGTGATTGTGTGATTGTGTGATTGTGTGATTGTGTGACCGTGATTGTGTGACCGTGATTGTGTGACCGTGATTGAGTGACCGTGATTGTGATTGCGTGATTGTGTGATTGTGTGATTGCGATTGTGTGATTGTGATTGTGTGATTGTGATTGTGTGATTGTGATTGTGTGATTGTGATTGTGTGATTGTGATTGTGTGATTGTGATTGTGTGATTGTGATTGTGTGATTGTGATTGTGTGATTGTGATTGTGTGATTGTGATTGTGTGATTGTGATTGTGTGATTGTGATTGTGTGATTGTGATTGTGTGATTGTGATTGTGTGATTGTGATTGTGTGATTGTGATTGTGTGATTGTGATTGTGTGATTGTGATTGTGTGATTGTGATTGTGTGATTGTGATTGTGTGATTGTGATTGTGTGATTGTGATTGTGTGATTGTGATTGTGTGATTGTGATTGTGTGATTGTGATTGTGTGATTGTGATTGTGTGATTGTGTGATTGTGATTGTGTGATTGTGGTTGTGTGATTGTGACTGTGATTGTGTCAGTGTGTGATTGTGTGATTGTGTGATTGTGTGATTGTGTGATTGTGATTGTGTGATTGTGACTGTGTGATTGTGACTGTGTGATTGTGTGAGTGTGCGATTGTGTGATTGAGTGATTGTGTGCTTGTGTGATTGTGTGGTTGTGTGATTGTGTGATTGTGTGATTAGGTGATTAGGTGATTGTGTGATTAGGTGATTAGGTGATTGTGTGATTGTGTGATTGTGTGATTGTGTGATTGTGTGATTGTGTGATTGTGTGATTGTGGTTGTGTGATTGTGGTTGTGTGATTGTGGTTGTGTGATTGTGATTGTGTGATTGTGATTGTGTGATTGTGACTGTGTGATTGTGTGATTGCGTGATTGAGTGATTGTGTGCTTGTGTGATTGTGTGGTTGTGTGTTTGTGTGATTGTGTGATTGTGTGATTGTGTGATTGTGTGATTGTGTGATTGTGTGATAGTGACTGTGTGATTGTGTGATTCTGTGATTGTGTGATTGTGGTTGTGTGATTGTGATTGGGTGATTGTGATTGTGTGATTGTGATTGTGTGATTGTGTCTGTGTGATTGTGTGAGTGTGTGATTGTGTGATTGTGTGATTGTGTGATTGTGTGATTGTGTGAGTGTGTGATTGTCTGATTGAGTGATTGTGTGCTTGTGTGATTGTGTGGTTGTGTGATTGCGTGATTGTGTGATTAGGTGATTGTGTGATTGTGTGATTGTGTGATTGTGACTGTGTGATTGTGTGAGTGTGTGATTGTGTGATTGAGTGATTGTGTGCTTGTGTGATTGTGTGGTTGTGTGATTGTGTGATTGTGTGATTGTGTGATTGTGTGATTGTGTGATTGTGTGATTGTGTGATTGTGTGATTTTGTGATTGTGTGATTGTGGTTGTGTGATTGTGACTGTGTGATTGTAATTGTGTGATTGTGATTGTGTGATTGTGACTGTGTGATTGCGTGAGTGTGTGATTGTGTGATTGTGTGATTGTGTGATTGTGTGATTGTGTGAGTGTGTGATTGTGTGATTGTGTGATTGTGTGATTGTGTGATTGTGACTGTGTGATTGTGTGTGTGTGTGATTGTGTGATTGAGTGATTGTGTGGTTGTGTGATTGTGTGGTTGTGTGATTGTGTGATTGTGTGATTGTGTGATTGTGTGATTGTGTGATTGTGTGATAGTGACTGTGTGATTGTGTGATTGTGTGATTGTGTGGTTGTGTGGTTGTGTGATTGTGTGATTGTGTGATTGTGTGATTAGGTGATTGTGTGATTGTGTGATTGTGTGATTAGGTGATTAGGTGATTGTGTGATTGTGTGATTGTGTGATTGTGTGATTGTGTGATTGTGTGATTGTGTGATTATGTGATTGTGTGATTGTGTGATTGTGTGATTGTGTGAGTGTGTGATTGTCTGATTGAGTGATTGTGTGCTTGTGTGATTGTGTGGTTGTGTGATTGCGTGATTGTGTGATTAGGTGATTGTGTGATTGTGTGATTGTGTGATTGTGACTGTGTGATTGTGTGAGTGTGTGATTGTGTGATTGAGTGATTGTGTGCTTGTGTGATTGTGTGGTTGTGTGATTGTGTGATTGTGTGATTGTGTGATTGTGTGATTGTGTGATTGCGTGATTGTGTGATTGTGTGATTGTGTGATTGTGTGATTTTGTGATTGTGTGATTGTGGTTGTGTGATTGTGACTGTGTGATTGTAATTGTGTGATTGTGATTGTGTGATTGTGACTGTGTGATTGCGTGAGTGTGTGATTGTGTGATTGTGTGATTGTGTGATTGTGTGATTGTGTGAGTGTGTGATTGTGTGATTGTGTGATTGTGTGATTGTGTGATTGTGACTGTGTGATTGTGTGTGTGTGTGATTGTGTGATTGAGTGATTGTGTGGTTGTGTGATTGTGTGGTTGTGTGATTGTGTGATTGTGTGATTGTGTGATTGTGTGATTGTGTGATTGTGTGATAGTGACTGTGTGATTGTGTGATTGTGTGATTGTGTGATTGTGTGACCGTGATTGTGTGACCGTGATTGTGTGACCGTGATTGAGTGACCGTGATTGTGATTGCGTGATTGTGTGATTGTGTGATTGCGATTGTGTGATTGTGATTGTGTGATTGTGATTGTGTGATTGTGATTGTGTGATTGTGATTGTGTGATTGTGATTGTGTGATTGTGATTGTGTGATTGTGATTGTGTGATTGTGATTGTGTGATTGTGATTGTGTGATTGTGATTGTATGATTGTGATTGTGTGATTGTGATTGTGTGATTGTGATTGTGTGATTGTGATTGTGTGATTGTGATTGTGTGATTGTGATTGTGTGATTGTGATTGTGTGATTGTGATTGTGTGATTGTGATTGTGTGATTGTGATTGTGTGATTGTGATTGTGTGATTGTGATTGTGTGATTGTGATTGTGTGATTGTGATTGTGTGATTGTGTGATTGTGATTGTGTGATTGTGGTTGTGTGATTGTGACTGTGATTGTGTCAGTGTGTGATTGTGTGATTGTGTGATTGTGTGATTGTGTGATTGTGATTGTGTGATTGTGACTGTGTGATTGTGACTGTGTGATTGTGTGAGTGTGCGATTGTGTGATTGAGTGATTGTGTGCTTGTGTGATTGTGTGGTTGTGTGATTGTGTGATTGTGTGATTAGGTGATTAGGTGATTGTGTGATTAGGTGATTAGGTGATTGTGTGATTGTGTGATTGTGTGATTGTGTGAGGGTGTGATTGTGTGATTGTGTGATTGTGGTTGTGTGATTGTGGTTGTGTGATTGTGGTTGTGTGATTGTGATTGTGTGATTGTGATTGTGTGATTGTGACTGTGTGATTGTGTGATTGCGTGATTGAGTGATTGTGTGCTTGTGTGATTGTGTGGTTGTGTGATTGTGTGATTGTGTGATTGTGTGATTGTGTGATTGTGTGATTGTGTGATTGTGTGATTGTGTGATTGTGTGATTGTGTGATTGTGTGATTCTGTGATTGTGTGATTGTGGTTGTGTGATTGTGATTGGGTGATTGTGATTGTGTGATTGAGATTGTGTGATTGTGATTGTGTGATTGTGATTGTGTGATTGTGATTGTGTGATCGTGATTGTGTGATCGTGATTGTGTGATCGTGATTGTGTGATCGTGATTGTGTGATCGTGATTGTGTGATCGTGATTGTGTGATCGTGATTGTGTGATCGTGATTGTGTGATCGTGATTGTGTGATCGTGGTTGTGTGATCGTGATTGTGTGATCGTGATTGTGTGATCGTGATTGTGTGATTGTGATTGTGTGATTGTGATTGTGTGATTGTGATTGTGTGATTGTGATTGTGCAATCGTGATTGTGTGATTGCGTGATTGTGATAGTGCGATTGTGGGATTGTGTGATTGTGTGATTGTGTGATTGTGTGATTGTGTGATTGTGTGATTGTGAGATTGTGTGATTGTGTGATGTTGTAATTGTGATTGTGTGATTGTGATTGTGTGATTGTGTGATTGTGTGATTGTGTGATTGAGTGATTGTGTGAGTGTGTGGTTGTGTGATTGTGTGGTTGTGTGATTGTGTGACTGTGTGATTGTGCGACTGTGTGATTGTGTGATTGTGTGATTGTGTGATTGTGTGATTGTGTGATTGTGTGATTGTGTGATTGTGTGATTGTGTGATTGTGTGATTGTGTGATTGTGTGATTGTGTGATTGTGTGATTGTGTGATTGTGTGATTGTGTGATTGTGTGATTGTGATTGTGTGATTGTGACTGTGTGATTGTGACTGTGTGATTGTGTGAGTGTGTGATTGTGTGATTGAGTGATTGTGTGCTTGTGTGATTGTGTGGTTGTGTGGTTGTGTGATTGTGTGATTGTGTGATTGTGTGATTAGGTGATTGTGTGATTGTGTGATTGTGTGATTGTGATTGTGTGATTGTGTGATTGTGTGATTGTGTGATTGTGGTTGTGTGATTGTGATTGTGTGATTGTGATTGTGTGATTGTGATTGTGTGATTGTGTCTGTGTGATTGTGTGAGTGTGTGATTGTGTGATTGTGTGATTGTGTGATTGTGTGATTGTGTGATTGTGTGATTGTGTGATTGTGTGATTGTGTGATTGTGATTGTGTGATTGTGACTGTGTGATTGTGACTGTGTGATTGTGTGAGTGTGTGATTGTGTGATTGAGTGATTGTGTGCTTGTGTGATTGTGTGATTGTGTGATTGTGTGAGTGTGTGATTGTCTGATTGAGTGATTGTGTGCTTGTGTGATTGTGTGGTTGTGTGATTGTGTGATTTTGTGATTGTGTGATTGTGGTTGTGTGATTGTGACTGTGTGATTGTAATTGTGTGATTGTGATTGTGTGATTGTGACTGTGTGATTGCGTGAGTGTGTGATTGTGTGATTGTGTGATTGTGTGATTGTGTGATTGTGTGATTAGGTGATTGTGTGATTGTGTGATTGTGTGATTAGGTGATTAGGTGATTGTGTGATTGTGTGATTGTGTGATTGTGTGATTGTGTGATTGTGTGATTGTGTGATTATGTGATTGTGTGATTGTGTGATTGTGTGATTGTGTGAGTGTGTGATTGTGTGATTGTGTGATTGTGTGATTGTGTGATTGTGTGATTTTGTGATTGTGTGATTGTGGTTGTGTGATTGTGACTGTGTGATTGTAATTGTGTGATTGTGATTGTGTGATTGTGACTGTGTGATTGCGTGAGTGTGTGATTGTGTGATTGTGTGATTGTGTGATTGTGTGATTGTGTGAGTGTGTGATTGTGTGATTGTGTGATTGTGTGATTGTGTGATTGTGACTGTGTGATTGTGTGTGTGTGTGATTGTGTGATTGAGTGATTGTGTGGTTGTGTGATTGTGTGGTTGTGTGATTGTGTGATTGTGTGATTGTGTGATTGTGTGATTGTGTGATTGTGTGATAGTGACTGTGTGATTGTGTGATTGTGTGATTGTGTGGTTGTGTGGTTGTGTGATTGTGTGATTGTGTGATTGTGTGATTAGGTGATTGTGTGATTGTGTGATTGTGTGATTAGGTGATTAGGTGATTGTGTTATTGTGTGATTGTGTGATTGTGTGATTGTGTGATTGTGTGATTGTGTGATTATGTGATTGTGTGATTGTGTGATTGTGTGATTGTGTGAGTGTGTGATTGTCTGATTGAGTGATTGTGTGCTTGTGTGATTGTGTGGTTGTGTGATTGCGTGATTGTGTGATTAGGTGATTGTGTGATTGTGTGATTGTGTGATTGTGACTGTGTGATTGTGTGAGTGTGTGATTGTGTGATTGAGTGATTGTGTGCTTGTGTGATTGTGTGGTTGTGTGATTGTGTGATTGTGTGATTGTGTGATTGTGTGATTGTGTGATTGCGTGATTGTGTGATTGTGTGATTGTGTGATTGTGTGATTTTGTGATTGTGTGATTGTGGTTGTGTGATTGTGACTGTGTGATTGTAATTGTGTGATTGTGATTGTGTGATTGTGACTGTGTGATTGCGTGAGTGTGTGATTGTGTGATTGTGTGATTGTGTGATTGTGTGATTGTGTGAGTGTGTGATTGTGTGATTGTGTGATTGTGTGATTGTGTGATTGTGACTGTGTGATTGTGTGTGTGTGTGATTGTGTGATTGAGTGATTGTGTGGTTGTGTGATTGTGTGGTTGTGTGATTGTGTGATTGTGTGATTGTGTGATTGTGTGATTGTGTGATTGTGTGATAGTGACTGTGTGATTGTGTGATTGTGTGATTGTGTGATTGTGTGACCGTGATTGTGTGACCGTGATTGTGTGACCGTGATTGAGTGACCGTGATTGTGATTGCGTGATTGTGTGATTGTGTGATTGCGATTGTGTGATTGTGATTGTGTGATTGTGATTGTGTGATTGTGATTGTGTGATTGTGATTGTGTGATTGTGATTGTGTGATTGTGATTGTGTGATTGTGATTGTGTGATTGTGATTGTGTGATTGTGATTGTGTGATTGTGATTGTATGATTGTGATTGTGTGATTGTGATTGTGTGATTGTGATTGTGTGATTGTGATTGTGTGATTGTGATTGTGTGATTGTGATTGTGTGATTGTGATTGTGTGATTGTGATTGTGTGATTGTGATTGTGTGATTGTGATTGTGTGATTGTGATTGTGTGATTGTGATTGTGTGATTGTGATTGTGTGATTGTGTGATTGTGATTGTGTGATTGTGGTTGTGTGATTGTGACTGTGATTGTGTCAGTGTGTGATTGTGTGATTGTGTGATTGTGTGATTGTGATTGTGTGATTGTGACTGTGTGATTGTGACTGTGTGATTGTGTGAGTGTGCGATTGTGTGATTGAGTGATTGTGTGCTTGTGTGATTGTGTGGTTGTGTGATTGTGTGATTGTGTGATTAGGTGATTAGGTGATTGTGTGATTAGGTGATTAGGTGATTGTGTGATTGTGTGATTGTGTGATTGTGTGAGGGTGTGATTGTGTGATTGTGTGATTGTGGTTGTGTGATTGTGGTTGTGTGATTGTGGTTGTGTGATTGTGATTGTGTGATTGTGATTGTGTGATTGTGACTGTGTGATTGTGTGATTGCGTGATTGAGTGATTGTGTGCTTGTGTGATTGTGTGGTTGTGTGATTGTGTGATTGTGTGATTGTGTGATTGTGTGATTGTGTGATTGTGTGATTGTGTGATTGTGTGATTGTGTGATTGTGTGATTGTGTGATTCTGTGATTGTGTGATTGTGGTTGTGTGATTGTGATTGGGTGATTGTGATTGTGTGATTGAGATTGTGTGATTGTGATTGTGTGATTGTGATTGTGTGATTGTGATTGTGTGATCGTGATTGTGTGATCGTGATTGTGTGATCGTGATTGTGTGATCGTGATTGTGTGATCGTGATTGTGTGATCGTGATTGTGTGATCGTGATTGTGTGATCGTGATTGTGTGATCGTGATTGTGTGATCGTGGTTGTGTGATCGTGATTGTGTGATCGTGATTGTGTGATCGTGATTGTGTGATTGTGATTGTGTGATTGTGATTGTGTGATTGTGATTGTGTGATTGTGATTGTGCAATCGTGATTGTGTGATTGCGTGATTGTGATAGTGCGATTGTGGGATTGTGTGATTGTGTGATTGTGTGATTGTGTGATTGTGTGATTGTGTGATTGTGAGATTGTGTGATTGTGTGATGTTGTAATTGTGATTGTGTGATTGTGATTGTGTGATTGTGTGATTGTGTGATTGTGTGATTGAGTGATTGTGTGAGTGTGTGGTTGTGTGATTGTGTGGTTGTGTGATTGTGTGACTGTGTGATTGTGCGACTGTGTGATTGTGTGATTGTGTGATTGTGTGATTGTGTGATTGTGTGATTGTGTGATTGTGTGATTGTGTGATTGTGTGATTGTGTGATTGTGTGATTGTGTGATTGTGTGATTGTGTGATTGTGTGATTGTGTGATTGTGTGATTGTGTGATTGTGTGATTGTGATTGTGTGATTGTGACTGTGTGATTGTGACTGTGTGATTGTGTGAGTGTGTGATTGTGTGATTGAGTGATTGTGTGCTTGTGTGATTGTGTGGTTGTGTGGTTGTGTGATTGTGTGATTGTGTGATTGTGTGATTAGGTGATTGTGTGATTGTGTGATTGTGTGATTGTGATTGTGTGATTGTGTGATTGTGTGATTGTGTGATTGTGGTTGTGTGATTGTGATTGTGTGATTGTGATTGTGTGATTGTGATTGTGTGATTGTGTCTGTGTGATTGTGTGAGTGTGTGATTGTGTGATTGTGTGATTGTGTGATTGTGTGATTGTGTGATTGTGTGATTGTGTGATTGTGTGATTGTGTGATTGTGATTGTGTAATTGTGACTGTGTGATTGTGACTGTGTGATTGTGTGAGTGTGTGATTGTGTGATTGAGTGATTGTGTGCTTGTGTGATTGTGTGATTGTGTGATTGTGTGAGTGTGTGATTGTCTGATTGAGTGATTGTGTGCTTGTGTGATTGTGTGGTTGTGTGATTGTGTGATTTTGTGATTGTGTGATTGTGGTTGTGTGATTGTGACTGTGTGATTGTAATTGTGTGATTGTGATTGTGTGATTGTGACTGTGTGATTGCGTGAGTGTGTGATTGTGTGATTGTGTGATTGTGTGATTGTGTGATTGTGTGAGTGTGTGATTGTGTGATTGTGTGATTGTGTGATTGTGTGATTGTGTGATTGTGTGATAGTGACTGTGTGATTGTGTGATTGTGTGATTGTGTGATTGTGTGGTTGTGTGGTTGTGTGATTGTGTGATTGTGTGATTGTGTGATTAGGTGATTGTGTGATTGTGTGATTGTGTGATTAGGTGATTAGGTGATTGTGTGATTGTGTGATTGTGTGATTGTGTGATTGTGTGATTGTGTGATTGTGTGATTATGTGATTGTGTGATTGTGTGATTGTGTGATTGTGTGAGTGTGTGATTGTCTGATTGAGTGATTGTGTGCTTGTGTGATTGTGTGGTTGTGTGATTGCGTGATTGTGTGATTAGGTGATTGTGTGATTGTGTGATTGTGTGATTGTGACTGTGTGATTGTGTGAGTGTGTGATTGTGTGATTGAGTGATTGTGTGCTTGTGTGATTGTGTGGTTGTGTGATTGTGTGATTGTGTGATTGTGTGTTTGTGTGATTGTGTGATTGTGTGATTGTGTGATTGTGTGATTTTGTGATTGTGTGATTGTGGTTGTGTGATTGTGACTGTGTGATTGTAATTGTGTGATTGTGATTGTGTGATTGTGACTGTGTGATTGCGTGAGTGTGTGATTGTGTGATTGTGTGATTGTGTGATTGTGTGATTGTGTGAGTGTGTGATTGTGTGATTGTGTGATTGTGTGATTGTGTGATTGTGTGATTGTGACTGTGTGATTGTGTGTGTGTGTGATTGTGTGATTGAGTGATTGTGTGGTTGTGTGATTGTGTGGTTGTGTGATTGTGTGATTGTGTGATTGTGTGATTGTGTGATTGTGTGATTGTGTGATAGTGACTGTGTGATTGTGTGATTGTGTGATTGTGTGACCGTGATTGTGTGACCGTGATTGTGTGACCGTGATTGAGTGACCGTGATTGTGATTGCGTGATTGTGTGATTGTGTGATTGCGATTGTGTGATTGTGATTGTGTGATTGTGATTGTGTGATTGTGATTGTGTGATTGTGATTGTGTGATTGTGATTGTGTGATTGTGATTGTGTGATTGTGATTTTGTGATTGTGATTGTGTGATTGTGATTGTGTGATTGTGATTGTGTGATTGTGATTGTGTGATTGTGATTGTGTGATTGTGATTGTGTGATTGTGATTGTGTGATTGTGATTGTGTGATTGTGATTGTGTGATTGTGATTGTGTGATTGTGATTGTGTGATTGTGATTGTGTGATTGTGATCGTGTGATTGTGATTGTGTGATTGCGATTGTGTGATTGTGATTGTGTGATTGTGATTGTGTGATTGTGATTGTGTGATTGTGATTGTGTGATTGTGTGATTGTGATTGTGTGATTGTGGTTGTGTGATTGTGACTGTGATTGTGTCAGTGTGTGATTGTGTGATTGTGTGATTGTGTGATTGTGTGATTGTGTGATTGTGATTGTGTGATTGTGACTGTGTGATTGTGACTGTGTGATTGTGTGAGTGTGCGATTGTGTGATTGAGTGATTGTGTGCTTGTGTGATTGTGTGGTTGTGTGATTGTGTGATTGTGTGATTAGGTGATTAGGTGATTGTGTGATTAGGTGATTAGGTGATTGTGTGATTGTGTGATTGTGTGATTGTGTGATTGTGTGATTGTGTGATTGTGTGATTGTGTGATTGTGGTTGTGTGATTGTGGTTGTGTGATTGTGGTTGTGTGATTGTGATTGTGTGATTGTGATTGTGTGATTGTGACTGTGTGATTGTGTGATTGCGTGATTGAGTGATTGTGTGCTTGTGTGATTGTGTGGTTGTGTGATTGTGTGATTGTGTGATTGTGTGATTGTGTGATTGTGTGATTGTGTGATTGTGTGATTGTGTGATTGTGTGATTGTGTGATTCTGTGATTGTGTGATTGTGGTTGTGTGATTGTGATTGGGTGATTGTGATTGTGTGATTGTGATTGTGTGATTGTGTCTGTGTGATTGTGTGAGTGTGTGATTGTGTGATTGTGTGATTGTGTGATTGTGTGATTGTGTGAGTGTGTGATTGTCTGATTGAGTGATTGTGTGCTTGTGTGATTGTGTGGTTGTGTGATTGCGTGATTGTGTGATTAGGTGATTGTGTGATTGTGTGATTGTGTGATTGTGACTGTGTGATTGTGTGAGTGTGTGATTGTGTGATTGAGTGATTGTGTGCTTGTGTGATTGTGTGGTTGTGTGATTGTGTGATTGTGTGATTGTGTGATTGTGTGATTGTGTGATTGTGTGATTGTGTGATTTTGTGATTGTGTGATTGAGGTTGTGTGATTGTGACTGTGTGATTGTAATTGTGTGATTGTGATTGTGTGATTGTGACTGTGTGATTGCGTGAGTGTGTGATTGTGTGATTGTGTGATTGTGTGATTGTGTGATTGTGTGAGTGTGTGATTGTGTGATTGTGTGATTGTGTGATTGTGTGATTGTGACTGTATGATTGTGTGTGTGTGTGATTGTGTGATTGAGTGATTGTGTGGTTGTGTGATTGTGTGGTTGTGTGATTGTGTGATTGTGTGATTGTGTGATTGTGTGATTGTGTGATTGTGTGATAGTGACTGTGTGATTGTGTGATTGTGTGATTGTGTGATTGTGTGGTTGTGTGGTTGTGTGATTGTGTGATTGTGTGATTGTGTGATTAGGTGATTGTGTGATTGTGTGATTGTGTGATTAGGTGATTAGGTGATTGTGTGATTGTGTGATTGTGTGATTGTGTGATTGTGTGATTGTGTGATTGTGTGATTATGTGATTGTGTGATTGTGTGATTGTGTGATTGTGTGAGTGTGTGATTGTCTGATTGAGTGATTGTGTGCTTGTGTGATTGTGTGGTTGTGTGATTGCGTGATTGTGTGATTAGGTGATTGTGTGATTGTGTGATTGTGTGATTGTGACTGTGTGATTGTGTGAGTGTGTGATTGTGTGATTGAGTGATTGTGTGCTTGTGTGATTGTGTGGTTGTGTGATTGTGTGATTGTGTGATTGTGTGATTGTGTGATTGTGTGATTGTGCGATTGTGTGATTGTGTGATTGTGTGATTTTGTGATTGTGTGATTGTGGTTGTGTGATTGTGACTGTGTGATTGTAATTGTGTGATTGTGATTGTGTGATTGTGACTGTGTGATTGCGTGAGTGTGTGATTGTGTGATTGTGTGATTGTGTGATTGTGTGATTGTGTGAGTGTGTGATTGTGTGATTGTGTGATTGTGTGATTGTGTGATTGTGACTGTGTGATTGTGTGTGTGTGTGATTGTGTGATTGAGTGATTGTGTGGTTGTGTGATTGTGTGGTTGTGTGATTGTGTGATTGTGTGATTGTGTGATTGTGTGATTGTGTGATTGTGTGATAGTGACTGTGTGATTGTGTGATTGTGTGATTGTGTGATTGTGTGACCGTGATTGTGTGACCGTGATTGTGTGACCGTGATTGAGTGACCGTGATTGTGATTGCGTGATTGTGTGATTGTGTGATTGCGATTGTGTGATTGTGATTGTGTGATTGTGATTGTGTGATTGTGATTGTGTGATTGTGATTGTGTGATTGTGATTGTGTGATTGTGATTGTGTGATTGTGATTGTGTGATTGTGATTGTGTGATTGTGATTGTGTGATTGTGATTGTGTGATTGTGATTGTGTGATTGTGATTGTGTGATTGTGATTGTGTGATTGTGATTGTGTGATTGTGATTGTGTGATTGTGATTGTGTGATTGTGATTGTGTGATTGTGATTGTGTGATTGTGATTGTGTGATTGTGATTGTGTGATTGTGATTGTGTGATTGTGATTGTGTGATTGTGATTGTGTGATTGTGATTGTGTGATTGTGATTGTGTGATTGTGTGATTGTGATTGTGTGATTGTGGTTGTGTGATTGTGACTGTGATTGTGTCAGTGTGTGATTGTGTGATTGTGTGATTGTGTGATTGTGTGATTGTGATTGTGTGATTGTGACTGTGTGATTGTGACTGTGTGATTGTGTGAGTGTGCGATTGTGTGATTGAGTGATTGTGTGCTTGTGTGATTGTGTGGTTGTGTGATTGTGTGATTGTGTGATTAGGTGATTAGGTGATTGTGTGATTAGGTGATTAGGTGATTGTGTGATTGTGTGATTGTGTGATTGTGTGATTGTGTGATTGTGGTTGTGTGATTGTGGTTGTGTGATTGTGGTTGTGTGATTGTGATTGTGTGATTGTGATTGTGTGATTGTGACTGTGTGATTGTGTGATTGCGTGATTGAGTGATTGTGTGCTTGTGTGATTGTGTGGTTGTGTGATTGTGTGATTGTGTGATTGTGTGATTGTGTGATTGTGTGATTGTCTGATTGTGTGATTGTGTGATTGTGTGATTGTGTGATTGTGTGATTGTGTGATTCTGTGATTGTGTGATTGTGGTTGTGTGATTGTGATTGGGTGATTGTGATTGTGTGATTGAGATTGTGTGATTGTGATTGTGTGATTGTGATTGTGTGATTGTGATTGTGTGATCGTGATTGTGTGATCGTGATTGTGTGATCGTGATTGTGTGATCGTGATTGTGTGATCGTGATTGTGTGATCGTGATTGTGTGATCGTGATTGTGTGATCGTGATTGTGTGATCGTGATTGTGTGATCGTGGTTGTGTGATCGTGATTGTGTGATCGTGATTGTGTGATCGTGATTGTGTGATTGTGATTGTGTGATTGTGATTGTGTGATTGTGATTGTGTGATTGTGATTGTGCAATCGTGATTGTGTGATTGCGTGATTGTGATAGTGCGATTGTGGGATTGTGTGATTGTGTGATTGTGTGATTGTGTGATTGTGTGATTGTGTGATTGTGAGATTGTGTGATTGTGTGATGGTGTAATTGTGATTGTGTGATTGTGTGATTGTGTGATTGTGTGATTGAGTGATTGTGTGAGTGTGTGGTTGTGTGATTGTGTGGTTGTGTGATTGTGTGACTGTGTGATTGTGCGACTGTGTGATTGTGTGATTGTGTGATTGTGTGATTGTGTGATTGTGTGATTGTGTGATTGTGTGATTGTGTGATTGTGTGATTGTGTGATTGTGTGATTGTGTGATTGTGTGATTGTGTGATTGTGTGATTGTGTGATTGTGTGATTGTGTGATTTTGTGATTGTGTGATTGTGGTTGTGTGATTGTGACTGTGTGATTGTGATTGTGTGATTGTGATTGTGTGATTGTGACTGTGTGATTGCGTGAGTGTGTGATTGTGTGATTGTGTGATTGTGTGATTGTGTGATTGTGTGAGTGTGTGATTGTGTGATTGTGTGATTGTGTGATTGTGTGATTGTGACTGTGTGATTGTGTGTGTGTGTGATTGTGTGATTGAGTGATTGTGTGGTTGTGTGATTGTGTGGTTGTGTGATTGTGTGATTGTGTGATTAGGTGATTAGGTGATTGTGTGATTAGGTGATTAGGTGATTGTGTGATTGTGTGATTGTGTGATTGTGTGATTGTGTGATTGTGTGATTGTGGTTGTGTGATTGTGGTTGTGTGATTGTGGTTGTGTGATTGTGATTGTGTGATTGTGATTGTGTGATTGTGACTGTGTGATTGTGTGATTGCGTGATTGAGTGATTGTGTGCTTGTGTGATTGTGTGGTTGTGTGATTGTGTGATTGTGTGATTGTGTGATTGTGTGATTGTGTGATTGTCTGATTGTGTGATTGTGTGATTGTGTGATTGTGTGATTGTGTGATTGTGTGATTGTGTGATTCTGTGATTGTGTGATTGTGGTTGTGTGATTGTGATTGGGTGATTGTGATTGTGTGATTGAGATTGTGTGATTGTGATTGTGTGATTGTGATTGTGTGATCGTGATTGTGTGATCGTGATTGTGTGATCGTGATTGTGTGATCGTGATTGTGTGATCGTGATTGTGTGATCGTGATTGTGTGATCGTGATTGTGTGATCGTGATTGTGTGATCGTGATTGTGTGATCGTGATTGTGTGATCGTGGTTGTGTGATCGTGATTGTGTGATCGTGATTGTGTGATCGTGATTGTGTGATTGTGATTGTGTGATTGTGATTGTGTGATTGTGATTGTGTGATTGTGATTGTGCAATCGTGATTGTGTGATTGCGTGATTGTGATAGTGCGATTGTGGGATTGTGTGATTGTGTGATTGTGTGATTGTGTGATTGTGTGATTGTGTGATTGTGAGATTGTGTGATTGTGTGATGGTGTAATTGTGATTGTGTGATTGTGATTGTGTGATTGTGTGATTGTGTGATTGTGTGATTGAGTGATTGTGTGAGTGTGTGGTTGTGTGATTGTGTGGTTGTGTGATTGTGTGACTGTGTGATTGTGCGACTGTGTGATTGTGTGATTGTGTGATTGTGTGATTGTGTGATTGTGTGATTGTGTGATTGTGTGATTGTGTGATTGTGTGATTGTGTGATTGTGTGATTGTGTGATTGTGTGATTGTGTGATTGTGTGATTGTGTGATTGTGTGATTGTGTGATTGT
The DNA here is from genome assembly GCF_050947335.1 of Megachile rotundata. Lineage (NCBI taxonomy): Eukaryota > Metazoa > Arthropoda > Insecta > Hymenoptera > Megachilidae > Megachile > Megachile rotundata. Next base: position 285,764 of record NW_027473395.1, read on the forward strand.
GTGATTGTGATTGTGTGATTGTGACTGTGTGATTGTGACTGTGTGATTGTGTGAGTGTGTGATTGTGTGATTGAGTGATTGTGTGCTTGTGTGATTGTGTGGTTGTGTGGTTGTGTGATTGTGTGATTGTGTGATTGTGTGATTAGGTGATTGTGTGATTGTGTGATTGTGTGATTGTGATTGTGTGATTGTGTGATTGTGTGATTGTGGTTGTGTGATTGTGATTGTGTGATTGTGATTGTGTGATTGTGATTGTGTGATTGTGTCTGTGTGATTGTGTGAGTGTGTGATTGTGTGATTGTGTGATTGTGTGATTGTGTGATTGTGTGATTGTGTGATTGTGTGATTGTGTGATTGTGTGATTGTGATTGTGTGATTGTGACTGTGTGATTGTGACTGTGTGATTGTGTGAGTGTGTGATTGTGTGATTGAGTGATTGTGTGCTTGTGTGATTGTGTGATTGTGTGATTGTGTGAGTGTGTGATTGTCTGATTGAGTGATTGTGTGCTTGTGTGATTGTGTGGTTGTGTGATTGTGTGATTTTGTGATTGTGTGATTGTGGTTGTGTGATTGTGACTGTGTGATTGTAATTGTGTGATTGTGATTGTGTGATTGTGACTGTGTGATTGCGTGAGTGTGTGATTGTGTGATTGTGTGATTGTGTGATTGTGTGATTGTGTGATTGTGTGAGTGTGTGATTGTGTGATTGTGTGATTGTGTGATTGTGTGATTGTGTGATTGTGTGATAGTGACTGTGTGATTGTGTGATTGTGTGATTGTGTGATTGTGTGGTTGTGTGGTTGTGTGATTGTGTGATTGTGTGATTGTGTGATTAGGTGATTGTGTGATTGTGTGATTGTGTGATTAGGTGATTAGGTGATTGTGTGATTGTGTGATTGTGTGATTGTGTGATTGTGTGATTGTGTGATTGTGTGATTATGTGATTGTGTGATTGTGTGATTGTGTGATTGTGTGAGTGTGTGATTGTCTGATTGAGTGATTGTGTGCTTGTGTGATTGTGTGGTTGTGTGATTGCGTGATTGTGTGATTAGGTGATTGTGTGATTGTGTGATTGTGTGATTGTGACTGTGTGATTGTGTGAGTGTGTGATTGTGTGATTGAGTGATTGTGTGCTTGTGTGATTGTGTGGTTGTGTGATTGTGTGATTGTGTGATTGTGTGATTGTGTGATTGTGTGATTGTGTGATTGTGTGATTGTGTGATTTTGTGATTGTGTGATTGTGGTTGTGTGATTGTGACTGTGTGATTGTAATTGTGTGATTGTGATTGTGTGATTGTGACTGTGTGATTGCGTGAGTGTGTGATTGTGTGATTGTGTGATTGTGTGATTGTGTGATTGTGTGAGTGTGTGATTGTGTGATTGTGTGATTGTGTGATTGTGTGATTGTGACTGTGTGATTGTGTGTGTGTGTGATTGTGTGATTGAGTGATTGTGTGGTTGTGTGATTGTGTGGTTGTGTGATTGTGTGATTGTGTGATTGTGTGATTGTGTGATTGTGTGATTGTGTGATAGTGACTGTGTGATTGTGTGATTGTGTGATTGTGTGATTGTGTGACCGTGATTGTGTGACCGTGATTGTGTGACCGTGATTGAGTGACCGTGATTGTGATTGCGTGATTGTGTGATTGTGTGATTGCGATTGTGTGATTGTGATTGTGTGATTGTGATTGTGTGATTGTGATTGTGTGATTGTGATTGTGTGATTGTGATTGTGTGATTGTGATTGTGTGATTGTGATTGTGTGATTGTGATTGTGTGATTGTGATTGTGTGATTGTGATTGTGTGATTGTGATTGTGTGATTGTGATTGTGTGATTGTGATTGTGTGATTGTGATTGTGTGATTGTGATTGTGTGATTGTGATTGTGTGATTGTGATTGTGTGATTGTGTGATTGTGATTGTGTGATTGTGATTGTGTGATTGTGATTGTGTGATTGTGATTGTGTGATTGTGATTGTGTGATTGTGATTGTGTGATTGTGATTGTGTGATTGTGATTGTGTGATTGTGATTGTGTGATTGTGATTGTGTGGTTGTGTGATTGTGATTGTGTGATTGTGGTTGTGTGATTGTGACTGTGATTGTGTCAGTGTGTGATTGTGTGATTGTGTGATTGTGTGATTGTGTGATTGTGATTGTGTGATTGTGACTGTGTGATTGTGACTGTGTGATTGTGTGAGTGTGCGATTGTGTGATTGAGTGATTGTGTGCTTGTGTGATTGTGTGGTTGTGTGATTGTGTGATTGTGTGATTAGGTGATTAGGTGATTGTGTGATTAGGTGATTAGGTGATTGTGTGATTGTGTGATTGTGTGATTGTGTGATTGTGTGATTGTGTGATTGTGTGATTGTGGTTGTGTGATTGTGGTTGTGTGATTGTGGTTGTGTGATTGTGATTGTGTGATTGTGATTGTGTGATTGTGACTGTGTGATTGTGTGATTGCGTGATTGAGTGATTGTGTGCTTGTGTGATTGTGTGGTTGTGTGATTGTGTGATTGTGTGATTGTGTGATTGTGTGATTGTGTGATTGTGTGATTGTGTGATTGTGTGATTGTGTGATTCTGTGATTGTGTGATTGTGGTTGTGTGATTGTGATTGGGTGATTGTGATTGTGTGATTGTGATTGTGTGAGTGTGTGATTGTGTGATTGTGTGATTGTGTGATTGTGTGATTGTGTGATTGTGTGATTGTGTGATTGTGTGATTGTGTGATTGTGTGATTGTGTGATTGTGTGATTGTGTGATTGTGTGATTGTGTGATTGTGTGATTGTGTGATTGTGATTGTGTGATTGTGATTGTGTGATTGTGACTGTGTGATTGTGACTGTGTGATTGTGTGAGTGTGTGATTGTGTGATTGAGTGATTGTGTGCTTGTGTGATTGTGTGGTTGTGTGATTGTGTGATTGTGTGATTAGGTGATTAGGTGATTGTGTGATTGTGTGATTGTCTGATTGTGTGATTGTGTGATTGTGCGATTGTGTGATTGTGTGATTATGTGATTGTGTGATTGTGTGATTGTGTGATTGTGTGATTGTGTGATTGTGTGATTGTGTGATTGTGTGATTGTGTGATTGTGTGATTGTGTGATTGTGTGATTGTGTGATTGTGTGATTGTGTGAGTGTGTGATTGTCTGATTGAGTGATTGTGTGCTTGTGTGATTGTGTGGTTGCGTGATTGTGTGATTGTGTGATTGTGTGATTGTGTGATTGTGTGCTTGTGTGATTGTGTGGTTGTGTGATTGTGTGATTGTGTGATTGTGTGATTGTGTGATTGTGTGATTGTGTGATTGTGTGATTGTGATTGTGTGATTGTGATTGTGTGATTGTGACTGTGTGATTGTGTGAGTGTGTGATTGTGTGATTGAGTGATTGTGTGCCTGTGTGATTGTGTGGTTGTGTGATTGTGTGATTGTGTGATTAGGTGATTAGGTGATTGTGTGATTGTGCGATTGTCTGATTGTGTGATTGTGTGATTGTGTGATTGTGAGATTGTGTGATTGTGTGATTATGTGATTGTGTGATTGTGTGATTGTGTGAGTGTGTGATTGTCTGATTGAGTGATTGTGTGCTTGTGTGATTGTGTGGCTGTGTGATTGCGTGATTGTGTGATTAGGTGATTGTGTGTTTGTGTGATTGTGTGATTGTGACTGTGTGATTGTGTGAGTGTGTGATTGTGTGATTGAGTGATTGTGTGCTTGTGTGATTGTGTGGTTGTGTGATTGTGTGATTGTATGATTGTGTGATTGTGTGATTGTGTGATTGTGTGATTGTGTGATTGTGTGATTGTGTGATTGTGTGATTGTGTGATTGTGTGATTGTGTGATTGTGTGATTGTGTGATTGTGTGATTGTGTGATTGTGTGATTGTGTGATTGTGATTGTGTGATTGTGACTGTGTGATTGTGTGAGTGTGTGATTGTGTGATTGAGTGATTGTGTGGTTGTGTGATTGTGTGGTTGTGTGATTGTGTGAGTGTGTGATTGTGTGATTGTGTGATTGTGTGATTGTGTTACTGTGTGATTGTGACTGTGTGATTGTGTGAATGTGTGATTGTGTGATTGAGTGATTGTGTGGTTGTGTGATTGTGTGGTTGTGTGATTGTGTGATTGTGATTGTGTGATTGTGATTGTGTGATTGTGATTGTGTGATTGTGATTGTGTGATTGTGATTGTGTGATTGTGATTGTGTGATTGTGATTGTGTGATTGTGATTGTGTGATTGTGTGATTGTGATTGCGTGATTGTGATTGCGTGATTGTGATTGCGTGATTGTGACTGCGTGATTGTGTGAGTGTGTGATTGTGTGATTGAGTGATTGTGTCCTTGTGTGATTGTATGATTGCGTGATTGTGTGATTGTGTGATGGTGTGATTGTGTGATTGTGTGATTGTGTGATTGTGTGATTGTGTGATTGTGTAATTGTGATTGTGTGATTGTGTGATTGTGTGATTGTGTGATGGTGTGATTGTGTGATTGTGTGATTGTGTGATTGTGTGATTGTGTGATCGTATGATCGTTTGATTGTGTAATTGTGTGATTGTGTAATTGTGATTGTGTAATTGTGATTTTGTGATTGTGATTGCATGATTGTGTGATTGTGTGGTTGTGTGATTGTGTGATTGTGGTTGTGTGATTGTGACTGTGTGATTGTGATTGTGTGATTGTGATTGTGTGATTGTGACTGTGTGATTGTGTCAGTGTGTGATTGTGTGATTGTGTGATTGTGTGATTGTGTGATTGTGTGATTGTGATTGTGTGATTGTGACTGTGTGATTGTGACTGTGTGATTGTGTGAGTGTGTGATTGTGTGATTGAGTGATTGTGTGCTTGTGTGATTGTGTGGTTGTGTGATTGTGTGATTGTGTGATTAGGTGATTAGGTGATTGTGTGATTAGGTGATTAGGTGATTGTGTGATTGTGTGATTGTGTGATTGTGTGATTGTGTGATTGTGTGATTGTGTGATTGTGGTTGTGTGATTGTGGTTGTGTGATTGTGGTTGTGTGATTGTGATTGTGTGATTGTGATTGTGTGATTGTGACTGTGTGATTGTGTGATTGTGTGATTGAGTGATTGTGTGCTTGTGTGATTGTGTGGTTGTGTGATTGTGTGATTGTGTGATTGTGTGATTGTGTGATTGTGTGATTGTGTGATTGTGTGATTGTGTGATTGTGTGATTGTGTGATTGTGTGATTGTGTGATTGTGTGATTGTGTGATTGTGGTTGTGTGATTGTGATTGGGTGATTGTGATTGTGTGATTGTGATTGTGTGATTGTGTCTGTGTGATTGTGTGAGTGTGTGATTGTGTGATTGTGTGATTGTGTGATTGTGTGATTGTGATTGTGTGATTGTGATTGTGTGATTGTGACTGTGTGATTGTGACTGTGTGGTTGTGTGAGTGTGTGATTGTGTGATTGAGTGATTGTGTGATTGTGTGGTTGTGTGATTGTGTGATTGTGTGATTAGGTGATTAGGTGATTGTGTGATTGTGTGATTGTCTGATTGTGTGATTGTGTGATTGTGCGATTGTGTGATTGTGTGATTATGTGATTGTGTGATTGTGTGATTGTGTGATTGTGTGATTGTGTGATTGTGTGATTGTGTGATTGTGTGATTGTGTGATTGTGTGAGTGTGTGATTGTCTGATTGAGTGATTGTGTGCTTGTGTGATTGTGTGGTTGTGTGATTGTGTGATTGTGTGATTGTGTGATTGTGTGATTGTGTGATTGTGTGATTGTGTGATTGTGATTGTGTGATTGTGATTGTGTGATTGTGACTGTGTGATTGTGTGAGTGTGTGATTGTGTGATTGAGTGATTGTGTGCCTGTGTGATTGTGTGGTTGTGTGATTGTGTGATTGTGTGATTAGGTGATTAGGTGATTGTGTGATTGTGCGATTGTCTGATTGTGTGATTGTGTGATTGTGTGATTGTGTGATTGTGTGATTGTGTGATTATGTGATTGTGTGATTGTGTGATTGTGTGAGTGTGTGATTGTCTGATTGAGTGATTGTGTGCTTGTGTGATTGTGTGGCTGTGTGATTGCGTGATTGTGTGATTAGGTGATTGTGTGTTTGTGTGATTGTGTGATTGTGACTGTGTGATTGTGTGAGTGTGTGATTGTGTGATTGAGTGATTGTGTGCTTGTGTGTTTGTGTGGTTGTGTGATTGTGTGGTTGTGTGATTGTGTGATTGTGTGATTGTGTGATTGTGTGATTGTGTGATTGTGTGATTGTGTGATTGTGTGATTGTGTGATTGTGTGATTGTGTGATTGTGTGATTGTGTGATTGTGTGATTGTGATTGTGTGATTGTGACTGTGTGATTGTGTGAGTGTGTGATTGTGTGATTGAGTGATTGTGTGGTTGTGTGATTGTGTGGTTGTGTGATTGTGTGAGTGTGTGATTGTGTGATTGTGTGATTGTGTGATTGTGTGATTGTGTGATTGTGTGATTGTGTTACTGTGTGATTGTGACTGTGTGATTGTGTGAATGTGTGATTGTGTGATTGAGTGATTGTGTGGTTGTGTGATTGTGTGATTGTGATTGTGTGATTGTGATTGTGTGATTGTGATTGTGTGATTGTGATTGTGTGATTGTGATTGTGTGATTGTGTGATTGTGATTGTGTGATTGTGATTGCGTGATTGTGATTGCGTGATTGTGATTGTGTGATTGTGATTGTGTGATTGTGATTGTGTGATTGTGATTGTGTGATTGTGATTGTGTGATTGTGATTGTGTGATTGTGATTGTGTGATTGTGATTGTGTGATTGTGATTGTGTGATTGTGATTGTGTGATTGTGATTGTGTGATTGTGATTGTGTGATTGTGATTGTGTGATTGTGATTGTGTGATTGTGATTGTGTGATTGTGATTGCGTGATTGTGATTGCGTGATTGTGATTGTGTGATTGTGATTGTGTGATTGTGATTGTGTGATTGTGATTGTGTGATTGTGATTGTGTGATTGTGATTGTGTGATTGTGATTGTGTGATTGTGATTGTGTGATTGTGATTGTGTGATTGTGATTGTGTGATTGTGATTGTGTGATTGTGATTGTGTGATTGTGATTGTGTGATTGTGAGTGTGTGATTGTGATTGTGTGATTGTGATTGTGTGATTGTGATTGTGTGATTGTGATTGTGTGATTGTGATTGTGTGATTGTGATTGTGATTGTGTGATTGTGATTGTGTGATTGTGACTGCGTGATTGTGTGAGTGTGTGATTGTGTGATTGAGTGATTGTGTCCTTGTGTGATTGTATGATTGCGTGATTGTGTGATTGTGTGATGGTGTGATTGTGTGATTGTGTGATTGTGTGATTGTGTGATTGTGTGATTGTGTAATTGTGATTGTGTGATTGTGTGATTGTGTGATTGTGTGATGGTGTGATTGTGTGATTGTGTGATTGTGTGATTGTGTGATTGTGTGATTGTGTGATCGTATGATCGTTTGATTGTGTAATTGTGTGATTGTGTAATTGTGATTGTGTAATTGTGATTTTGTGATTGTGATTGTATGATTGTGTGATTGTGTGGTTGTGTGATTGTGTGATTGTGGTTGTGTGATTGTGACTGTGTGATTGTGATTGTGTGATTGTGATTGTGTGATTGTGACTGTGTGATTGTGTCAGTGTGTGATTGTGTGATTGTCTGATTGTGTGATTGTGTGATTGTGTGATTGTGATTGTGTGATTGTGATTGTGTGATTGTGTGAGTGTGTGATTGTCTGATTGAGTGATTGTGTGCTTGTGTGATTGTGTGGTTGTGTGATTGCGTGATTGTGTGATTAGGTGATTGTGTGTTTGTGTGATTGTGTGATTGTGACTGTGTGATTGTGTGAGTGTGTGATTGTGTGATTGAGTGATTGTGTGCTTGTGTGATTGTGTGGTTGTGTGATAGTGTGATTGTGTCATTGTGTGATTGTGTGATTGTGTGATTGTGTGATTGTGTGATTGTGTGATTGTGTGATTGTGTGATTGTGTGATTGTGTGATTGTGTGATTGTGTGATTGTGGTTGTGTGATTGTGACTGTGTGATTGTAATTGTGTGATTGTGTGATTGTGTGATTGTGACTGTGTGATTGTGTGAGTGTGTGATTGTGTGATTGTGTGATTGTGTGATTGTGTGATTGTGTGAGTGTGTGATTGTGTGATTGTGTGATTGTGTGATTGTGTGATTGTGTGATTGTGTTATTGTGTGATTGTGACTGTGTGATTGTGTGAATGTGTGATTGTGTGATTGAGTGATTGTGTGGTTGTGTGATTGTGTGGTTGTGTGATTGTGTGATTGTGTGATTGTGTGATTGTGTGATTGTGTGATTGTGTGATTGTGTGATAGTGACTGTGTGATTGTGTGATTGTGTGATTGTGTGATTGTGTGACCGTGATTGTGTGACAGTGATTGTGTGACCGTGATTGTGTGACCGTGATTGAGTGACCGTGATTGTGATTGCGTGATTGTGTGGTTGTGTGATTGTGTGATTGTGTGATTGTGTGATTGTGTGATTGTGTGATTGTGTGAGTGTGTGATTGTGTGATTGTGTGATTGTGTGATTGTGTGATTGTGTGATTGTGTGATTGTGATTGTGTGATTGTGACTGTGTGATTGTGTGAGTGTGTGATTGTGTGATTGAGTGATTGTGTGGTTGTGTGATTGTGTGGTTGTGTGATTGTGTGGTTGTGTGATTGTGTGATTGTGTGATTGTGTGATTGTGTGATTGTGTGATTGTGTGATTGTGTGATTGTGTGATTGTGTGATTGTGTGATTGTGTGATTGTGTGATTGTGTGATTGTGTGATTGTGTGATTGTGTGATTGTGTGATTGTGTGATTGTGTGATTGTGGTTGTGTGATTGTGACTGTGTGATTGTGATTGTGTGATTGTGATTGTGTGATTGTGACTATGTGATTGTGTCAGTGTGTGATTGTGTGATTGTGTGATTGTGTGATTGTGTGAGTGTGTGATTGTGTGATTGTGTGATTGTGTGATTGTGTGATTGTGTGATTGTGTGATTGTGATTGTGTGATTGTGACTGTGTGATTGTGTGAGTGTGTGATCGTGTGATTGAGTGATTGTGTGGTTGTGTGATTGTGTGGTTGTGTGATTGTGTGATTGTGTGATTGTGTGATTGTGTGATTGTGTGATTGTGGTTGTGTGATTGTGGTTGTGTGATTGTGGTTGTGTGATTGTGATTGTGTGATTGTGATTGTGTGATTGTGACTGTGTGATTGTGTGATTGTGTGGTTGTGTGATTGCGTGATTGTGTGATTAGGTGATTGTGTGTTTGTGTGATTGTGTGATTGTGACTGTGTGATTGTGTGAGTGTGTGATTGTGTGATTGAGTGATTGTGTGCTTGTGTGATTGTGTGGTTGTGTGATAGTGTGATTGTGTCATTGTGTGATTGTGTGATTGTGTGATTGTGTGATTGTGTGATTGTGTGATTGTGTGATTGTGTGATTGTGTGATTGTGTGATTGTGTGATTGTGTGATTGTGGTTGTGTGATTGTGACTGTGTGATTGTAATTGTGTGATTGTGTGATTGTGTGATTGTGACTGTGTGATTGTGTGAGTGTGTGATTGTGTGATTGTGTGATTGTGTGATTGTGTGATTGTGTGAGTGTGTGATTGTGTGATTGTGTGATTGTGTGATTGTGTGATTGTGTTATTGTGTGATTGTGACTGTGTGATTGTGTGAATGTGTGATTGTGTGATTGAGTGATTGTGTGGTTGTGTGATTGTGTGGTTGTGTGATTGTGTGATTGTGTGATTGTGTGATTGTGTGATTGTGTGATTGTGTGATTGTGTGATTGTGTGATAGTGACTGTGTGATTGTGTGATTGTGTGATTGTGTGATTGTGTGACCGTGATTGTGTGACAGTGATTGTGTGACCGTGATTGTGTGACCGTGATTGAGTGACCGTGATTGTGATTGCGTGATTGTGTGGTTGTGTGATTGTGTGATTGTGTGATTGTGTGATTGTGTGATTGTGTGATTGTGTGAGTGTGTGATTGTGTGATTGTGTGATTGTGTGATTGTGTGATTGTGTGATTGTGTGATTGTGATTGTGTGATTGTGACTGTGTGATTGTGTGAGTGTGTGATTGTGTGATTGAGTGATTGTGTGGTTGTGTGATTGTGTGGTTGTGTGATTGTGTGGTTGTGTGATTGTGTGATTGTGTGATTGTGTGATTGTGTGATTGTGTGATTGTGTGATTGTGTGATTGTGTGATTGTGTGATTGTGGTTGTGTGATTGTGATTGGGTGATTGTGATTGTGTGATTGTGATTGTGTGATTGTGTCTGTGTGATTGTGTGAGTGTGTGATTGTGTGATTGTGTGATTGTGTGATTGTGTGATTGTGATTGTGTGATTGTGATTGTGCGATTGTGACTGTGTGATTGTGACTGTGTGATTGTGACTGTGTGATTGTGTGAGTGTGTGATTGTGTGATTGAGTGATTGTGTGATTGTGTGGTTGTGTGATTGTGTGATTGTGTGATTAGGTGATTAGGTGATTGTGTGATTGTGTGATTGTCTGATTGTGTGATTGTGTGATTGTGCGATTGTGTGATTGTGTGATTATGTGATTGTGTGATTGTGTGATTGTGTGATTGTGTGATTGTGTGATTGTGTGATTGTGTGATTGTGTGATTGTGTGATTGTGTGAGTGTGTGATTGTCTGATTGAGTGATTGTGTGCTTGTGTGATTGTGTGGTTGTGTGATTGTGTGATTGTGTGATTGTGTGATTGTGTGATTGTGTGATTGTGTGATTGTGTGATTGTGTGATTGTGATTGTGTGATTGTGATTGTGTGATTGTGACTGTGTGATTGTGTGAGTGTGTGATTGTGTGATTGAGTGATTGTGTGCCTGTGTGATTGTGTGGTTGTGTGATTGTGTGATTGTGTGATTAGGTGATTAGGTGATTGTGTGATTGTGCGATTGTCTGATTGTGTGATTGTGTGATTGTGTGATTGTGTGATTGTGTGATTGTGTGATTGTGTGATTGTGATTGTGTGATTGTGATTGTGTGATTGTGATTGTGTGATTGTGATTGTGTGATTGTGATTGTGTGATTGTGATTGTGTGATTGTGATTGTGTGATTGTGATTGTGTGATTGTGATTGTGTGATTGTGATTGTGTGATTATGATTGTGTGATTGTGATTGTGTGATTGTGATTGTGTGATTGTGATTGTGTGATTGTGATTGTGTGATTGTGATTGTGTGATTGTGATTGTGTGATTGTGATTGTGTGATTGCGATTGTGTGATTGTGATTGTGTGATTGTGATTGTGTGATTGTGATTGTGTGATTGTGTGATTGTGTGATTGTGTGATTGTGATTGTGTGATTGTGATTGTGTGATTGTGATTGTGTGATTGTGATTGTGCGATTGTGACTGTGTGATTGTGACTGTGTGATTGTGACTGTGTGATTGTGTGAGTGTGTGATTGTGTGATTGAGTGATTGTGTGATTATGATTGTGTGATTGTGATTGTGTGATTGTGATTGTGTGATTGTGATTGTGTGATTGTGATTGTGTGATTGTGATTGTGTGATTGTGATTGTGTGATTGTGATTGTGTGATTGCGATTGTGTGATTGTGATTGTGTGATTGTGATTGTGTGATTGTGATTGTGTGATTGTGTGATTGTGTGATTGTGTGATTGTGATTGTGTGATTGTGATTGTGTGATTGTGATTGTGTGATTGTGTGATTGTGTGATTGTGTGATTGTGTGATTGTGATTGTGTGATTGTGATTGTGTGATTGTGATTGTGTGATTGTGATTGTGTGATTGTGATTGTGTGATTGTGATTGTGTGATTGTGATTGTGTGATTGTGATTGTGTGATTGTGATTGTGTGATTGTGATTGTGTGATTGTGATTGTGTGATTGTGATTGTGTGATTGTGATTGTGTGATTATGATTGTGTGATTGTGATTGTGTGATTGTGATTGTGTGATTGTGATTGTGTGATTGTGATTGTGTGATTGTGATTGTGTGATTGTGATTGTGTGATTGTGATTGTGTGATTGCGATTGTGTGATTGCGATTGTGTGATTGTGATTGTGTGATTGTGATTGTGTGATTGTGATTGTGTGATTGTGTGATTGTGTGATTGTGTGATTGTGATTGTGTGATTGTGATTGTGTGATTGTGATTGTGTGATTGTGATTGTGCGATTGTGACTGTGTGATTGTGACTGTGTGATTGTGACTGTGTGATTGTGTGAGTGTGTGATTGTGTGATTGAGTGATTGTGTGATTGTGTGATTGTGTGATTGTGTGATTGTGTAATTGTGATTGTGTGATTGTGTGATTGTGTGATTGTGTGATGGTGTGATTGTGTGATTGTGTGATTGTGTGATTGTGTGATTGTGTGATTGTGTGATCGTATGATCGTTTGATTGTGTAATTGTGTGATTGTGTAATTGTGATTGTGTAATTGTGATTTTGTGATTGTGATTGTATGATTGTGTGATTGTGTGGTTGTGTGATTGTGTGATTGTGGTTGTGTGATTGTGACTGTGTGATTGTGATTGTGTGATTGTGATTGTGTGATTGTGACTGTGTGATTGTGTCAGTGTGTGATTGTGTGATTGTCTGATTGTGTGATTGTGTGATTGTGTGATTGTGTGATTGTGATTGTGTGATTGTGATTGTGTGATTGTGTGAGTGTGTGATTGTCTGATTGAGTGATTGTGTGCTTGTGTGATTGTGTGGTTGTGTGATTGCGTGATTGTGTGATTAGGTGATTGTGTGTTTGTGTGATTGTGTGATTGTGACTGTGTGATTGTGAGTGTGTGATTGTGATTGTGTGATTGTGATTGTGTGATTGTGATTGTGTGATTGTGATTGTGTGATTGTGATTGTGTGATTGTGATTGTGATTGTGTGATTGTGATTGTGTGATTGTGATTGTGTGATTGTGATTGTGTGATTGTGATTGTGTGATTGTGATTGTGTGATTGTGATTGTGTGATTGTGATTGTGTGATTGTGATTGTGTGATTGTGATTGTGTGATTGTGATTGTGTGATTGTGAGTGTGTGATTGTGATTGTGTGATTGTGATTGTGTGATTGTGATTGTGTGATTGTGATTGTGTGATTGTGATTGTGTGATTGTGATTGTGATTGTGTGATTGTGATTGTGTGATTGTGACTGCGTGATTGTGTGAGTGTGTGATTGTGTGATTGAGTGATTGTGTCCTTGTGTGATTGTATGATTGCGTGATTGTGTGATTGTGTGATGGTGTGATTGTGTGATTGTGTGATTGTGTGATTGTGTGATTGTGTGATTGTGTAATTGTGATTGTGTGATTGTGTGATTGTGTGATTGTGTGATGGTGTGATTGTGTGATTGTGTGATTGTGTGATTGTGTGATTGTGTGATTGTGTGATCGTATGATCGTTTGATTGTGTAATTGTGTGATTGTGTAATTGTGATTGTGTAATTGTGATTTTGTGATTGTGATTGTATGATTGTGTGATTGTGTGGTTGTGTGATTGTGTGATTGTGGTTGTGTGATTGTGACTGTGTGATTGTGATTGTGTGATTGTGATTGTGTGATTGTGACTGTGTGATTGTGTCAGTGTGTGATTGTGTGATTGTCTGATTGTGTGATTGTGTGATTGTGTGATTGTGATTGTGTGATTGTGATTGTGTGATTGTGTGAGTGTGTGATTGTCTGATTGAGTGATTGTGTGCTTGTGTGATTGTGTGGTTGTGTGATTGCGTGATTGTGTGATTAGGTGATTGTGTGTTTGTGTGATTGTGTGATTGTGACTGTGTGATTGTGTGAGTGTGTGATTGTGTGATTGAGTGATTGTGTGCTTGTGTGATTGTGTGGTTGTGTGATAGTGTGATTGTGTCATTGTGTGATTGTGTGATTGTGTGATTGTGTGATTGTGTGATTGTGTGATTGTGTGATTGTGTGATTGTGTGATTGTGTGATTGTGTGATTGTGTGATTGTGGTTGTGTGATTGTGACTGTGTGATTGTAATTGTGTGATTGTGTGATTGTGTGATTGTGACTGTGTGATTGTGTGAGTGTGTGATTGTGTGATTGTGTGATTGTGTGATTGTGTGATTGTGTGAGTGTGTGATTGTGTGATTGTGTGATTGTGTGATTGTGTGATTGTGTGATTGTGTTATTGTGTGATTGTGACTGTGTGATTGTGTGAATGTGTGATTGTGTGATTGAGTGATTGTGTGGTTGTGTGATTGTGTGGTTGTGTGATTGTGTGATTGTGTGATTGTGTGATTGTGTGATTGTGTGATTGTGTGATTGTGTGATAGTGACTGTGTGATTGTGTGATTGTGTGATTGTGTGATTGTGTGACCGTGATTGTGTGACAGTGATTGTGTGACCGTGATTGTGTGACCGTGATTGAGTGACCGTGATTGTGATTGCGTGATTGTGTGGTTGTGTGATTGTGTGATTGTGTGATTGTGTGATTGTGTGATTGTGTGATTGTGTGAGTGTGTGATTGTGTGATTGTGTGATTGTGTGATTGTGTGATTGTGTGATTGTGTGATTGTGATTGTGTGATTGTGACTGTGTGATTGTGTGAGTGTGTGATTGTGTGATTGAGTGATTGTGTGGTTGTGTGATTGTGTGGTTGTGTGATTGTGTGGTTGTGTGATTGTGTGATTGTGTGATTGTGTGATTGTGTGATTGTGTGATTGTGTGATTGTGTGATTGTGTGATTGTGTGATTGTGTGATTGTGTGATTGTGTGATTGTGTGATTGTGTGATTGTGTGATTGTGTGATTGTGTGATTGTGTGATTGTGTGATTGTGTGATTGTGGTTGTGTGATTGTGACTGTGTGATTGTGATTGTGTGATTGTGATTGTGTGATTGTGACTATGTGATTGTGTCAGTGTGTGATTGTGTGATTGTGTGATTGTGTGATTGTGTGAGTGTGTGATTGTGTGATTGTGTGATTGTGTGATTGTGTGATTGTGTGATTGTGTGATTGTGATTGTGTGATTGTGACTGTGTGATTGTGTGAGTGTGTGATCGTGTGATTGAGTGATTGTGTGGTTGTGTGATTGTGTGGTTGTGTGATTGTGTGATTGTGTGATTGTGTGATTGTGTGATTGTGTGATTGTGGTTGTGTGATTGTGGTTGTGTGATTGTGGTTGTGTGATTGTGATTGTGTGATTGTGATTGTGTGATTGTGACTGTGTGATTGTGTGATTGTGTGGTTGTGTGATTGCGTGATTGTGTGATTAGGTGATTGTGTGTTTGTGTGATTGTGTGATTGTGACTGTGTGATTGTGTGAGTGTGTGATTGTGTGATTGAGTGATTGTGTGCTTGTGTGATTGTGTGGTTGTGTGATAGTGTGATTGTGTCATTGTGTGATTGTGTGATTGTGTGATTGTGTGATTGTGTGATTGTGTGATTGTGTGATTGTGTGATTGTGTGATTGTGTGATTGTGTGATTGTGTGATTGTGGTTGTGTGATTGTGACTGTGTGATTGTAATTGTGTGATTGTGTGATTGTGTGATTGTGACTGTGTGATTGTGTGAGTGTGTGATTGTGTGATTGTGTGATTGTGTGATTGTGTGATTGTGTGAGTGTGTGATTGTGTGATTGTGTGATTGTGTGATTGTGTGATTGTGTTATTGTGTGATTGTGACTGTGTGATTGTGTGAATGTGTGATTGTGTGATTGAGTGATTGTGTGGTTGTGTGATTGTGTGGTTGTGTGATTGTGTGATTGTGTGATTGTGTGATTGTGTGATTGTGTGATTGTGTGATTGTGTGATAGTGACTGTGTGATTGTGTGATTGTGTGATTGTGTGATTGTGTGACCGTGATTGTGTGACAGTGATTGTGTGACCGTGATTGTGTGACCGTGATTGAGTGACCGTGATTGTGATTGCGTGATTGTGTGGTTGTGTGATTGTGTGATTGTGTGATTGTGTGATTGTGTGATTGTGTGATTGTGTGAGTGTGTGATTGTGTGATTGTGTGATTGTGTGATTGTGTGATTGTGTGATTGTGTGATTGTGATTGTGTGATTGTGACTGTGTGATTGTGTGAGTGTGTGATTGTGTGATTGAGTGATTGTGTGGTTGTGTGATTGTGTGGTTGTGTGATTGTGTGGTTGTGTGATTGTGTGATTGTGTGATTGTGTGATTGTGTGATTGTGTGATTGTGTGATTGTGTGATTGTGTGATTGTGTGATTGTGGTTGTGTGATTGTGATTGGGTGATTGTGATTGTGTGATTGTGATTGTGTGATTGTGTCTGTGTGATTGTGTGAGTGTGTGATTGTGTGATTGTGTGATTGTGTGATTGTGTGATTGTGATTGTGTGATTGTGATTGTGCGATTGTGACTGTGTGATTGTGACTGTGTGATTGTGACTGTGTGATTGTGTGAGTGTGTGATTGTGTGATTGAGTGATTGTGTGATTGTGTGGTTGTGTGATTGTGTGATTGTGTGATTAGGTGATTAGGTGATTGTGTGATTGTGTGATTGTCTGATTGTGTGATTGTGTGATTGTGCGATTGTGTGATTGTGTGATTATGTGATTGTGTGATTGTGTGATTGTGTGATTGTGTGATTGTGTGATTGTGTGATTGTGTGATTGTGTGATTGTGTGATTGTGTGAGTGTGTGATTGTCTGATTGAGTGATTGTGTGCTTGTGTGATTGTGTGGTTGTGTGATTGTGTGATTGTGTGATTGTGTGATTGTGTGATTGTGTGATTGTGTGATTGTGTGATTGTGTGATTGTGTGATTGTGATTGTGTGATTGTGATTGTGTGATTGTGACTGTGTGATTGTGTGAGTGTGTGATTGTGTGATTGAGTGATTGTGTGCCTGTGTGATTGTGTGGTTGTGTGATTGTGTGATTGTGTGATTAGGTGATTAGGTGATTGTGTGATTGTGCGATTGTCTGATTGTGTGATTGTGTGATTGTGTGATTGTGTGATTGTGTGATTGTGTGATTGTGTGATTGTGATTGTGTGATTGTGATTGTGTGATTGTGATTGTGTGATTGTGATTGTGTGATTGTGATTGTGTGATTGTGATTGTGTGATTGTGATTGTGTGATTGTGATTGTGTGATTGTGATTGTGTGATTGTGATTGTGTGATTGTGATTGTGTGATTATGATTGTGTGATTGTGATTGTGTGATTGTGATTGTGTGATTGTGATTGTGTGATTGTGATTGTGTGATTGTGATTGTGTGATTGTGATTGTGTGATTGTGATTGTGTGATTGCGATTGTGTGATTGTGATTGTGTGATTGTGATTGTGTGATTGTGATTGTGTGATTGTGTGATTGTGTGATTGTGTGATTGTGATTGTGTGATTGTGATTGTGTGATTGTGATTGTGTGATTGTGATTGTGCGATTGTGACTGTGTGATTGTGACTGTGTGATTGTGACTGTGTGATTGTGTGAGTGTGTGATTGTGTGATTGAGTGATTGTGTGATTATGATTGTGTGATTGTGATTGTGTGATTGTGATTGTGTGATTGTGATTGTGTGATTGTGATTGTGTGATTGTGATTGTGTGATTGTGATTGTGTGATTGTGATTGTGTGATTGCGATTGTGTGATTGTGATTGTGTGATTGTGATTGTGTGATTGTGATTGTGTGATTGTGTGATTGTGTGATTGTGTGATTGTGATTGTGTGATTGTGATTGTGTGATTGTGATTGTGTGATTGTGTGATTGTGTGATTGTGTGATTGTGTGATTGTGATTGTGTGATTGTGATTGTGTGATTGTGATTGTGTGATTGTGATTGTGTGATTGTGATTGTGTGATTGTGATTGTGTGATTGTGATTGTGTGATTGTGATTGTGTGATTGTGATTGTGTGATTGTGATTGTGTGATTGTGATTGTGTGATTGTGATTGTGTGATTATGATTGTGTGATTGTGATTGTGTGATTGTGATTGTGTGATTGTGATTGTGTGATTGTGATTGTGTGATTGTGATTGTGTGATTGTGATTGTGTGATTGTGATTGTGTGATTGCGATTGTGTGATTGCGATTGTGTGATTGTGATTGTGTGATTGTGATTGTGTGATTGTGATTGTGTGATTGTGTGATTGTGTGATTGTGTGATTGTGATTGTGTGATTGTGATTGTGTGATTGTGATTGTGTGATTGTGATTGTGCGATTGTGACTGTGTGATTGTGACTGTGTGATTGTGACTGTGTGATTGTGTGAGTGTGTGATTGTGTGATTGAGTGATTGTGTGATTGTGTGATTGTGTGATTGTGTGATTGTGTAATTGTGATTGTGTGATTGTGTGATTGTGTGATTGTGTGATGGTGTGATTGTGTGATTGTGTGATTGTGTGATTGTGTGATTGTGTGATTGTGTGATCGTATGATCGTTTGATTGTGTAATTGTGTGATTGTGTAATTGTGATTGTGTAATTGTGATTTTGTGATTGTGATTGTATGATTGTGTGATTGTGTGGTTGTGTGATTGTGTGATTGTGGTTGTGTGATTGTGACTGTGTGATTGTGATTGTGTGATTGTGATTGTGTGATTGTGACTGTGTGATTGTGTCAGTGTGTGATTGTGTGATTGTCTGATTGTGTGATTGTGTGATTGTGTGATTGTGTGATTGTGATTGTGTGATTGTGATTGTGTGATTGTGTGAGTGTGTGATTGTCTGATTGAGTGATTGTGTGCTTGTGTGATTGTGTGGTTGTGTGATTGCGTGATTGTGTGATTAGGTGATTGTGTGTTTGTGTGATTGTGTGATTGTGACTGTGTGATTGTGTGAGTGTGTGATTGTGTGATTGAGTGATTGTGTGCTTGTGTGATTGTGTGGTTGTGTGATAGTGTGATTGTGTCATTGTGTGATTGTGTGATTGTGTGATTGTGTGATTGTGTGATTGTGTGATTGTGTGATTGTGTGATTGTGTGATTGTGTGATTGTGTGATTGTGTGATTGTGTGATTGTGTGATTGTGTGATTGTGTGATTGTGGTTGTGTGATTGTGACTGTGTGATTGTAATTGTGTGATTGTGTGATTGTGTGATTGTGACTGTGTGATTGTGTGAGTGTGTGATTGTGTGATTGTGTGATTGTGTGATTGTGTGATTGTGTGAGTGTGTGATTGTGTGATTGTGTGATTGTGTGATTGTGTGATTGTGTTATTGTGTGATTGTGACTGTGTGATTGTGTGAATGTGTGATTGTGTGATTGAGTGATTGTGTGGTTGTGTGATTGTGTGGTTGTGTGATTGTGTGATTGTGTGATTGTGTGATTGTGTGATTGTGTGATTGTGTGATTGTGTGATTGTGTGATTGTGTGATAGTGACTGTGTGATTGTGTGATTGTGTGATTGTGTGATTGTGTGACCGTGATTGTGTGACAGTGATTGTGTGACCGTGATTGTGTGACCGTGATTGAGTGACCGTGATTGTGATTGCGTGATTGTGTGGTTGTGTGATTGTGTGATTGTGTGATTGTGTGATTGTGTGATTGTGTGATTGTGTGAGTGTGTGATTGTGTGATTGTGTGATTGTGTGATTGTGTGATTGTGTGATTGTGTGATTGTGTGATTGTGATTGTGTGATTGTGACTGTGTGATTGTGTGAGTGTGTGATTGTGTGATTGAGTGATTGTGTGGTTGTGTGATTGTGTGGTTGTGTGATTGTGTGGTTGTGTGATTGTGTGATTGTGTGATTGTGTGATTGTGTGATTGTGTGATTGTGTGATTGTGTGATTGTGTGATTGTGTGATTGTGTGATTGTGTGATTGTGTGATTGTGTGATTGTGTGATTGTGTGATTGTGTGATTGTGTGATTGTGTGATTGTGGTTGTGTGATTGTGACTGTGTGATTGTGATTGTGTGATTGTGATTGTGTGATTGTGACTATGTGATTGTGTCAGTGTGTGATTGTGTGATTGTGTGATTGTGTGATTGTGTGAGTGTGTGATTGTGTGATTGTGTGATTGTGTGATTGTGTGATTGTGTGATTGTGATTGTGTGATTGTGACTGTGTGATTGTGTGAGTGTGTGATCGTGTGATTGAGTGATTGTGTGGTTGTGTGATTGTGTGGTTGTGTGATTGTGTGATTGTGTGATTGTGTGATTGTGTGATTGTGTGATTGTGGTTGTGTGATTGTGGTTGTGTGATTGTGGTTGTGTGATTGTGATTGTGTGATTGTGATTGTGTGATTGTGACTGTGTGATTGTGTGATTGTGTGATTGAGTGATTGTGTGCTTGTGTGATTGTGTGGTTGTGTGATTGTGTGATTGTGTGATTGTGTGATTGTGTGATTGTGTGATTGTGTGATTGTGTGATTGTGTGATTGTGTGATTGTGGTTGTGTGATTGTGATTGGGTGATTGTGATTGTGTGATTGTGATTGTGTGATTGTGTCTGTGTGATTGTGTGAGTGTGTGATTGTGTGATTGTGTGATTGTGTGATTGTGTGATTGTGATTGTGTGATTGTGATTGTGCGATTGTGACTGTGTGATTGTGACTGTGTGATTGTGACTGTGTGATTGTGTGAGTGTGTGATTGTGTGATTGAGTGATTGTGTGATTGTGTGGTTGTGTGATTGTGTGATTGTGTGATTAGGTGATTAGGTGATTGTGTGATTGTGTGATTGTCTGATTGTGTGATTGTGTGATTGTGCGATTGTGTGATTGTGTGATTATGTGATTGTGTGATTGTGTGATTGTGTGATTGTGTGATTGTGTGATTGTGTGATTGTGTGATTGTGTGATTGTGTGAGTGTGTGATTGTCTGATTGAGTGATTGTGTGCTTGTGTGATTGTGTGGTTGTGTGATTGTGTGATTGTGTGATTGTGTGATTGTGTGATTGTGTGATTGTGTGATTGTGTGATTGTGATTGTGTGATTGTGACTGTGTGATTGTGTGAGTGTGTGATTGTGTGATTGAGTGATTGTGTGCCTGTGTGATTGTGTGGTTGTGTGATTGTGTGATTGTGTGATTAGGTGATTAGGTGATTGTGTGATTGTGCGATTGTCTGATTGTGTGATTGTGTGATTGTGTGATTGTGTGATTGTGTGATTGTGTGATTGTGTGATTGTGATTGTGTGATTGTGATTGTGTGATTGTGATTGTGTGATTGTGATTGTGTGATTGTGATTGTGTGATTGTGATTGTGTGATTGTGATTGTGTGATTGTGATTGTGTGATTGTGATTGTGTGATTGTGATTGTGTGATTGTGATTGTGTGATTGTGATTGTGTGATTGTGATTGTGCGATTGTGATTGTGTGATTGTGATTGTGTGATTGTGATTGTGTGATTGTGATTGTGTGATTGTGATTGTGTGATTGTGATTGTGTGATTGCGATTGTGTGATTGTGATTGTGTGATTGTGATTGTGTGATTGTGATTGTGTGATTGTGTGATTGTGTGATTGTGTGATTGTGTGATTGTGTGATTGTGTGATTGTGGTTGTGTGATTGTGGTTGTGTGATTGTGGTTGTGTGATTGTGATTGTGTGATTGTGATTGTGTGATTGTGACTGTGTGATTGTGTGATTGTGTGATTGAGTGATTGTGTGGTTGTGTGATTGTGTGGTTGTGTGATTGTGTGAGTGTGTGATTGTGTGATTGTGTGATTGTGTGATTGTGTGATTGTGTTACTGTGTGATTGTGACTGTGTGATTGTGTGAATGTGTGATTGTGTGATTGAGTGATTGTGTGGTTGTGTGATTGTGTGGTTGTGTGATTGTGTGATTGTGATTGTGTGATTGTGATTGTGTGATTGTGATTGTGTGATTGTGATTGTGTGATTGTGATTGTGTGATTGTGATTGTGTGATTGTGTGATTGTGATTGCGTGATTGTGATTGCGTGATTGTGATTGCGTGATTGTGATTGTGTGATTGTGATTGTGTGATTGTGATTGTGTGATTGTGATTGTGTGATTGTGATTGTGTGATTGTGATTGTGTGATTGTGATTGTGTGATTGTGATTGTGTGATTGTGATTGTGTGATTGTGATTGTGTGATTGTGATTGTGTGATTGTGATTGTGTGATTGTGATTGTGTGATTGTGATTGTGTGATTGTGATTGTGTGATTGTGATTGTGTGATTGTGATTGTGTGATTGTGATTGTGTGATTGTGATTGTGTGATTGTGATTCTGTGATTGTGATTGTGTGATTGTGATTGTGTGATTGTGATTGTGTGATTGTGATTGTGTGATTGTGATTGTGTGATTGTGATTGTGTGATTGTGATTGTGTGATTGTGATTGTGTGATTGTGATTGTGTGATTGTGATTGTGATTGTGTGATTGTGATTGTGTGATTGTGATTGTGTGATTGTGATTGTGTGATTGTGATTGTGTGATTGTGATTGTGTGATTGTGATTGTGTGATTGTGATTGTGTGATTGTGATTGTGTGATTGTGATTGTGTGATTGTGATTGTGTGATTGTGATTGTGTGATTGTGATTGTGTGATTGTGATTGTGTGATTGTGATTGTGTGATTGTGATTGTGTGATTGTGATTGTGTGATTGTGATTGTGTGATTGTGATTGTGTGATTGTGATTGTGTGATTGTGATTGTGTGATTGTGATTGTGTGATTGTGATTGTGTGATTGTGATTGTGTGATTGTGATTGTGTGATTGTGATTGTGTGATTGTGATTGTGTGATTGTGATTGTGTGATTGTGATTGTGTGATTGTGATTGTGTGATTGTGATTGTGTGATTGTGATTGTGTGATTGTGATTGTGTGATTGTGATTGTGTGATTGTGATTGTGTGATTGTGATTGTGTGATTGTGATTGTGTGATTGTGATTGTGTGATTGTGATTGTGTGATTGTGATTGTGTGATTGTGATTGTGTGATTGTGATTGTGTGATTGTGATTGTGTGATTGTGATTGTGTGATTGTGATTGTGTGATTGTGATTGTGTGATTGTGATTGTGTGATTGTGATTGTGTGATTGTGATTGTGTGATTGTGATTGTGTGATTGTGATTGTGATTGTGTGATTGTGATTGTGTGATTGTGACTGCGTGATTGTGTGAGTGTGTGATTGTGTGATTGAGTGATTGTGTCCTTGTGTGATTGTATGATTGCGTGATTGTGTGATTGTGTGATGGTGTGATTGTGTGATTGTGTGATTGTGTGATTGTGTGATTGTGTGATTGTGTAATTGTGATTGTGTGATTGTGTGATTGTGTGATTGTGTGATTGTGTGATGGTGTGATTGTGTGATTGTGTGATTGTGTGATTGTGTGATTGTGTGATCGTATGATCGTTTGATTGTGTAATTGTGTGATTGTGTAATTGTGATTGTGTAATTGTGATTTTGTGATTGTGATTGTATGATTGTGTGATTGTGTGGTTGTGTGATTGTGTGATTGTGGTTGTGTGATTGTGTGGTTGTGTGATTGTGTGATTGTGTGATTGTGTGATTGTGTGATTGTGTGATTGTGTGATTGTGTGATTGTGTGATAGTGACTGTGTGATTGTGTGATTGTGTGATTGTGTGATTGTGTGACCGTGATTGTGTGACAGTGATTGTGTGACCGTGATTGTGTGACCGTGATTGAGTGACCGTGATTGTGATTGCGTGATTGTGTGGTTGTGTGATTGTGTGATTGTGTGATTGTGTGATTGTGTGATTGTGTGATTGTGTGAGTGTGTGATTGTGTGATTGTGTGATTGTGTGATTGTGTGATTGTGTGATTGTGGTTGTGTGATTGTGGTTGTGTGATTGTGGTTGTGTGATTGTGATTGTGTGATTGTGATTGTGTGATTGTGACTGTGTGATTGTGTAATTGTGTGATTGAGTGATTGTGTGCTTGTGTGATTGTGTGGTTGTGTGATTGTGTGATTGTGTGATTGTGTGATTGTGTGATTGTGTGATTGTGTGATTGTGTGATTGTGTGATTGTGTGATTGTGTGATTGTGTGATTGTGGTTGTGTGATTGTGATTGGGTGATTGTGATTGTGTGATTGTGATTGTGTGATTGTGTCTGTGTGATTGTGTGAGTGTGTGATTGTGTGATTGTGTGATTGTGTGATTGTGTGATTGTGATTGTGTGATTGTGATTGTGTGATTGTGACTGTGTGATTGTGACTGTGTGATTGTGACTGTGTGATTGTGTGAGTGTGTGATTGTGTGAGTGTGTGATTGTGTGATTGAGTGATTGTGATTGTGTGATTGTGATTGTGTGATTGTGATTGTGTGATTGTGATTGTGTGATTGTGATTGTGTGATTGTGATTGTGTGATTGCGATTGTGTGATTGTGATTGTGTGATTGTGATTGTGTGATTGTGATTGTGTGATTGTGTGATTGTGTGATTGTGTGATTGTGTGATTGTGTGATTGTGTGATTGTGTGATTGTGGTTGTGTGATTGTGGTTGTGTGATTGTGGTTGTGTGATTGTGATTGTGTGATTGTGATTGTGTGATTGTGACTGTGTGATTGTGTGATTGTGTGATTGAGTGATTGTGTGGTTGTGTGATTGTGTGGTTGTGTGATTGTGTGAGTGTGTGATTGTGTGATTGTGTGATTGTGTGATTGTGTGATTGTGTGATTGTGTTACTGTGTGATTGTGACTGTGTGATTGTGTGAATGTGTGATTGTGTGATTGAGTGATTGTGTGGTTGTGTGATTGTGTGGTTGTGTGATTGTGTGATTGTGATTGTGTGATTGTGATTGTGTGATTGTGATTGTGTGATTGTGATTGTGTGATTGTGATTGTGTGATTGTGATTGTGTGATTGTGATTGTGTGATTGTGATTGTGTGATTGTGATTGTGTGATTGTGATTGTGTGATTGTGATTGTGTGATTGTGATTGTGTGATTGTGATTGTGTGATTGTGATTGTGTGATTGTGATTGTGTGATTGTGATTGTGTGATTGCGATTGTGTGATTGCGATTGTGTGATTGTGATTGTGTGATTGTGATTGTGTGATTGTGTGATTGTGTGATTGTGTGATTGTGTGATTGTGTGATTGTGTGATTGTGTGATTGTGGTTGTGTGATTGTGGTTGTGTGATTGTGGTTGTGTGATTGTGATTGTGTGATTGTGATTGTGTGATTGTGACTGTGTGATTGTGTGATTGTGTGATTGAGTGATTGTGTGGTTGTGTGATTGTGTGGTTGTGTGATTGTGTGGTTGTGTGATTGTGTGAGTGTGTGATTGTGTGATTGTGTGATTGTGTGATTGTGTGATTGTGTGATTGTGTTACTGTGTGATTGTGACTGTGTGATTGTGTGAATGTGTGATTGTGTGATTGAGTGATTGTGTGGTTGTGTGATTGTGTGGTTGTGTGATTGTGTGATTGTGATTGTGTGATTGTGATTGTGTGATTGTGATTGTGTGATTGTGATTGTGTGATTGTGATTGTGTGATTGTGATTGTGTGATTGTGATTGTGTGATTGTGATTGTGTGATTGTGATTGTGTGATTGTGATTGTGTGATTGTGATTGTGTGATTGTGTGATTGTGATTGCGTGATTGTGATTGCGTGATTGTGATTGCGTGATTGTGATTGCGTGATTGTGATTGTGTGATTGTGATTGTGTGATTGTGATTGTGTGATTGTGATTGTGTGATTGTGATTGTGTGATTGTGATTGTGTGATTGTGATTGTGTGATTGTGATTGTGTGATTGTGATTGTGTGATTGTGATTGTGTGATTGTGATTGTGTGATTGTGATTGTGTGATTGTGATTGTGTGATTGTGATTGTGTGATTGTGATTGTGTGATTGTGATTGTGTGATTGTGATTGTGTGATTGTGATTGTGTGATTGTGATTGTGTGATTGTGATTGTGTGATTGTGATTGTGTGATTGTGATTGTGTGATTGTGATTGTGTGATTGTGATTGTGTGATTGTGATTGTGTGATTGTGATTGTGTGATTGTGATTGTGTGATTGTGATTGTGTGATTGTGATTGTGTGATTGTGATTGTGTGATTGTGATTGTGTGATTGTGATTGTGTGATTGTGATTGTGTGATTGTGATTGTGTGATTGTGATTGTGTGATTGTGATTGTGTGATTGTGATTGTGTGATTGTGATTGTGTGATTGTGATTGTGTGATTGTGATTGTGTGATTGTGATTGTGTGATTGTGATTGTGTGATTGTGATTGTGTGATTGTGATTGTGTGATTGTGATTGTGTGATTGTGATTGTGTGATTGTGATTGTGTGATTGTGATTGTGTGATTGTGATTGTGTGATTGTGATTGTGTGATTGTGATTGTGTGATTGTGATTGTGTGATTGTGATTGTGTGATTGTGATTGTGTGATTGTGATTGTGTGATTGTGATTGTGTGATTGTGATTGTGTGATTGTGATTGTGTGATTGTGATTGTGTGATTGTGATTGTGTGATTGTGATTGTGTGATTGTGATTGTGTGATTGTGATTGTGTGATTGTGATTGTGTGATTGTGATTGTGTGATTGTGTGATTGTGTGATTGTGTGATTGTGTGATTGTGGTTGTGTGATTGTGGTTGTGTGATTGTGGTTGTGTGATTGTGATTGTGTGATTGTGATTGTGTGATTGTGATTGTGTGATTGTGACTGTGTGATTGTGTAATTGTGTGATTGAGTGATTGTGTGCTTGTGTGATTGTGTGGTTGTGTGATTGTGTGATTGTGTGATTGTGTGATTGTGTGATTGTGTGATTGTGTGATTGTGTGATTGTGTGATTGTGTGATTGTGTGATTGTGTGATTGTGTGATTGTGGTTGTGTGATTGTGATTGGGTGATTGTGATTGTGTGATTGTGATTGTGTGATTGTGTCTGTGTGATTGTGTGAGTGTGTGATTGTGTGATTGTGTGATTGTGATTGTGTGATTGTGATTGTGTGATTGTGACTGTGTGATTGTGACTGTGTGATTGTGACTGTGTGATTGTGTGAGTGTGTGATTGTGTGATTGAGTGATTGTGTGATTGTGTGGTTGTGTGATTGTGTGATTGTGTGATTAGGTGATTAGGTGATTGTGTGATTGTGTGATTGTCTGATTGTGTGATTGTGTGATTGTGCGATTGTGTGATTGTGTGATTATGTGATTGTGTGATTGTGTGATTGTGTGATTGTGTGATTGTGTGATTGTGTGATTGTGTGATTGTGTGATTGTGTGATTGTGTGAGTGTGTGATTGTCTGATTGAGTGATTGTGTGCTTGTGTGATTGTGTGGTTGTGTGATTGTGTGATTGTGTGATTGTGTGATTGTGTGATTGTGTGATTGTGTGATTGTGATTGTGTGATTGTGATTGTGTGATTGTGACTGTGTGATTGTGTGAGTGTGTGATTGTGTGATTGAGTGATTGTGTGCCTGTGTGATTGTGTGGTTGTGTGATTATGTGATTGTGTGATTGTGTGATTGTGTGAGTGTGTGATTGTCTGATTGAGTGATTGTGTGCTTGTGTGATTGTGTGGCTGTGTGATTGCGTGATTGTGTGATTAGGTGATTGTGTGTTTGTGTGATTGTGTGATTGTGACTGTGTGATTGTGTGAGTGTGTGATTGTGTGATTGAGTGATTGTGTGCTTGTGTGATTGTGTGGTTGTGTGATTGTGTGATTGTGTGATTGTGTGATTGTGTGATTGTGTGATTGTGTGATTGTGTGATTGTGTGATTGTGTGATTGTGTGATTGTGTGATTGTGTGATTGTGTGATTGTGTGATTGTGATTGTGTGATTGTGACTGTGTGATTGTGTGAGTGTGTGATTGTGTGATTGAGTGATTGTGTGGTTGTGTGATTGTGTGGTTGTGTGATTGTGTGAGTGTGTGATTGTGTGATTGTGTGATTGTGTGATTGTGTGATTGTGTGATTGTGTGATTGTGTGATTGTGTTACTGTGTGATTGTGACTGTGTGATTGTGACTGTGTGATTGTGTGAATGTGTGATTGTGTGATTGAGTGATTGTGTGGTTGTGTGATTGTGTGGTTGTGTGATTGTGTGATTGTGATTGTGTGATTGTGATTGTGTGATTGTGATTGTGTGATTGTGATTGTGTGATTGTGATTGTGTGATTGTGATTGTGTGATTGTGATTGTGTGATTGTGTGATTGTGTGATTGTGATTGCGTGATTGTGATTGCGTGATTGTGATTGCGTGATTGTGATTGCGTGATTGTGATTGTGTGATTGTGATTGTGTGATTGTGATTGTGTGATTGTGATTGTGTGATTGTGATTGTGTGATTGTGATTGTGTGATTGTGATTGTGTGATTGTGATTGTGTGATTGTGATTGTGTGATTGTGATTGTGTGATTGTGATTGTGTGATTGTGATTGTGTGATTGTGATTGCGTGATTGTGATTGCGTGATTGTGATTGTGTGATTGTGATTGTGTGATTGTGATTGTGTGATTGTGATTGTGTGATTGTGATTGTGTGATTGTGATTGTGTGATTGTGATTGTGTGATTGTGATTGTGTGATTGTGATTGTGTGATTGTGATTGTGTGATTGTGATTGTGTGATTGTGAGTGTGTGATTGTGAGTGTGTGATTGTGATTGTGTGATTGTGATTGTGTGATTGTGATTGTGTGATTGTGATTGTGTGATTGT